>NC_133429.1:2555394-2871019 GCF_011762505.2 Arvicanthis niloticus | reverse complement strand
TCAACATCTTACGTGCTTTTACGTGTTCGTTTATCTATGTCAACGAAACATTTCTTCACGTGTCTGCCTTAGCAAAACATCCCTTTCCAAGTGTCTGCTTCAGGAAAACACTCCTTTCCATGTCTGTCCCAACACAACACCATCCGACACAACTGACTTTCTAAAGAAACCATGTAAGTTTCCACTTCAGTAGGGGATGGAAATGTGGGTGGTGGGGATGGGACTCAGTCTTTCTGTATTTGGAGGAAGAGGGCATCAAAATGACCTGTAACTCTGACTTTAATGACGTCTCATGTTTGGAGCATAAGACCAAACATTTATCCCCATGCCATCCCTGGCAGGTACTCCAGAACCACACAGAGGAGCCCAGTCATCCTAAGTGGGCCCTGTGTGCAGGAATCCCCAGGTGAGGCCCCTAGGAGGTAAGCCACAGTTTTTCCAAGAAGGGGCTGAGGAAATACCAAACAGAGAGAGTGGCTGATTTATCTTGGAGTAAAAAAAACAGAGGCTTGTTCACTGTTGGGGTACAGGGGGTAGGGTGCTGCAGGAGGTCAGAACCCACAGGCCCACCTAGCCCACTGTCTACTCCAGCCCTGGAGCTGCATACTGCTTCCCCGCTGTCCACCTGGGACTCCCTAGCAGGCACAGCGGGAACAGCGGGCACAGCAGGCTCACACTCAGCCCCATGTTTATTACAGTTGAAGGTCCAGGCAGGTGGCAGCTGGGCGGTGCTGAGTGGGTACCACACCTCGCTGAGGCGCCTCTGCCTCTCACTCACCTGGATGTAGAGCATCCAAAGCTAGGCCGCTCCCCCATCAGGGATCTGAGACCCCAAAGCACCTTAATCACCCCCAAAAGCAACAGTGCATCTAGGCCCTCAAAGCCCAGCAAGGGCAGGACTACACCTGCCCACACTGAGTGATACACACCAACTCTGTGGACACAGCCTGATGTCTCTACCCCACTAGGGACCAGAGGCACTGGGTCTGCAGTTGGATGTTTTTGTTAAAGGCGACTCGGTCTGTCTTTGGTTTATACGGCCTCACCCAAGTTCAGGGTTGGGGCTCAGGTGGGACCGGGGGCTTGAACCCCGACTCTGTCTCACTGGCCCAGCCAGCAGAGCGAGCACAGCTGGGAAAAGGCGGCTTCCTGAGGCTCATGCGGAAGGAGAGGTGGTAACCATTCTGGTTCTCATGGCTTCAGGGTCTGAGAAAAAGGCTGAGCCCTCAAGGCCACAGCAAGGGCATCTGGGGGTAGAAGTTGGGCTGAGGACTGTCACCTGTGGGCAGAAAGAGGTGAAGTCAGGATGACCATGACAACAGCCACATCAGTGTCCACTGAACAGAAAGGGCTTCAGCAGTCATGGGCACTCAGCTACCATTGGCCTGGGGCCAAGCTGCTGCTGTGTTCCCCAGGGCAACATCTTAACCTCTCTGTGCAGGCAAAGATGCTAGCCTCAGTGCCAGTCTCAGAACTGTGTGGTCTAAGAGATGTGCACTGATACCACAGTGACCCTGAGGTTCACTCCTAGGTTCACAAGTCTTCTGAGGCTAGAACAGAAGCTCTGCCTGGGTGACACACACTAGGCCCAGCACTGTGCAGAGAGGCACCTGAGAGGTTCACGGGCCACATCCTCCATGTAAACAGAGCAGCTCTGCCTGCAGCCCTGGCCCCCGAGCAGGAGGAATCCAGAAGAGGACAGAAAGGAGACGTTGTCATGGGGATGAAGAACAGCTTGACCTGGCCAGCAGCTCTGGGAAAATTCCATAGCGCCCCCTCCTTCCCCCAACCCAGCCTCCACATCCAGCTGCTGCCTCTGCCCTCCTCAACCACAGCTGTCTCCCTCCTCCTACTCTGCCCAGACACCCTGAGCTCACCAGCTCTGCTTTCCCTCCTCAGTCAACCTCCGTCCCCTCAGCACCAACAGGCAGCCCGAGACTAAACCTAAGCCACCTCCACCAGACAGCACACAGTGGGGCCAGACAGCACACAGTGGGGCCAGCCAGACTCAGACAACTTCAATCAACCAGTCTTGAAGGTTTGGGATGACAAAATCTTTGGCAGTTAGCTGTTGTGATGGCCGCACAACACAGTGATGCACAGAATGGGTGAATTTCATGACTGCAGATCAGTCTTTAAACACAGGAACCCTGTAGATGGCAGACGTAGCTGGCTGATGCAGACAGCTACTACAAACCTGGCTCATGGCTCCCGAGAGACCACTCCCCGCAGATGCAGCTCGCTCTCAGCAGCCACGATGGGCAGCCCGTTCTTCAGGTGGTAGTCTATGAGGTGGCTAATGCTCTCAAACAACACATCCTTTGTCCGCACCTGTAGACACAGACTTCAGCACCCACCCCTGAACACATCCCACAGGCCACGTCCCCGCCAGCTCACACCTGCCGGATAGGAGCTTGTGGAGGAGAGGACTCCACCAGAACCAGCCTCAAGACCCCAGAACCATAGGCCCAGTGTTTCCAGGTCCCCATGATCACAGGGTTCAGGGGGGCTGAGGCAGGAAAGCGCCTGCTGTACAAGCATGGAGACCTGAGTTTAAATCCCCAACTCCAAGAGGAATACCCGTGCCCGAGGAACAGGGAGGAAGAAACCCGAGTTCAGCCATACAGCTGTTCAAAAGGCAGTAGGCGGTTTAAAAAAAAAAAAAAAAAAAAAAAAAACCAACCAGTAGCTAGATGAGGGCTGAACGTGACTGCAGTTAGGAGCACGGGCAGCTCCTGCAGAGGTCAGGGGTTCAATTCCCAGCACCCGCATAGGAGTTCATAACCATCTGTAACTCCAGTCCTCTGAGGGTACAGCATACAGATGGTAAACACCCATATGCAGAAAATAATAACAATAAAACATTTGAAAAGAGAAAAATAAACAGAGCCACATGTGGTGGCACACACCTTTAGTCCCAGAACTCAGAAGGCAGAGTCAGGAGGAAATGTGAATTCAAAGCCAGGCTGATGGTCTACAGAGCAAGTTTCATGCCAGACAGGGCTACGTAGTAAGCATTTGACCAAGGGAGTAGTGGGGACTGACTCTGGAAAGGCCCTGGCTTCATAACTTACTTAGAGATCCAGATAAACACATCCCAACTGCCACACTGCACTGTGAGGAGCCAGCCCTTGGGTGGGAACTCTGAGAGGCTGGAGGGGTGGCCGTGCTTCTGCAAACCCCAAAATGCTTTACAAAGTAGAAGTTCCTTCAAAAGGTTTTATTATTCTTTTTAGACAATGTTCTCACCCTGAAGTTCCAGGCTGGCCTCAAACTTACAGCAATCCTCCTGCCTCAGCTTTCTAAGTGCTAGGAAGACAGGTGTGAGTTAGCACCCTTGAATAAAACGTTCTTTTTTAACTGAAAGATGTTTTGACAAGCAAGCACCTCTTCCCTACTAAAGGACCCATTATCTGAGCCGGGCGGTGGTGGCGCAAGCCTTTAATCCCAGCACTTGGGAGGCAGAGACAGGCGGATGGATTTCTGAGTTCGAGGCCAGCCTGGTCTACAGAGTGAGTTCCAGGACAGCCAGGGCTACACAGAAAAACCCTGTCTCGAAAAACCAAAAACCAAAAACCAAAAAAAAGGACCCATTATCTAAAATCACGGCCCCAACCCTGAAGCCCAAAGTGGCAACTTACCACTCCCTCAGGGTCCACCAGCAGCAGGTGCTTGGGCTGCCCCGCGTGCATGCCTGTGAGGACATACTGCCCCGGGTTGGTGATGCTGTCTCTCACAAGGAAGTCCCCATCGGCACGAAGCAGCTTCTCTGCAGCCCGCCGGCTCATTCGTCCATGATACCAGGGCTCCTGCCTCAATTGCTCCTCTGTGGGTGCAATGGGGGCCCTGCGGGTAGGGGGGCTGGGCCACTGGTCCTCCAAAGGGAGCGGGGCTGCAGTGATACCTGCTGCCACTGAGCACTCGTGCAACTTCAGGGCATCTTCAAAGGGTCCTGTGGGTCATTTTTTTTCTGTTGCTGAGCCAGAACCCAGGCCATCATGCTTGCCAGGTAGGCACACTACAGAGCCACAAACCCAGGCCCTCCCTAGGGGATTTTAGGCAGAGCTCCACCCTGACCACGCCCCCAGCCCCTCACTGGGGGATTTTAGGCAGGGCTCCACCCTGACCACGCCCCCAGCCCCTCACTGGGGATTTTAGGCAGGGCTCCACCCCTGACCACGCCCCCAGCCCCTCACTGGGGGATTTTAGGCAGGGCTCCACCCCTGACCACGGCCCCGTCCTTGTTTTACTTTTAACAAGGTTTCACAACTTGCTAAGACTAGCCTTAAATTCTGTCTTCCTTCCTCATTCTCTCATTTAGCTGGAATGAACGGTGTTCAGCGCAAGCCGGGCCCTGGGACTTTCTAGACCCAACCTGGCATAGCCTCTGCAACCTCAGCCTAGTGCTCACCAGCAAGGTCTACTGGTTCCACTCACTGTCAACGCTGTTTTCAGGGGAAACTGAGGCATACCAACACTCCTTCCCCCCACTACTGACCAGGATTCCCCCCCACCCCCTTTGCACTGGCCTCTGTCCCATGTGTGCCTCATTGCAGACCACATCCATGCCATTGGCTGACTGTTGGTAAGGAGAGGTTGCCTCACATCCAGACCTCTGTGGAGCTGTCACTGTTCTAAGTCAGGACCCTCAAGGGACTAGGAAGAGGCAGAAAGTGATACAGATCGACCCCCAAGTCCCTGACACAGGAGCCTGACGATAACCCCGGTGTTTCCCCTGCCAAGAGCTAACTGGGAACCCACCTCCCCTAGGAAGTCAGTCAGATGGCTGTCACTCCGCGGCCAGCTGCCTCTGCGGGCAGCTCAGCCCAACCTGCTTTCCCACTGTGAGGAACCCACACTCTGCAAACCGCTGCCACAGTACACAACAGACACTCAGTAGATGTTGTCTCACACCACAGCTGTAATGCTAAGAAGGAATATGGTGGCTGAGGGGTGGCACTAGAAATCTGTCTCTAGTTAACTGAGGTTCAGCCTGAGCCTCTCCCCCCCTTGGGATTCCCAAGGACCTTCCCCCATGCAATCCCAGGTCAGATGGGGACGGGCCACGCACGCATGTCAAACAGGTCCTTCTTGGGGCTATCCTCAAGCTGTAGAGGTGTCTCAGAGGTGTCCTCAAGCTCCATTGTGTCCAGGCCCTGGGTGTTAACATACAGGTGCTCCTCATAGTCATGTGGTCCTCGAGCATCTGCCTGCACGTAGCCATCCCCAGGCGGAACTAGAGAGGACAGATGGTGGCAGGTCAGGCAGAAACCCAAAGGACTTGGGTGCAGGGGGGAGTGAGGATAATGAGTCAAACAGGATCCAGAGGGAGGCAGGAGTGGGCAGGCATGCCCTCGGTGTCACTGCATGAATCAAGACCCACACAGTGCTCCAGCTGGGGACAGAGGCTGGCCACGTTTCAGTCAGACCCAAGATATGCCATAGCTCAGAGAAGCCACAAGGGGACAGCTCTCTGGCCAAGGGGGAGCGGAGCGGGTGGGAGCTGCAGGCTCCAGAGGGCTGGGTGCTCACACTGACCCTCTGTTTAAATAATAACAGTCAGGCTCAGGCCACTATGTGACCTGCCATATGGCTGGGCTGTTACCACTGTCACTCCTATTTTAAAATCGGAGGCCTTCTCCTCATTCCGTGTGTGTGTGTGTGTGTGTGTGTGTGTGTGTGTGTGTGTGTGTGTGGTGACTGAACCTGAAACTGATTAAGCTACAATGAGCCAATGAGCTCCAGAGATCCTTCTGTCTGTCTCCCATTGTTGGGACTCCAGACCTTGCTCAGCCTTTAGCTCAGTGACAGCAATCACACTCACATCGCTGTGCTTGTCTTTTCTTCCTTGTACTCACTCTGAATAGCTCTCAGTCTCCTGACGGCTGTTCGCGCCCTGCCAGGTCCTACATATGTCTTCATCCACCCAGGGGTAGCTGGCTATCCTGTCCCCTCAGCCTCATCTGCAGGGTCCCTGGGGGTTATGCCAACCGTATGAACAACCCGACTTTCCTTCTCCCATCTAAGCTCAGCTGAGCAGATTTTTCAGAGCCCAGGGATGGTCCAAGTACTTCTCAGAACCCCAGGCAGGAAGTGAGGACTGGAAGGTCTTAAGCCGTGACCAAGCCTTCCGGGCCACTGTAAGCCCTGCCTTACCACCCACATTTCCCTAACCCTGAAGACACCATGACTCTGCCCTCCAAGAACCCAGACATGTCACGGAGCCTCTGTAAAACTGGGAGAGTAGAAGCTTAACCATAAAACACTGATGGCAACTAAGTGGCCCAGAGGCAGGCAGAATGTGGCATGCTCAAAGCCAGCCTGGGCTACATGAGATCCTATCTCAAAAAAAAAAAAAAAAAAAAAAAAAAAAAAAAAAAAATCTGACTGAGCGTGAGAGAGCCTGAGAAGCCCTGAAATCTGTGTGAACACTGACCTGTGGCACTGAGGTGTGACCCAGCCAAAGCCACGGCCCTGGGAGGGAAGGCTAGTAAGGCACAGAGGGATCCCTGTCAGGTCACAGGGGCCCCATCCACCGGGAGCTGTGCACAGTCCTCACACCAGAGAGAAGTCACATTGTCGTGTGAAGAAGAGTACTATACAGTCATGACACTTGGACAAAAAAAAAAAAAATCAAGTGTCAACTGTGTGTGCCCTCATGTGGACATACCAGGAAGTAATTCATCAACAAAGTGCTCAAGTGTGCACCGAGAATTCTGGGAAGCTCCAGAGTGATCAGCCACTGGTCCATCTATCCCCAACTGCCATGACCTCATCACAGGAGGCAATGAAGAGGGTAAGGGGAGGGGAGAGCTGGGAGCACACGGCCTGCAGGGCACAGTTACACACAGAGCTTCACTGGGAACAGGGGAGAGCTGGGAGCACACGGCCTGTGGGATACAGTTACATGCAGGGAGGGACATGGGGCTGCAGGGGGCAGACTCTGTGAGGCTAGAACACCCTACCTGTTCCAGAGGGGCCCATGTCCCAAGGCAAGCCACGGACATCTCTCCATGCCGGTGACACTCCCTGCAAGAGAGGCGTGATGGCCCTGATATGTCCCAGGCCCACTTCCCACCCACCCCAGTGACAGCTCCACATCCCTTCTGGCCCCTCAGAAGGCTGACCTGTCCAAGGCCCCCGAGGGTCGCCAGCGCACAGGGCTGTGTGACAGCCAGTCTGGAGTCCACCAGCCCACCCAGAGGCGGCTCCTTTCCTGGAATGCTGTTGTAGTAATTGTGGTCTGCGGCAGCCTCCTCCTCACCCCAGGCCGACTCCTCCAGCCCAGTCAGCCTGGGGGCACAGAGCAGACGTGAGAGCACTGGGCCCTCCCTTCCCAACCCCCACCTCCGCCTATCAGCCAGGCCTTCCCCAGGTAACACTGGTGACAGTAACCATGACCTATGGGGTGGGACGTGGTGCCCTGTCCAGAACATTGCACAACCACCAACAGTTGTGTACTAGACCCAATGTCAGAAAGCAGCAGGCAGCACCCCAGACATAAGACATCCCACTCTCCCTCAAGAGCACAAGGGGGCTGCCACCTGCCAGCTCTTGGTCTAGATGAGATAAATGAAAATGGAGGTACACAAGAGACTGGGGTAACAGAAGGCAGACCCAGCCTGTCTTTGGAGGATCCAGCTAGCAGCCTGGCCCAGGAAACCTACTGTCTCTTTACCTTTCAGGGGGCACTACAGCCTTGGGCGGACTGTGCAGGTATTGCTTGAAGCGCAGCTCAAAGGCTTGCCCTACGGTGCTGATGACGCTCTGGGCAAGACCCTCACAGCACTCCAAGATGTGGCAGGCTGGGGAGGTCACAGTGTCAGTGTGCCTGTGACCCTCCAGCACAGCCCTGATCCAGACCCAGGGCCCTGAGCTCCACCCGCCACAGTCCAGCTCACCTCTCTGGTTGATGGGGTCCTTGGCCACATAGGCCACGTAATCAGTCATGTCCTAGAGAGATCGGGAGGAGAAGCTAACAGGGTTCAGCTCCCTAGAGGGGCAGAGGACCCAGCAGGTGGGGCCTGGGAAGGCTGCAGGGACATGGGGCACAGAGGTCCACCCATCCCATCTTACCGTGTCACCACCCGAGGCGAAGGAAATAGACTGCATATGATGGTTGGCGATAATCTGTGAGGACAGGGAAGCAGGCATGCTCACATTCAGTCACCAAGAGCCCTGGCAGGTGAGCCACAGCCACAGGGGAGATGCACCAGGGGAGAGACGTGTGTCCTCTCTCTGTTTGTCTGTCTAACATAGCTAAGGCCTGAAAGTCCCACCTGCATCTCCATCCCCCGTGAGTGTGGAGAAGGGAGAAGGGAGTGGAGAGGAGGGAGGAGTGGGGAGGAGGGAGAAGTGGGAGGAGGGAGGAGTGGAGAGGCGGGAGGAGAGGAGAGAGGAGTGGAGAGGAGGGAGGAGTGGGGAGGAGGGAGGGATGGAGGGAGGAGTGGGGAGGAGGGAGGAGTGGGAAGGAGGAAGTGGAGAGGAGAGGGGAGTGAAGAAGAGGGAAGAGTATGGAGAAGGGAGTGGAAAGAAAGGAGGAGTGGGGAGGAGGGAGAAGTGGGAGGAGGGAGGAGTGGAGAGGAGGGAGGAGTAGGGAGGAGGGAGGAGTGGAGAGGAGGGAGGAGTAGAGAGGAGGAAGGAGTGGAGAGGAGGGAGGAGTGGAGAGGAGGGAGGAGTGGAGAGGAGGGAGGAGTAGGGAGGAGGAAGGAGTGGAGAGGAGAGAGGAGTAGGGAGGAGGAAGGAGTGGAGAGGGAGGAGTGAAGAGGAGGGAGGAGTAGGGAGGAGGAAGGAATGGAGAGGAGGGAGGAGTGGGGAAGAGGGAAGAGTGTGAAGAAGGGAGTGAAAAGAAGAAAGGAGTGGGAAGGAGGGAGGAGTGGGGAGGAGGAAGGAGTGGAGAGGAGGGAGGAGTAGGGAGGAGTGGAGAGGAGGGAGGAGTGGGGAGGAGGAAGGAGTGGAGAGGAGGGAGGAGTGGGGAAGAGGGAAGAGTGTGGAGAAGGGAGTGGAAAGAAGAGAGGAGTGGGGAGGAGGGAGGAGTGGAGAGAGGAGTGGGAAGGAGGAAGTAGAGAGGAGTGAGGAGTGAGGAAGAGGGAAAAGTGTGGAGAAGGGAGTGGAAAGAAGGGAGGAGTGGGGAGGGAGAAGTGGGAGGAGGGAGGAGTGAAAAGGAGGGAGGAGTGGGGAGGAGAAAGGAGTGGGGAGGAAGGAGGAGTGGAAAGGAGGGAGGAGTGGGGAGGAGAAAGGAGTGGGGAGGAAGGAGGAGTGGAAAGGAGGGAGTAGTGGGGAGGAGGGAGGTGTGGGGAGGAGGGAGGTCCCTAAGATTCAAAATAACAAAGCTCACTGTCTCAGGAAGCTGAACCTGCGCTCCTTCCCTTCCGGCCAGCTGGGAAGCCTGGGCATCAGACTGAGGCCTCTGCTCCAGGCTCTGGTCCCCTCCCCTGCCCTTGTTCACCCTATCCCTAGGCTGGCGTCTCCCTTCTTCACTAATA
This sequence comes from Arvicanthis niloticus, assembly GCF_011762505.2. NCBI lineage: Eukaryota > Metazoa > Chordata > Mammalia > Rodentia > Muridae > Arvicanthis > Arvicanthis niloticus. Next base: position 2,861,534 of record NC_133429.1, on the reverse strand, counting down.
TCAGCAGCAGGCTTGGGAGCCCCTTCCATGTGTGGACTCCCATTCTTTAGTGGGACAGAGTCTTCCCCAAACCTTCCAGACTCACTAGCCAGCTGGATTCTGGAGCTGGGGCAGAGGGAGACTCACTTTCCGCTGAGCTGCTTGAGAAAGGCCTTCTCTGCCCAGGTCACCCTGCCCAACACTACATCTGAGCCCCAGCTAGCTCCAATGTGAGGCCAGCCCTGCCTCGTGTCTGATGTGAGATGCCTCCTGCCGCATAGCATGTGCCTATACCGGCACTGCCAGGAGCATCCAAGACATGGACTGAAGGACCCCTCCCTGCAGGACTGTCTGGGGCCACAGATGCACCTTGTAGCTGACACAATTCCAGCTCAGACTTCCTTGAATCCCAGATCAACCAGGGCATTTGTGCCCACATATGAGAAACCCAGGCCTGACCCAGGTTAAGGGTTGAGGTTAGTGTTAGAAGCCAGGTTAAACACAAGCATGGTGGCCCATGCCTTTAATCTCAGCAGAGGCAAGTAGAGTTACAGGCCAGGCAGGGCCTACATGGTGAGACTTTACCTCCAAAGACATAAGGTCGAGGTGGAGGTTAGAGTTAAGGTAACCAGAACTAAAAGCTGGGCTTTGGGATTGGTGGATAGAATTGGGGTACTGCCTATTGTTGGGGTCAAAGTCTTCCTACAGCCATCATAGCTGTGTGTCCCCCACTATAAACCTCTCAGCAGGGGCTGCCCATGGCCCCTCTTGCCAGGAAAGCTGCTCAGCTGGCCCTGGCATTGCCCCCTCAGTGCCTAGCAGAGACTACAATGCCATTGTCTCTACTCTAGGGACAGACCCCAAAATTATCTCCCAGATTCATGCTGTCCTTTCCCATAGAAGATGCCTCTCCTTGGGGTCCAGCCCAGCATTCCTCTCATCCCTACATCCAAGGGAAGCCCAGTCCCTGGCTGCAACCCACTCCAGCCCAGGTAAACTTCTGGTCACTGTGGACAAATCTGCCCCAGTGGTGGCATTGCCCTGCATAAAGGCAAGCCGACCTCTCAGATCCCAGATACTGGGGACTTTGTACCTGTAGCAACTCCCACACCCTGGCTCCACCTCAGTAGGCACCAGATATTTCTGGACGTTGTAAGGATTCTGCAGATTATAGGTAAGGCCTGCTGAGCAGGTGTGGCTGAGGGCTTTGAGGTTGGCTGGGGCTGAGGATGGGGCTGTGGAAGGACCTACATATAGGGACATAAGAATAGGACTGAAGCTGGGTGGTGGTGGTGCACACCTTTAATCCCAGTACTCTGGAAGCAGAAACAGGTGGATCTCTTGGGTTCGAGACCAGCCTGGTCTACAGAGTAAGTTTCAGAACAGCCAGGGTCTACACAGGCACTCTGTCTTTAAGTACAGGTCTGAAATGGCAATTGCTGGCTTTGGGGCTTACAGGATTGTGGGGCTGTTGGTGGAGCTGTGGGTGGAGCTGAGGGTGGAGCTGAGGGTGGGGCTGAGGGTGGGGCTGAGGGTGGGGCTGAGGGTGGAGCCGAGATCCGGATGTGGACAGGGTAGAGGCAAAGGATGTGAGCTGGGCAAAGGTGGATGGTGGGTGAGGGTCCCAGAGCTGCTGCAGGGTGGTGTGCAGGGTGAAGGCTGGTGGCTCCCACCTGGCGGGTGGCGGGAACAGACAAGTTAAGGCCGTCCGCGGAGATGTTGACTGAGATGCTCATGCCGGCGAAGCGCAGGTTGCTTTTCCCCAAGATGGAGGTCAGCGCCTTGTTGGGGGCCTGAGAAGGTACAGTGAGCCACCTGCATCAGATGCCTGGGACCAGAGGGGCTCTGGGTAGCCAGTGTTCCCTTCAGCCTCCCAAGACACATACCAGCTCAGGAGGACCAGAGCCCACACCTACCTTCTTCTTCCAGGAGCCTCTGACACCTGGCACAGCCTCATGGAGCCGATTGATGGCTTCCCTGTGGGAGAATGAGACCCTACTTAGAAACAGCAGGGCCAGTGCTAAGAGACAAGCAATGAGGAGCCAGGCATGGCTGTCACTTTGCTCATGAGGCAGAGGCAAGAAGGTCATAAATTCAAAGCTAGCCTGAGATACATAGCAAGTTAGAGGCCAACCTAGGTTTCATGAGGGCAGGGTAATGCAAATTATTGTAAACCTGGCTGGCAGCAGAGATAGCACTCAGTGTCCAGCATGGGTGACTAGACATACAGTCCGTCCACCCACTGGGGTGTTCCTCAGCCCTGAAAAGAACAACAGTCAGACATACACCACAACATGAACAGACTATGAGTGATCAGTGAGACATTGCGGTTAGTGTTGTCAATGTGACAAAATACAGAATCACCTCAGGGGTGGGCCTCAGAGAATATCTGTGCGGGAGTGTTTTGATACATTGAGGTAGGGAGGGCTGTCCCCTGTGGGTGGTACCATCCCCTAGGCAGGGGAACCTAGACCGTGTAAGAGTAGACAAAGCAAACTGGGTATAAACATGTTTACAGTAATTCATCTCTCTCTGTGTTCATTATCATGAATGTAATCACTTGAGCAGATTTAATTTTATTATTTATTTGTCACATACTTACTAAGAGCAGATTCTTCAAGCTTCTACCTTCCTATGATACACTGAATGAGCTGAATAAAACCTGTCTCCCTTGAATTGCTTTTGTCAGGGTTTTATCACAACGGCACAAAGAGTGGCTAAAACAGAGACACAAGGCTACACCACAGAGTGGGACTTCATGATAAGAAATACCCGGAGACAGGAAGTGGATTTGTAGGTGCTGGGTAGGTTGGAGGGTGGATAACTGCTCATGAGGACAAGGCTTCCTTTTAGGGTGCTGGAATGTTCTAGATCCAATATTCAGATCAGGTGGCTATAAAATACTATGCAGAGATATGTTAAAGCAAAGAACTGCAGTGGACGGGGTGGAATGTTGGGGCAATAAATCTACTGTTTTTGTTTTTTGGGACAATCTATAGCCTAGGCTAGCCCAGTCATGGCTAATCTGCCTCTGGCTCCCAAATGCTGGGATTCCAGGTGTGAACCAACACACCTGGCTTTGTGTCCTGGGTTTTAAATTCATGGAATAAACAAAGCTCTTCCCCTCGCCCTCCTGAAATCACACCCCACTGCAGGACAGGCTAAAGGGAAACGGAGTCTGGGGAGTGTTCATCACAGCCAAGCACAGCAATCAGGGACAGACCTGAAGTATGGCCCATGTTGAGCCCGGTCTGCCCTCTATCTTTAGGTCACCTCCAACCCACCATGCCACCCTCAAGAGGCCTCACGATGGACAGGCCACCTGAGACCCAGGCTTCCAGCCCCATCCAAGGCCTCACCTCGTCACCTGTGTTCGGGTGTTGAAATCCAGGGAACGCATGGATCGGAGCACCTCAATGCAGCCCATGTACTGGGGAGAGAGAGGGTGGTCAATCAGAGCCAGGACCTCTGCAGTGTCCTGGGTGTACCCTCTCCGACCTAGCACTGAGCCCCACCCAGGCCCAATCCCAAGCCTCAGTTTCAGTGTCCAAGCTATGACATCAGATGGTGGCATGCATGTTCAATGAATCCAGTCACCACTCACAAGATTGGCGGACGATCCAGACAGACCATCTGCCTGGCAAAGATGCAAACATCAGCCACCTGCCCTCCATAGAAACCTCGTAGGGCAGAACGCTAGTTCAGTTAGGAGAGCTCTTACCCAGCATGCATTAGGCCCTGGGCTGTATCCCATAAATCTGGTGTGGTGGCACACACCTGCCTTCTGAACACCAGGGTGGAGGAGGAGATGGGGGATCAGAAAATGAAGGTCACCTTTGGCTATAAAGGGGGTCTGAGGCCAACTTGGGGTACAAAGACCCTGCCTCAAAAGAAAAAGAAACTTTGTAGACTAGATAAACATCTTTGTGGAAAGGAACACACAGTCAGAGGAACATAGGAGGAAGACCAAAGAGGAACCCTTAACATGTCCACCACCTAGCTTCCATCCTGGAAGGGAAGCCAGAATGGGAGTGCACACCTATCATCCCAGCACTTGGGACAGAAAAGAGGAATGTAGCTAAAAGAGGAAGTGTGTGTGGGCATGTGCACGTGAGGCTTCAGGGTACCAGGTACCCAACAGCTGGAGTTACAGGCTGTCAGGAGCCAAGCAGCCTTGGGAACTGGGAGCCAAGTGCAGCAGCAGGGGCAGGAAGGGCTCCTGACAATCCACCAAGGCATCTCCCAGCCTGTCGCTGATTTGTGTCTTTCTTTAATTTATTTTGGCACCCTGCTTGTTGTAGAGGCTAGCCCCAAACTCCTGGGCTTGGGAGATTCTGCAGCCTCCCCATTCCCCAAGTGCTGGGAGAATGTAGGCACCGTCACACCCACATAGTTTTATGTTATTTATTTACATCGGTTGTTTGGGGAGCTCGTATATCCCTGGCTGGCCTCGAATATGCACTCTATAGCCAGGTATGATTCCCCTGCCTCCACTTCCAAGTGCTGGGATTGCAGCCACGTGTCAGCAAGACCTGCTCTCAATTAAAATTAAATAAGAAGATTGATGCATATCTTGTTTTCATCCTTGCTCCCATTTCCACAGCCCACCAGCCCTGCACCACGAGGGCAGGTTCCGCTGGGTGGGAGGGAAGAGGAGCCTGGCTGAGGGCCCTTCTGTTCCACACTCTCCCAACACAGCACCCAACACCTCTGCTCAGCTCTTGCAACTCCTGCCTCAGTTTCTCCGAAGAGGTACCAGCCCTGATAGTGCTGGTACAGGATCCCCTACTCCCAGCAGGAAAGAGCTCCAGAGTCTCTGGGGTGGAAGAACAGCACATCCTGTGCCAGCTGAATTCACACACACACACACACACACACACACACACACACACACACACGCGCGCGCGCGCGCGCGCGCGCAAATAGCTTTGCAGCCCAAGTAGATGCCCTCATGTGGGACACGTACACACTAAGACCTGCTGGCGCTCTCTGAAAGCCGCCATGTACAGCAGCTGCCCTCTGCTTGGAGAAGCTGAACACACATGGCACACGGGAGAGTACGGCCAGCGGTTTTAAAGAGACAAGTTATTTTTGTGAATTTATATGAAGTGATTTCCAAATGGTAACATGTGGGAAGAGGGAGTCATCATGAGATCATCCGAGTACGAAGGGACACGTGATACATGCTCAGCCACAGCTTGCATCTGCAGATCCGTGGACTCAACAGTCAGGGGTGATCACAGGCCGCCCGTGATCCATCACCCGTGCGATGACTTTGCCTACATGTTATCAGCAAAGGGAATGGGGTCTCAGAAGCATGTTGGCCCCGGGTGTGTCCCTGGTAGTTATCTAAGGTGATGTGACTGTCCAGGGTGCAAGGCCAGGAGCTGGAGGAAGGGACCTAAGTCCCAAGCCAGGTTGCCCACCATGTGAAAGGGTACAAAGCACTCAGGCGAAGCCCAGCTCAGAGCCACCATCGGGAGAGCCTGTGCTTCACATTACTAGATCCGTGGGGCAGGGACCAAGGGAAGGAAGCAGTAAGGGAGGAGCCACGCAGACAGAGCAGCAGCACCAGGGCAGAAGTGGGACAGAGACCAGACAGATGAAGGCCGGGAGGCCAAGGCCACCCAACCCTGCTATCGCAATGTTACAGGGCTCATTCCCTCTGAACGGAAGAGGTAAGGGGGAGCCACAGACAGAAGTGAGCTGAGCCTCACCTATGGATGGATAGACGGATGGGTGGGCGGGTGCATGGGTGGTCAGTAGGTAGCTGAGTAGGTGGGTAGCTGGGTGGGTAGATGATGGGTGGATGGATGACTGTTGGATGGGTGAGCACGTGGGTAGGTGGCTGATGGCAAGCCTGTCCATGGATAAGGAAGAGGAACAGGTGACTAGAGCAATGTGGCCTCTGTCTGGCATGTCTCACTATGTGGCACATGAGAGCATCAGCCAGGTTCCCTGCTTTGAAAGAGCCCAGTCGCTCCCACACCCCTCGTTCCCAGCCTCTGTCTGTCAGTGGCAATACCCCAAGAGAACAGAGTGAGACATGTTGTGGGGACTTCAGGCCACACTCTGCTCATCAGAGTTTGAAAGGAGTTTCTCTGCCATGCATGGCAGGAGACAGGTGTGGAGCCTCTGACAAACAGGGTGGGAAAGCCCTGGGAAGGGGGGGCGGGGGGGAGGAGTCTTCTCTTCAACCAAGGAGCTGGGTACACAAACAACTGTAGATCCACAATGTCCCACAATGTCAACATGAGAACATGCTTCAGGGACCTAGGGAGCTGATGGCTCAGTGAGTAATGTTCAAATCCCCAGCACCCACATAAAAAGTGAGGCACTGTTGTACACATTGATAATCCCACCGTTGGAGACACAGAGACAGAAGCATTCCTGGGACTTGCTTGCTGGCCATCCTCACCCAATTGGTGAGCTACTGGCCAGTTGAGGGTCCATGTGCACATGCACACACACACACACATGCACTCGAGCACACACACTAAGGGGCAGGAGCACTGTGTTACAGAGGACAGAGCAAGCAACCACACCACACAACAACCGTCAGCTGCCATGCCTCAGGACACAAAGTGCAAGGGCCCCAGTCAGTGTGGTTGCAGAGCCACAAGGCCCTGTTCTGGCTGGTCAGCCAGGGAAAACACCATGAACATGGCCCACAGGAAATGAAGCCCTTTCTCCAGGACCACAACCACCAGCAGGGGAGCTAGGACTGCCAAAGAGTAGGTCTCCAGGGACGATATGACAATTCCCACTAGGATAGGACTTAGAACACCAGAAACAGTTCCATCCACATTCTAGTGGCCAAAGACCAGGAGCCAGGTCTGCTGGGACTGAGCTGCCTCTGGAGGCTTCACAGAGGTCCTCCTGCCTCTCCCAGGCATCCAGTGGCCACAGTACTCTGAGTCCCTTGGTTTGTAGCTATACAACTCACTCTGCTGAACTGTCACAGCCTCCTTTCCTGTCCCCCTATGGGATTTCTAAGGACAGCAGTCATCAGATTTGGAACTTAACCTTTCCTAGTCTCCACTGACCACAACTGCAGGGACACTGCTCCAGTGTGGCTGTGTTCTGGAGTCCCAGGCGGGCATAAATTTGGAGGGAGACCTCTCAACCCCGTACAAATGTCTCACTATCTTAGCACCCCTGACCTGTCAGGACCTGGAAGCGTGAACATCTGGAGCCCCAGTAATGACAGTATCTGGATTCTCAACATGTCTCCACCAGACAAGACTGGGGACTCTCACACACAGTGTGTCACCAGAACCCAGAAATACCAAACCATCAGGACACAGCAGAAAGGGGACATAAGCCAGACCAAGAATGTGAGCATCATCTACAGAGGACACCCAGATCCTGCACAGGGGCCAAGAAGCTACAGGACGATCTAACAGGCAGACACTGCACAGATCCCCGAACCAGGCAATCACCCAGAGCATCCGGTGTCAAGGCGGCAGTGCCAGAGGGTTATCAGTTATCAGGGCTACTGCAACAAAGTACCACAGACAGGGGGGGCATAGCAGGAACTGCTCTGTGCAGACTGCACTCTCCCTCTGAGGCGACACAGAGGGTCCCTTTCTTCCAGCATCTGAAGGCTCTCAGAGTGGCCCTTGGCCTGTAGCTTGTCTTTTGTTCCAGCCTCTACTTCTTCTCTTAGCTGTTCTGTTTTGTCTTGTAACAAGGTCTCGCATAGCCCATGCTAGCCTCAAACTCTTCTCTAGCCAAAGATAACCCTGAATTCCTAATCCCCCTGCCTCCCTCTTCCCAATACTGGGATGACAGGTGTGTGTCACCATTCCTGGCCCCACTTGTGCCTTGGCTTTTATGTCTCAGTCACTGTAAGAGGACCCACCCTACTCCTGTACAACCTCATCTGAATTCATTACACCTACCACAAACCTACTGGTAGCTGGTCTTTGCTACTTTGTGGATTCTTTTTGTTCCCATCCTTTACCCTCCCACCCCATTCCATCCCCTATAACAATATAGGAGAGAGAGAGAGAGAGAGATCCCTGAATGTAACTTCTTTAATTTTGTTTCTTTTGAGCACGACCACTAACAAACCGCAACCAACCCAGCCTCACGGGACCTAGCATTTATGCACCTTCTGAAAAGTTCCCAGAGTCCCAAACACTGTACAATCAAAGAAACTATCTGCAACCAGCAAAACCACATCTCAGCTAGAGCCTGAGGCAAATCACAATCAGCTGCTGCAGACGTCAATGCAGGCCCACAGCCCTCACCTGGCATTAAGACAGAAGCACATGCTTATAATATTTCTGTATTTTTAAGGAAACCAAAATTCCAAAATTGTCACTATACATATTTCCTTTTTTGTTTGTTTGGTTGGTTTGTCTTTCTTTTTTGTGTGTTTGACTGTTTATAGATGGATCTGGAACTTGCTATGTAGCCCAGGCTGGCCTCAAACTCATATAGATCCTTGGCTTTCCAAGTGCACCACCATGCCTTCCTTCTTTATCTTTTGAGATGGGTCTGGCTATGTAGCCCAGGCTGGCCTAAACTACTGGCAATCCTCCTGCTCCAGCCTCCTGAATGCTAGGACTACAGGTGTGCTCCACTAAATTCACTTCCAAATAAGGTCCTATTTGTAGATCCCCAAGACAAAAAAATATAGGAGACTCAACAGAGCCTGGGGAAGGGAGACGTGACATAGGGGACCCTGGTGGGGAAAACAAGGACACACACAGAGACACCCTCTCAGCATCCTGGTCGGGGGACATCCAACAGACTTCAGCATTCTGAGATCACTTGTCATCTCACTACCGGTGGTGGGCAGGAAGGCAGACTAGCATGCCTAAGGAGAGCATCACATGCCAGCTTACTTTCAAGCCACTGATTACCCTGTCCCCCGTGACTTGAGAGCACGTGGTAGACCATCCCCCAGAGCTCATCCCTTGCAAAGGTCACTATAAAACCCTGGGCAGGGTCTGTGGCTGGCACTCAGCAGACACACAGCTTGCCTAGCGTGTACGGGAGTGAGCTCCATCCCCAGCAACATAAAGACAGGGTGTGGTGGTACGTGACTGTCTCCCTGGTTCTTAAAAAGTGGAGGCAGGAGGATCAGGAATGCAAGGTTATCCTTAGCTACATAGTGACTTCTAGGCCAGCCTGAGCTACATAAGACCCTGTTTCAAAAACAAAACAGAGAATAAAGGTCTGGAAGTGGTGACACACATCTAACATCCCAATATTTGGGGAGGTTGCTAAGGGAGAATGATAGCCTGCAGATGGAGATCGCAATCCTCTCGCCAAATCCGTACCCCTTCCACCTCTGCCACAATAAAGAGGATAAACATAGACAGGCCCCTTCGCTTCACCTGCTCTGGTGTGGAATCTGGAATCCTGAGCCCTGAGATTGAATCCCCACTATATCGCTGCAAAGTTGCTTTCTCAGGAGTGAGGGGACCCTCGGCGACCTAGTCCTCACTTTAAGGACTCTCTCACCCAACAGCGGGAAGTGGGGGAGCTAGCCTGCGCATGCGTGTGTCCCCTCCTCACCTGAGCCCTCTCCCCGCCCCTCCCCACGTGACACCGTGGGAACCCGGACCCCAGCGCCTGCGAGTGGGGGCGGCCGAGAAGCTCGCGTACCGGAGACCGGGTTCCTGGGTGGTGGGGAGAGCTCACTTGGTTCTTGGGGTCTGGGAGACCAAACTGGGGGTGGGAGCGGTCCCCGACCCCGGCGCACCGGGAAGGAGCCTGGGCGCACTCACCCGAACGATGTAAGAGACCCCGGGCCCCAGGACTCTGGCATCGGGGTGCAGCCAGCCGTGCGCCGGCTTGTGAATAAAGCCGCCCTTGCGCACCCACTCGTCGGCGACATCCGGAGTCACCCGCGCGCCCCGCGTCCCCGAGCCCCGGCAGCGGCCGAGCGTGGGCAGCGGACAGGGCGCGGCGCAGCGCGGTTCGCAGGCGCCCAGCACAGCGGCCAGCGCGGGGACCACGGGTTCGGGCTGCGCCTCTGCCGCCCCCGCCACGCGCGCCGCCGCAGGACCGCGGCCCAGGAAGCTACCGGGCGCCGCGAACTTCCACTGCGGCATACGCGGCAGCAGCGCGCAGAAGGTGGTGGGCGCCTCGGGCTCGGGGGCCGCGCGGCCACCCGGACCCTGCGTCATGGCCGCGGCCGCCGAGGAGCCCCGGCTGAGCCTGGCCCGGAGCCGCGCGCTCCTCCCCGCCGAGTGATGTCACCGCTCCGCGCAGCGCGCAGCCGCGGGGGGCTACGCTCCTGGGACCCCGACCCTGTTCTGGCAGCGCCGCCCCTGACCTGGCACAGCCAGGTCTCCCTGGGGATCCCAGAGGGGCAGTCCAGTCAGGCTCTGACCTATGGGGAAACTGAGGCCAGGGGTCGCAGACACGGGGCGGGGCGCGATTCTCCAAGTCACTCTTGGCCTCCGCTCCAGCAGCATCCCATCCTCCCTTCTTTTCTTCTAAATGGAAAAAACGAAACAGGCCTGGAGTCGCAGGTGCAGGGATGACCTCTAACCCCGAGGTCATCCTTCACCACGTTTCCAGCAACATCCTGCCCTTCTTTACTTCTAAATTGGGAAATTGAGGCCCGGCTTTGTAGAGCTATAATGAGACAGCATCCTCCGGCCCCTAAATTATCCCCGCTCAGCCACTGTTCCACCATGTTTGCTTTACTGAACAGGGTAACTGAAGCCCTGGTAGAGCAGCTGCTCAAATGAGGAAACCGAGGGCGAGGGCGAGGGCGAGGGCGAGGACAATAGGAGACTTGAGATCTGCGTGGTAGAAGCAAGATGAGACTGTCCCGTCCTTGACACTTTCAGTCATATCCTGCCCAACTTTACTTCTAAATAAGGTCCAAATAAGGCCTGGGGCAGGGCAGAGGTCCAGGACAAGAGAACCTCAAACTCAACCCCCTCCAACTGAACCTACTTTACTGGTTAGTGGGAAAACTGAGTCCTGGAGCAAGGCTTAAAGGGAAACTGAGGCCTGGAAGTGAAGCAAGTGCCCAGGACACCGCGGGTGGGGCTGCGTCTGGCCGCCTCTGATGGCTCCTGGCCTGTTTCCTAGGTTGTAAGCAGAGTCCATCGGTTCTTTGGGATCTTATTGGAACCTGAGGATCAGAATTCCCAGGCGTGCCACGGGTCCCAGCCCAGGCCCAAGAGACCTCAGAGATGCCTACTCAGACCCCAAGGGGATTCCTTCAGTGAGGGAAGGGGTTGTCATCATCAGCCTGCCTCTGTCCTCCGCCCTATCCAGGACAGCCCTGCCAGGAAACAAAGAAAAGAAGGCTGGGCGGGGCAGGGTGCGGAGGAGGGGCAAGGCCGGCAAGATCGATGCCGAGAGAAACTAGATCACTGCCTGCAGAGGGGGGGAGGGGGCGGGGGCGCGTGCCCGGGTTCTCAGCACAGGCACACTAAGGAGCCCAGCCAGGTCGCCTTTGGTGCTGTCGGCTGGAGGAGGAGCGCCACTGGACTGAAGTCTGAGAAAGGGCTGTGGGATCTAGCTGTGTAAATGTGGACCACGGCATTCCGGGTCTGGGTGCACATCTATCACGTGTGCTCCTCTGCTGAATGGGGAGGTTGTCGGAATGGCTCTACTCTTTAATCTGTGGCACAAATGGCAGTAAATAATACTCTAATAAACTCCCACACATCCTTCAAAGCCCAGCTTCACAATACCCCTTCCCAAGAACCTAACTGGTCCCGCGATCCAAACCCAGGCAGTGTCTCTAGCCTCTTGCTGCCAGGGTCCTCTATTTGCCCCATCTGAACTGAACGAGGTTTACAGAGCTGTTTAGTGTTTTCTTTGCAGCGTGGTTAGAAGTGCTAAATAAACCAATGAGCACAGTGCTAACAGCTGTTGATGGAGGAATGATTTATTGGCAAGCAACTCTAGAGGGTGGGGTGACGGGGGGGGGGGGGGCAGAGGTATCAGGGCTACCTCCAGGAGACTTCTCCAGCCTCATCTGCAGAAACCCAAGTGGCCTGGACACTGAATTCTAGGACACATAGCTCCCGGTCCAGCCAGGGAAAGGGACACTTCTTCCTGGCCTGGTCTGACCTGGGAAAAGAAACTGGGGCCCTGGAAGGAGGCTCACCCTCACCCTGTGTGGAGCCTTCCTTGATCACAGGCCCCAGGGACAGAAAGATCAAGTGCCCTCAAAGGACCTTGAACTGCAGAAGGGGAGGGAGAGGCACCTCCTCTGTTCCACTCTGAGAAAATGAGGCCCAGGAAGGGCCCCAGCTGCCTGTGGCTTGCAACTGTCAGCATTTGGTGTCCCCTACCATGGTGGATGCCCGCTTTGAGTGACGGATGCCCATGGTATATGCCGGGGCCCGGGCCCTGTTCACAGTGACCTGTTCTGGGTTGTGGGTACCAGGACCAGGTGTGTCCTCCAGGGGCCGTGGTGTCCGGGGTCTCCCCAGTATGCTGAAGGCCGGCCTACGCTGCCGGTAGGTGTTGGGGTCAGGACTCTCATACTGCCCAGGGCCTGGAGTCTCAGAAGGATCCTGAGGGGGACGCACGGGCGGTGTGCGGCCCACAACTGTGTAGCTGGGACTACTAGGTTTGATAAAGATCTGTGATCCCCACAGAGGTGGCATGCTGTAGGCATTGGGGGCAGGAGCAGAGGTGTCTGGGGGCTTCTGTGGGAGGCGAGAGCCCAGAGTGAAAGCTGGGGCCGTCCGCTGCCGTACTGGGGGTACCTTCTCTGGGCTGTAGGCTCCAGGGCCTGGTGTCACCTCCAGACCTGTAAAGTGAATGGGCACAGGCACAAGATGGAGGCCTCACCTGGCCGAAGACCTGCGCCAGTGGCCACTCAGAGCCAGCACCCCAGCCGTGTTCTTCATGCATGCATTCTTTTCCTGGTACTCCCGTGTTCAGACTCCAACCATAGCACAGCCCAGGCATTCCCCTCCTGCTCCCCACACTCACTCCAGGGCCCCGTAACCACCTGAATTATCCTCTCTGCAAACCCGACTCCCTGAGACAGGCCCGCTAGGTGGGCCTGAGTCCACCAGGAAATTCAAGAAGGCAAAGATGTCTAAGCCGCTTCTTCCGTGCATTTGACTGTGCTTTAGTGTGATTGAAAAGCTGGGGCGTGGCATCGAGAGAAGGCAGAGCCATGGCGTTCAGGGAGATGGGTGAGAGGGTGAGCGGGAAGATGATGAGATGTGTGGAGGGGAGAAAGAGAGGGAGGGAAGGGAGGGAGGGAGGGAGGAGAGGGAGGAGAGGGAGGGAGGGAGGAGAGGGAGGGAGGGAGGGGAGGGAGAGGAGGGAGGGAGGGAGGGAGGGGAGGGAGGGGAGGGAGGGAGTGAGGGAGGGAGGGAGGGAGGGAGGGAGGGAGGGAGGGAGGAAGGTGGATGTACAATGGATGGATGGCTGAGTGAATGGGAAGATAGACTTATGGGTAGATGAATGCATGGATAGGTGGATGGACTTATGGATGAGTGGATGCATGAGAATATGAGTTGGTAGGTGTGTGGATGGACAGATGGATGGGTGGGTAGATGGATGGATGGATGGATGGATGGATGGATAGATGTGTGGATGGATGGGTGGATGGATGGATGGATGGATAGATAGATGGATGGGTGGGTGGGTGGATGGGTGGGTGGGTGGATGGGTGGATGGGTAGATGGATAGATGGATGGGTGGATGGATGGGTTGATGAGTGGGTGGGTGTGTGGATGGATGGATGAATGGGTGGATGGATGGGTGGGTGGATGGGTGGGTGGATGGGTGGGTGGGTGGATGGATGGGTTGATGAGTGGTTGGGTGGCTGGATGGATGGATGGATGGATGGATTGATGAGTGGGTGGGTGGATGGGTGGGTGGGTGGGTGAATGGATAGATGTGTGGGTGGGTGGATGGATGGATGGATGGATGGATGGATGGGTAGGTGGGTGGATGGGTGGATGGGTGGGTGGGTGGATGGATGGGTTGATGAGTGGGTGGGTGGGTGGATGGATGGATAGATGGATGGATGGATTGATGAGTGGGTGGGTGGATGGGTGGGTGGGTGGGTGAATGGATAGATGTGTGGGTGGGTGGATGGATGGATGGATGGATGGATGGGTAGGTGGGTGGATGGGTGGATGGGTGGGTGGGTGGATGAATGACTGTGTAGACAGATGGTGGGTATATTGATAGATGGATGAATGAGTATATGAACTGATGAATGTGTGGATGGATTGATTAACGAGTGAATAAGTGGATTGATAACATGGGCAGAGAATAAAATCAAGTATCCAAATAATCCTCCGGGAACCATGCAGAGGGGTTGTTAGCAAAAAGGGCCAGAACCAGGCTTTCCTGCTTTTAGGGTGGAGACATGGTGGGAGATCACCACATTTCCACCTCAGCTCAAGGCTTGAGGGATTGGAGTAATGACCCTTCATCTGAAAATCCAAGGATTTTATCACTACAGACACACTAGTTCTCAGAGCTCCAGTGGTGCAGGAGAGGATGGTCTCAAGCTCCTAAGAGACCTTTCCCACCACACATCACATGCTCACCTCTAACCTTGCCCCGGCCCTGCATGGAGTAGGCAGGGGGACAGCTACGGCCAAAGCGAGTAACTTTCGGATCCAAGAAGTAGACAGGTCCTGGGCTGGAATCCTGGAGTGGTACTGGGGAAAGGAGACAGAGTCTCAAAGGTGCCCTGACATAAGGCTTCCTCAGACCTGGCCCAAAAGGCCCAGAGCCTCCTGAGATCCTGCAGCATCTCAACCTGGGAGCCACAGCCTCAGAAGTGGTGATCAAGCAGGGGGACTGTGGTGGGGCATGCGAATCCCTGCAGGACCTCTCGGCTCACAGGGAACCAGCCTGCCTGACTCACATTTTCACATCGACAAGGAAGGAAGAAGTCGCTGATGTCACAGCTGCTCCCCACTGTTACGGACGTGTGTGTGTGTGTGTGTGTGTGTGTGTGTGTGTGTGTGTGTGTGTGTGGACATGGAGCCCAGGCCCCACAAATCTCTTTAGCTTCACGCTGACTGTGCTTCCGGCCCCTGTGGCTGGCCTCGCCACTGTTGAACTTGAAGCACACTAGCGTGTAGATAGCAAGCATGGGAGTGTGGTGGGTCCGTGCTGAGCCCTGTAGGTAAGTGGTGAACCTCACCAAGTCTTTCTCAAAGCCTCAGTGAGTCCCAGGATGTGCATAGGTACCACCTAGGTGTGGGCTTCTGTGCAAAGACACACAAGCAGGGTTTGCACACACAGTAGGCTCCCCAGCAACCCATGGTGGTCACTAGTGTTAAGCTATGGCCCTCAGAAACACCCCACACTCCCGTTTGATTGACAAGAATTTGTTTCCAGCCCTTCTCTAGCTCAGAGCTAAATCTAAATGACTCCTGGGATAGGAGGGGGGTTGGGTCACAGTTACCAGTATGTGCTGGGTCACACACAAGAAGATGCCTGTCCCTCTGCACCTCAACTTGCATGGGCAAACCTCCGTACCCATCTTCCTACACAGCCCTGTGATAAGAAAACCCAGCTTGCCCGTCAAGACATGTCCCACCCGACCTGCAAGCCATACTTGGTGTACCTTTCTCTTAGGACTTCTTTACCAAACATTTTTAAAATATATTTTTGTTTTGTTTTGCTCTGTTTTGTTTAGGGGGCTGGGCAGGGTCTCTCTATTATGTGTCTCTGACTGGGTCCCTATATAGAACAGGCTGGCCTTGAACTACAGATCTGCCTGTCTCTCGCTCCAGATTGCTGGTACTAAAAGGTGTTCACAGCCCAGCAAAGACTTTTTAAAATTATATGTGTTTGTAGGAGAGGTTGTATGTACAGTGGGTGCAGGACCCATAAAGGCCAGAAGACAGCTTCAGATTTCCCTGGGGGTTGTGAGCCCCACTCTGCAAGAGCAATAAGAACTCGTACGAGCTGAACCATCTCTCCTATCCCACCAGAATCTTACTTACCTTGCTGAGCCCGGATCCCACTGCCCACTCAGGACACTTACCTGACTCAGTAGACCCTCCAGCCTTCTGTTTCATGGCTGTTTGCAGCAGCCCCTTACCCAGACAGCCTCCATCCAGCCCAGTGGGGTCTAGAGCAGCTTTAGGACCAAGCACTGAGAAGTTGGCTGGTGTGTTCAGCCAGCATCACTGAGAACTCAAAGCTGGCTATGGGGCTTAGATGTCACTCACTGTAGAATGTCATCGGAGTCGGGGAGGCCCCAGGGCCTGCTCGCCCACACCTCTGCCTGCCACTAAGACCACCCTACGCTCAGGATAACACGTGCACCTACGCACTTTACTTGACACTTTTTGAGCACCAAGCAGGACTATGGCGTTCTTTCTTCTTTTAAATCCAGCCCAAGGCCTCACACATTGTAGGCAAGAGCTCTACCCACTGACACACATGCTGTACCCTAGCACCCCAATACTGGTTAACACGTCAAAATCTTGGTATCTGGCCAGATATAGTAATACACATTTGTGGCCCCAGAACTTGGGGGGTGGTAGCGGGAAGATCAGGAGTTCAAAGTCAGCCTGAGCTGCACGAGAAGGCAGCAAGCTGCTAGATGTGCGTACCTGCCCTGCCTTGCTCACCCTGAGGCTTACTTCAGAGAGACTCTGGAGGCCTGGGGAGGTAGCCTGTGCCCCTCAGCCGGTCTTACCTTCACTGGGCCTCCGAGCGAGTGAGTAGGCAGGACTGGCTGCCTTGGTACAATCGTGATTGACATAGCCAACGGTGGATGGAAGAACATACAAGCCAGGTCCGGAGCCTGAGACCCAAAGACCAGATCAGAGCGAGTGCTTGAAACGCAGAGGGGCTAGGTAGAGTCCCACCCTGGACCCCAGCCGCCTCCATGTCTGAGTTGAGAAAATGTCCCGGAGGACTGAGTGACACCCACATTGTGAGCTAGTCATGAATCACCGGGTCTGTGGAGACTTAGAAAACAGAGCCCAGGAAGACAGGCTAGCACAGAGATCATCACTGGTAGGGGAACTGAGGCTGGGAACAGACCTGTTGTCTCACAGCAGGTTATTAAAGCTAAAAGCATAGACACTGAATAGAGAAGCTATCATGAGTGGAAAACAGGCCAGAACAGAGAGACCATGGCAAGAGAGGAAACCAGGACCACTGCAGCTAGAGAAGCTGAGGCTGGAGACACCACCCAGGGAGGGAAGGGAAACTGAACCCAGAGTAGAGAGATCACAGGTTGTGAGGGTAAATGGGGAAAGTGGATCCAGGACAGAGAGATTGTTCTACAGGGGAAACTGAGGCCGGTCACAAAGAAATACCACATCAGAGGTGGGGAGATGGAACCTGGTATAAATCTAACCACACTGTCCATTGTAGGATGGGGAATTAAGGCTACGGCTTGCATTCTACACAGATGCCCCCCCCCAGCACCCAGCCTCAGCCCCTTCACACACTCCATAGCTCCGCAAGCCCCCACATGCACACTCCCTCTAACTTCCTCCCTCGGGTTCTGCTCCACTTCATTCAACCTGTCCCCTGCAGCACACGTGTGCACGGCCAGCAGATCCCACAAGGGACATATGGGCCTGCCTGCAGGTAGTGCACCTACTAAACATCCCAGGAACCCCAGCAGGGAGACAGGAGGAGCCCTTCCCAACAAGGCCAGCACAAACCGTTCTCCAAGGTGGCCATTCCACAGGACTTCCTCAGCCCAGTCTCCGGAATGTGGCCATCAGCCACTCGCCGGGCCAGGGGTACTGTGGCCAGCCTAGCCGCTGGGTCGCAGCTGAGGGTCCCCATGGTGAACAGGGCCTCGTGTGGGCTCCTGCGTGCTGCTACTCTGGTGCCACAAACCAGGCACTGTCCCCAATCCTCACAGCTCAGCCAGTGTTGGCAGAAGCCTGGCCTCACCACACCCTCCCACCACACAGACAACCCCTTGTCCCTAAGCAAGGATCTCAGGGCCTGGCCAGAGCCAGGCTGGTCTGCCGGACGCTGGCCTGGAAGTGGAGTTGAGATCAAGTGTCAGCCAGGTGGCTGGATGGTCCAGGAAAGACTCCAGTGTCAGCCGAACAGGTCCCCAGGGAGTCGGCTGAGCTGGGCCATGGGGCCAGAGCAGGCCCTAGGGAGCCAGGACCGCAAACAGAACACCCGAAGGAACATGGATGAGGGGAGCAAAACCTCATTTCCACAGAGCCCAGGGTTGTGGACGACATGTTCCCAACTCAGTCGGGTGCTCATCGGTGTCAGCCAGCTTTCCTTCATTCATCAGCAGACACGTGCTGAACACCTGATGTATCCCAGACACTTTCAGAGTGATGTGAGTAGAACAGGAGCAGACTGGTAAAGGGTGGGTGTTCTTGGGGTGGGGAGAGAAGCTAAACAATAAATTTAATAGATAGATTGTTCTGGTATGAACCAGCCTGGGAAGGATAACCTTGTCAGGTAAGAGACCAGCTCTGCAAAGGTCCTGAGGCAGAGCTGAGAACAGAGTATGTCAGGATAATCCTGTATTTTTACCTTTGCCAAAGGCTACCACCGTGTCCCCACCAGAGAGTTCTGGGAAGATTGGCACAATCAAACTCAGATATTTCTTCCAGTTTGTTTCTATGCTGATGGGCACCTTTTTAAATGTAGTGACCCACGGATTTTTGCTTTGTATTGTTATGTTTTGTTTGAGACAAGGACTCACAATGTAGCCCAGGTTGATCTTGAACTCCTGATCCTCCTGCCTCTGCCTCCCTGTGCTAGAACTGCATTCAGGAGGTGACTGAGAACTACCTCCTTTTTTGGTCACAGACAATGGATACTCACATGATTAAGATTCTGAGTCCCTCAGAAACATACCAAAAAGCCTGAGCCTGGGCAGTCCAACAAATTTTACATCAGCAATTTCGGATTCTAGCTCCTGGCTCCTGCGGTTCCCTGAAGCAGAGATCCAGGAGTCTCAGGGGGGCCCACAAGCCCAGCATGCATGTCCTTGTCCTCTTGACGTACTTGATTCAGCTCCACCCTGGTCACATGGGATTAGATGGCTGGTCCTGGACCCCCCACCCACAGCCAACGCTTCAACCCCAGGTCCCCCCCACCATTAAGGATTCCTTAGTTACGCAACCAGTTGAAATGGCTCACAGCTCACTCCTCAGTTACCTGGACCCTCAGTTCATCAGCTCCCATCATACAATACTCTGCTCTAGACCACAGCAGTCTGGGCAGCAAGGAGTAAGGACCTGCTTGTCCTGTCCTCACTAGGACAGAAACCTAGGCAAATACACTCTTGTCTTTCTACAATGTCAGAAGGTGCCAAATAGCAGTAAGTTCACAATGGTCAGTAATTTTAGTGACAACAACTTGTGATGCGATCTGCCAGCCTCAGAAGCCTGACCTTAACTTTACATCCCGTGGCACATGGTGAGTGAGTGCACCTTTGTGTCCGTGAGCACCATAGAGGGTCTGCAGAACAGAGACAAGTTAAAGAGGCTGCCACACAGTTCACAAGGTTTGGGAAGCTGAGCAAGAGTCTGCAGTGGGAAGATAATGAACCAGGCAGGGCCAGTTTAGGGCTGCTGGAGTCAGGGTTGGAGGGTGAAGCTGCCGCCTTCTGCCACAAGGTAAAAGACCAGTGAAGTGGAAACTTCTGGGTTCTTTGGAAAGTCATTTGTGTCGGATGGTGTTTTGCTGGGGCAAACAGATGAAAGAGACACAGGTGGAAAGATGTTCTGTTAAAGCAAGCACCTGAAAGGACCCATGACAGATTCTTTGCTAATGACAGCACACAGGTATTGGTTCAACTTTTTTTTTTTTTTTTTTTTTTTTTTTTTTTTTAGCTGAGCTCTGTTCGTGGTTTGTGGTGACTCCGTAGAGGTACCACCTCTGGTGGGTGGTGAGCTAGAACAGAGATTAAAGCATTTAAGAACTATTATTAAAAATAGGGTGAGGCCAGGCAGTGATGGCACACGCCTTTAATCCCAGCACTTGGGAGGCAGAGGCATGTGGATTTCTGAGTTGAAGGCCAGCTTGGTCTACAAAAGTGAGTTCTAGGACAGCCAGGGCTACACAGAGAAACCCTGTCTCGAAAAACCAAAAAAAAAAAAAAGGTTGAGAAAAATTTAAGCTACAGACCAAGCCGGGTCTGACGTAGAAAAATGGAGGTTCAAATCCTGGACCAGATGAACAAACAAGTGAATTGGCAGCCAATCTAATAGACAGTGTCAAAGAGGGGAGTGGAACTGAGCCTGTGTGCCAGGGACAGTTAGGGAGTCCTCCGCTTGTTGATACCCGGTGATGAGTCGGTGTGGGGTCATGACCCCACAGTGGCTGTCAGTTTATAGGACTCTTATGGGATCCTTGGTCACATGTGTCTGGTAAATTCTTGGTCCTGTTTCATCTGGTGTGACTTTAATATGTCCATGTATGCCCCGCAGTCTTGATTCACCTCGATAAACACAGAGTTGCTCCCTTTCAAGTACCAGAAATATGTCATGCCAACCATGTACCGCCCACATGGATAGTGCAGCCTCCGGGTCCACCCAGTGGTTGTGGTCATACTTCTCCCTCAGAATGAACTCAAAGCTAGATGATAGCAGAGTCACCTAGAGCGACACACAGTCCTCACGTCTCTAAGTCACGCAGGTAACCTTATCTGCTCCTGTTCTAGTTCCAAAATAACTGACACAACGACCTGGGGTTTTGTTTGGTTTGGTTTTTTAGATTTATTTATTATGTATATAATGTTCTGCCTGCACATATGCCTACATAGCCAGAAGAAGGCACCAGATCGTATAGACAGTTGTGAGCCACCATGTGGTTGCTGGGAATTGAACTCAGGACTTTTTTTTTTTTTTTTTTTTTTTTTTTTTTGGAAGAGCGGCCAGTGCTTTTAATCTTGACCTGTATTTTTATTAACAAGCCTAAACTGGGCAGGTTCTGAGAGTCCAGCCTTCCTATTCCCTCTGCCCAATCATAGGCTGGTCAGCTCTTTATTAACCAATCAGAGGCAGCGGGAAGGCATTCTCTACACAGATACAGGAGATGGTTCAATAATCATGACAATGCTGATGTCCAGACTGTAACCTTCGGGCTCAGAACTCAGCATCTGAGCTGGACATGGACATGGTGGCGCACACCTTTAATCCTAGCACTCAGGAAGCAGAGGCAGTCGGATCTATGAGTTCAAGGCCAGCCAGGTCTACAAAGCAAGGCCAGGATAACCAGGAGCGCTGGTTACACTGAGGAATAAGAGTGAGAGAGAGAGAGAGAGAGAGAGAGAGAGAGAGAGAGAGAGAGAGAGAATTCAGCATCTGAAAATACAGTGCACAAGACCAACCCCCAACAAAGTCTCAGGGAAATTTTACTGTCTTATGCAATATGAAGTAACTTAGGATAGGGCACAGCCTGGATATCCCCCACCATCCCCCACCATCCCCCACCATCCCCCACCATCCCCCACCATCCCCCACCATCCCCCACCATCCCCCACCATCCCCCACCATCCCCCACCATCCCCACCATCCCCCACCATCCCCACCATCCCTACCATTCCCCACCATCCCCACCATCCCCTGCCATCCCACATCATCCCCCACCATCCCCATCATCCCCCACCATCCCCACCATCCCCATCATCCCCCACCATCCCTCACTATCCCCACCATCCCCCACCATCCCCCACCATCCCCCACCATCCCCCACCATCCCTCACTATCCCCACCATCCCCCACCATCCCCCACCATCCCCCACCATCCCCCACCATCCCCTACCATCCCCATCATCCCCAACCATCCCTACCATCCCCCACAATTCCCCACCATCCCCCACCATCCCCCACTATCCCCCACCATCCCCCACCATCCCCCACCATCCCCCACCATCCCCAACCATCCCTACCATCATCCACCACCCTACACCATCCCCCACCATCCCCCACTATTCCCCACCATCCCCCACCCCCACCATCCCCCACTATTCCCCACCATCCCCCACCCCCACCATCCTTCATCATCTCATCATCCTCCAGTTATCTGATTTTATCTGTCATCACCTTGTATTCTCTTCTTTCTATCCCAGCATCTCTTCACAGACCTGCACAGACCTGCTAGGGCCTGTTCTCCTTTCTTCCACCAGAGGGCACCAGTGAGTTCTGTGCCATGGGCTCTGTAATCCACCTACCCTCAAGGCTTTCTCCAGTTGTCTGGTGGCCTTGGCCCAGGAAATGGACTTGGATGAACTTGAGAGAACTTCTCAGGCCTGGTGCCCTCTCTCTGCCTGGCTCTGGGTCTCCAGTAGATGTCAGGGGTTGTATCTTCCTGCCTTTTTTTACTGTTTTTGGCCAATGTAGGGCTTTGGTTGTAGGAAGGTGAAATGGATGGAGGATGGTGGGAATGGTGGGGGGGATGGTGGGTAATGGTGGGGGATGGTGGGGGATGGTGGGGGTGTGGGGGATGGTGGGGGTGATGGGGGATGGTGGGGAATGGTGGGGGATGGTGGGGATGGTGGGG
Source organism: Arvicanthis niloticus (assembly GCF_011762505.2). Taxonomy (NCBI): domain Eukaryota; kingdom Metazoa; phylum Chordata; class Mammalia; order Rodentia; family Muridae; genus Arvicanthis; species Arvicanthis niloticus. The sequence continues at coordinate 2,839,121 of NC_133429.1, read as the reverse complement.
GATGGTGGGGATGGTGGGGGATGGTGGAGGATGGTGAAGGATGGTGGGGGATAGTTGGGGATGGTGGAGGATGGTGAAGGATGGTGGGGGATAGTTGGGGATGGTGGGGGATGGTGGAGGATGGTGGGTATGATAGGGGATGGTGGGGATGTTTGAGGATGGTGGGGGATGGTGGGGTGTTGCAGCCCGAACTACCCCACGTTGGACACCAAAAAATGTTGCGGCCCGAGGTACCCCACGCTTGGGGGCCAAAATGTCATGAACCACTCTATCAGTGTTGGAACCCACAATGCCAAAAGCCTTGGGGGCTAAATTATTAGAGCCCACACTGCCCCAAGCTGCTCTGGTCCACGGGTCGGGGTTCAGCAAGAGAGAGAGAGTGAGGACAGAGGCGAAGAATGGAGACCAGACAGAGTGTGATTCAATCCCGTTTATTCTTCAGTCTCTCTTCCTAGTCCAAGTCCCAAGTCTTCCCTAGTTTCTAGTCCCTAGTGCCTCTAAGTTCCAAGTTTCCAGTTCCAAGTTCTAGTGCCTAATGTCTAAATCCAAGTTCTTCCTCCAAGTGCCAAGTGCCTAATACCTAGTTGCCTGTCTCGAGTCTCAAGTGCCTACTCTAAGTGCCTAATACTTAATAATAATATTTTCTTCTGTCTGCCTCTCGCCTTTTATATGTCTCACTTCTAAGCCACGCCTCTAAGTCATGCCCTTAGGTCTTGTCTCTAAATCTGATCTCTAAGTCACGCCCTTAAGTCACACACCTTTAAGTCTCACACACCCAAGGGAAAATCCTGAGTATCTAAAACAAGCTGTTATCAGAGTGTGCTCAGCTGTTGTAGGCTATTGTAATCAAATCTCTTGTCAGGGTATAGGGCTCAAGATGGCTGCAAGGATGATAGCTGCCTTCTGTTGGCTCCCCACAGGTCCCCCTTTTTGAATTTTTTTTAAAAGGGAAGGCTGGGAAAACTTATGGAAACCGTGCCTGCCTTAGGTTGGAACAAAGGACCCCAGCCTCCCTTTCCTTTTGAGTATCTTTGGATACTCAACAGCCATTGATTGAGCTCCTGTCTTAGGATGGTGAGGCCTCCCTTTTTAGGAGCAAGGGTCTTGAAGTGTTCTCTTACCCGTCATTGACTATCCAGCTTAGCTCGTAAATTAGGAGATAATCCTCGTTAGTCTTGATGACAGAGGTTTTACAATCCTCTACTTCCAGCCTGTAATAATGGACCTGTATGGGTTTCATTTGAATAGCGTCTACCTGTTGTCATACAAAAGCCATCAGTTTGTTGAACAGCATGGACCCAAGAGTCTAGCAACTTAACAATGCCTGAATAGTCAGCATAACAACAACACTCTTTTTTAAGGGCAACATATAACTCCCTCTATCAGAGGAGTAAAAAGTATAATCCTCTTCTATTCTGTTTATAAATGTGTTATAGCAGAATCTAAATATATAGAAATACAGAACTGATCATAGCTTTGATCTTAACAAAACAAGTAAGGAAACCCCTGTTCCTGCTCCATTCAATCTCAAACCCAAAAAACCAACTATAACTGTGGTAGTGGGTTTTCTCCTGGGTCTAAACAATGTTCTTCACTAAATCATAAGTTAGGGAACCAAGAGTCCAATAGAGCCACCCTGGAAGTATGGGTGGTGATGTCTCTTCCCACATTGGGGACTTCCCAAGTGAGGTTTGCTGGTTGATCTGTTCCAGTTTGAAGGCAATTGAGAAGCATCTTCATGTTTTTTGCAAAGAAAAAATATGCTTCTCAGGGGTTTCTTCTCCCTGGATTTGTTATTGTTGTCTATTTGTTTAATCAGTCTCTCTGGCAGCCAGCATGAGGCATCTGCAGTTTGGGAATATATGCAGACAGAACCTCTTCCCCAGATAAGCACTGAATCTGGCCCATTCCAGGTTCCAGTTAATGGGTCTTTCCAGAGGGCTGTTGCAAAATTCTTTTTGTATCAGGATGCCAGAATCTATCCGCAGTGGATTTTCCTTCAGAATCCAAAGTTAAAAATTTAAAATAAAGAGTGTGTGATGAAGGATATTTCTGGGGGATCCCTTGGTAGGGTACCATTCCCCCTTTTTAATTTTTTAAATTGACATTTAATGGTTCAATGCGCCCTTTCTACCATACCTTGGCCTTATGGATCATATGGAATACCCGTTTTATGTAGTATCCTCAATTTTTCACAGAATTGGTAGAAACTGGAGCTTGTATAACCTGGGCCATTGTCAGTCTTTATCTGTCTAGGCACACCCAATACAGCAATTGTAGCAAGCATATGAGTAATCACATGCTTGCTTGTTCCTCCAGATTGTAATGTCGCATAAATGAAACCACTGTATGTATCTACAATACATGTATATATTTTTGATTGCCAAATTCATCATAATGATTAACATTCATTACCATGGACCTCAACAAGATGAGTAATCCCTTCTTCACTTTTTCCTAATCCTTTCCCTGGGAAAATCCAGAGTTTACCATTTGAGCCATGAGTATGTCATTAGGGCTATACATAATCAATCCCAACTGGAATAACAGATCTCGGCCCCAGAGATTAATAGAAAGGCCCGGGATGACATAGGGTTGTATATTCCCTGTATTACCTTCTTTATCTTTCCATGTCAGCACCCTAGAGCTTTGTTGTGGATTTTTACTTTGGCCAATACCCCTTAGATTGGTTAAGGTTGGGATCAGAGGCCAGGTGGCAGGCCAACCACTTTGTTTTAGGATAGTCACATCAGCTCCTGTGTCAACCAAGCCTTGGAATGCCTTTCCATCGAGCCATAGTGTCATCATAGGTTTGTGTTTAACTATAGGTTGTACCCAGTATGCATCAGAGAAACCAAAGCCTTGATTCCCCTCTTTTAGGATTCTTATATTTGTTATTAGTAGGGTACAATGGAAGTAACAATAGTTGAGCTATCCTCCTTCCTGTAGGAATGGTGACTATATTCTGAATTGCCTGTGCCATTACCTTAATCTCACCTTGATAATCATTATCTATTACTCCAAGAAAAATTTGTAGTCCCTGCAGTACTGCTTCTTCCCACTATCAGACCAAACACATTTGGATAGAATGGTCCAAACACTCCAGTGGGTAAGGCCTGAGGTCCCATTTCTGGGGTTAACATTATGTGGGTGGCAGAACTGAGGTCTAGTCCTGCACTTCCTGGTGTTGCTCGACTAAGTTCTGAAAGGGATTATTGTTTGCTAGTATAAAACTGACTGCTCCATAAGCCTGTTTTGGCTTATGTTGGTTCGGGGCCTGGAGCTGGCCCCTGTTCTCATTTCCCTGATTATGGGAAAGGGTGTTTCCTTGTGCGTCTCTTTTGGACCTACATTCACTAGCCCAATGCTTTCCATGTTTGCAAAGTGGGCAGAGCCCAGGCTGTTTTCTGGGCTGTCTCTGGGTTAACTCATTTTCTGCCATGCAATCTCTTGCAAAGTGTCTTGGCTTGCTACATTTAAAACAGGCTTTTTGGTTTTTACTAGCCAAAAAATCTCTTACTGATTGTCCTTGCATGGCAGCTGCCATAGCTAAGCCCTGTTGGTAGGAGGGACCTATATCAGAACAGAGTCTGATATACCCCATAAGGTCTGTCTTTTTCCTGAAGGGTCTAATGGCCATTTGGCAGGCAGGATTGGCATTTTCATATGCAAGTTGTTTCACATAATCTACACATGCCTTTGCATTACCAAAAATCCTCCCTGCTGTTGTCATTAATCAATGAACAAAATCAGAAAATTGTTCATCAGGTCCTTGTCTGACTGCTGGTGGTGGGGGATAGTGGGGGATGGTGGAAGATGGTGGGGGATGGTAGGGGATGGTGGGGGTAATGAAGGATGGTGGGGGATAGTTGGGGATAGTGGGGGATGGTGGAGGATGGTGGGGGATGGTGTGGGATGGTGGGGGTAATGAAGGATGTGGGGGATAGTTGGGGATAGTGGGGGATGGTGTAGGATGGTGGGGGATGGTGGGGGTGATGAAGGATGGTGGGGGATAGTTGAGGTAGTGGGAGATGGTAGGGAATGGTGGGGATGGTGGGGGATGGGGAATGGTGGGGGATGGTGGGGGATGGTGGAGATAGTTGGGGATAATGGGGGATAGTGGGGATGGTGGGGATGGTGTAGGATGGTGGGGGATGGTGGGGGGTGATGAAGGATGGTGGGGGATGGTGGAGGATGATGGGGATGGTGGGGGATGGTGGGGATGGTGGGGATGGTGGGGGATGGTGAGGCATGGTGGGGGATGGTGGGGATGATGAAGGATGGTGGGGGATGGTGGAGGATAGTGGGGGATGGTGGGGGATTGTGGGGATGGTGTGGGATGGTGGGGGATGGTGGGGGATGGTGGGGGATGGTGAGGGATGGTGGGGATGATGGGGATGGTGAGGGATGGTGAGGGATGGTGGGGATGGTGGGGGATAGTGGGGATGGTGGAGGATGGTGGGGTGTTGCAGCCTGAGCTGGCCCACGTTTGGGGACCAAAATGTCTCAGACTGTTTTGTCAATGTTGGAACCTGCACTGCCAAAAGCCTTGGGGACTAACTTGTTAGCCCAAACTGCCTAAGCAGCTCCGGTCCATGGGTCGGGGTTCATCAAGAGAGAGAGTGAGGATGGACTCAAAGAATGGAGACCAGACAGAGTGTGATTCAATCCCATTTATTCTTCAGTCTCTCTTCTTCTCTCCAAGTCCCAAGTCTTGAGTTCCTAGTTCCTAGTGCCTCCAAGTTCCAAGTTCTTTCTCCAAGTGTCAAGTGCCTAATTCTCTGTTGCAAGTGTCTAACCTAATTTCTAGTTCCAAGTTGTACTCTAAGTTATTCTCTTCCGAGTGTCTAATGTCTACTCCTACTCCTAGTGTCTGAATCTCTGTTACTCCAAATTGTTCTGAACTCTCCTGTCTGCCTCTCACCTTGTATATGTCTCACTTCTAAGCCACACCTCTAAGTCATGCCTTTAATCACGCCCTTAGGTCTTGTCTCTAAATCTGATCTCTAAGTCACACCCTTAAGTCACACACCTTTAAGTTTCACACACCCAAGGGAAAATCCTGGGTATCTAAAGCAAAATGTTATCAGAGTGTGCTCAGCTGTTGTAGGCTAATGCAATCAAATCTCTTATCAGGGTATGTGGCTCAAGATGGCTGCAAGGATGATAGCCCCCTTCTTTCGGCTCCCCACAGTGGGAGATGGTGGGGGATGGTAGGGGATGGTGGGGGTGATGAAGGATGATGGGGGATGGTGGGGGATGGTGGGGGATGGTGGGGGACGGTGGGGGTGATGAAGGATGGTGGAGATGGTGGGGGATGGTGGGGGTGATGAAGGATGGTGGGGATGGTGGGGGATGGTGGGGGATGGTGGGGATGGTGGAGGATGGTGGGGGATGGTGGGGGATGGTATGGAGAGGTGGGAGTTATGGCAGTATGGTGGCCACTCAGAGCACTGTTGATGGACTCTCATACTGTGCTTGATGACATCATCATAGATTCCCTTTTCTCTGGCTCTTATGTGCTTTGCTCATCTTGTCGAGTGCCTTACACACGTCTCCCCTCAGAGGATTTTCCTTAAGCTATGTTTCTGCCATAGCAGCTATGGCAAATCATTGAATGGCTTCACTCAGTTGTCTCTCTGTCTCCCTGTGTCAGGTGGGCAGAAGAGCAGCTGGGATAGACTGGCTCCCCTCAGACTCTGTAGACAGCCCATGTCTCATCCACATGCCTCCCATCCCTGAGCCCAAGGCACTGTCCTCTTAGAACCAGAGTCTGACTCTGGTTCCTTCCTCAAGACAGTGGTGGGGGTCTCAGGTCAAAGACATCCAGGAAGCAGGGGCCTGTGGAGCACCTGGCTCTCTCTGAGGGGGAGCAGTATACTCAACCTCAGAGGAGGTGGGAGATTGGTTCTGATACTTTCATTCAATTGCTAAAGGTCCTTGTCCCCAATTGGGTTTTGATTGATCAATAAAGATGCCAGCAGCCAATGACAGGGCAAAGGGAGACAGGGCGGAACCCTCAGAGTTGCTCAGGCTAGGACACAGAAGGGAATAGAAAGGAATCATGAAGCAGAGGAAGACGGTGGACATAGGAGCTACAGGAGACAAAGCCAGAGCCGTGTGAGAATTTGGATGGGTTGCCACTATCCACTTCCTCAATTGGGCTAAGAAGGTTTAGGAGTGCCCAGCTGTAGGCTGCCGACCCAACTCGGCTGGTCAAGATGGCGCCAGCTTCCGGTATGATCTACTGGTAAACAAGTGCACTGCGCTTGCGATCACCCTTGGGCCAACTCAGTTTTGGTACCAACCCCTCCCGAGCGGGATATGTAAATGAAGCACTGCAATTCCGACCAATCGTGCACCTCTACGCGCTTTCCCCAACTAGGGCTGGGTATATAAGCAGCTCGCTCTGGGGGCTCAGGGTTCCCGGCTGAATAATGAAGCGCTTCTACAGTAAAGGCTGTTGAGAAGGATCCGGTTGTTCATGGCTTCCTTGCTGGTCGAGTGGGGCGTGACAAATGGTGCCGAAATCCTGAAACCCGAGATGAGATTCTTGTGGATCCAGAACTCTTCACCTTAGAAGTGGCAGTACCAGTAAGTTCCCAGGTTAAAGTGGGACAATAGAGAAGGTCCTCAGGGAAGAGGCGAGAAGGTCTCTGGAGAAAGAGCAATAAAGTCTCCAGAGCCCGGAGCAGTAAGTTTCTTGGTAAGCCCTGTGTCTGATCATGCTAAGCTTTGGAGTCGACCCGCTGATTGACGCTCTCTTCATCATCCTTGCTTTTGTTTTTACGGTCATTGTGTGTTATTGCCTAAACTGTCATCTGCCCAGACGAGAGTGTGTTTGTTGGGACGAAGAGCACCCGCAGCCGACAGTAAGACGGGGGTAGATAACTCCGCCTGTCCACCCATGTGTAAATCTCACGTAGGTAAGTGAGTAACATGATGAACACTCCCTCCAACCAATTTTTGAGCGCGCTGCAAGAGCTCCTTGAGCAACAAAATCTTAAACTACAGAGAAAAATCCTAGAGAGCTTTTTGCGTGAGATAGATCGAGTGGCCCCGTGGTTCACTCCCACGGGGTCTCTAACCATTGGCTCATGGGAGAAATTGGGTCGAGATCTCGATAGGGAGGCTGAGGAAGGGTCAGTGAAACCCGGGGTGAGGCCTCTTTGGCACATGATATGGGCCTGCTTGGATGATAAAAGATGTGTTGAGAGTGTAAAAGCAGGACAGAGACTGCTTCAAGAGCACCAGGAGAGCATGTCAGAAGAGGATAGGGTTTTTAAGGAAAGAAAAAAGGACAAGGGACATAAAGATAAAGAAAAAGGAAAAGTTAGCAAAACAAAGACAAGCCTAAACAGCCTGAAAAGGATAAAAAGGAGACAAAAAAAGAGGAGTTCACAGGAATTTACCCCTCCTTGAGAGAACTGGAGACTTCCAATGAGTCTGGGTTAGCCTCCAAGGAAGAAGCGGAGCTCGAAGAAGAGGCCACTAAGTATAAACAAAAAAGATATGGTTCCGATCGAAGAGACGTTAATAAGACAAGGACAGATCGGGGACCGAAGGTGCTGACGGTGCCATCTTATAATCCTGAATATAATAAGACAAAGGACAAACAGGAAGAGGATGAGTTAGACAAAATGGAGGAAGATCTAGAAGAGTTGTTAGCCAAAATGGAGGCGATAGCCCTTTCGAAAAGGAAAAAGGAGGAGGAGGGGAGAAAAGGCGGAAGTGGACTTAAGCCACCACCCTGGGCGGTACCCAGTGTGCCGCCTTTGGCTCCCCCTGCAGGAATACCGCCTTATGCGGAGGTTCCACAGCCCCCGCCATTGAATCAGAGATCTTCTTTTTGCCCTTAAACATGAAAGGAAGCCACAGGAGCCTTCCCTGTTTTTGAGGATGTCAATCAACAGAGATATCATGCGCCTTTAGATTTTAAACAACTAAAGGCCTTGGCTGAGTCTGTCCAAGCGTATGGAATTAATGCATCCTTTACTCAGACATTGTTAGAGAGATTATCCTTGCATGCCATGACCCCATCAGGTTGGATGAGTACAGTTAAGAGCCTGTTTAACCACGGGTCAATATTTGAACTAGAAGGCCCTGTACATCGAGTATGCTCAGAATCAGGCTTGGGCCAACCAAGCCGAAGGCCAGGCTGCATGGTCCTTTGATATGTTAACTGGACAGGGTCAATGGGCCATGAATTAGACAGTTTATCCCTTGCTGGTCTATGGCCAAATTAATACCATGGCCATAAAGGCATAGAAGTCCCTGCCTAATAAAGGGGAGGTATCAGGAAACTTGACAAAGGTCATTCAGGGACCCACAGAACCATTTGCCGACTTCATGGTACGTATGATGGAAGCAGCAGGGAGAATTTTTGGCGACCCAGATACAGCCATGCCATTGATAGAACAGCTCATCTACGAGCAGTGTACTAAGGAATGCAGGACCGCCATTACTCCGTGGAAGGCTAAAGGACTGCATACATGGATGAAGGCGTGCAGGGAGATAGGAGGCCCTCTGTCCAATGCAGGATTCGCAGCTGCTGTTTTACAAGCTACAAAAGGAGTAGGGAGAACCAGAGCCTGCTTTACTTGCAGGAAACCTGGACATTTCAAAAAACAGTGCCCTGAGAAGAATAACAGCATAAGACAACAAAGACAGGGCCCTGGGCTTTGTCCCAGATGTAAGAAGGGGAATCATTAGGCATATGAATGTTGTTCTATCAAAGATATTAACGGATGCCCCCTAAGTAACAACTATGGTGGTGCTCGTCCAAAAAAATGGGCAGAAGGGCCCACGACCCCAGGCCCACAAATGTATGGGGCCATTCAGAGTCTGTCTCTGTGGATCCCTCAAAACCAAGGAGGGCCACTCTGGGTTCCACAGGATTGGACCTCAGTGCCACCACCAGACTCGTGCTGACACCACAAATGGGAGTGCAGCCTATAGAGTCTGACTTTTCAGGACAATTGCCCAAAGACAATGTAGGGCTACTCTTGGGACGATCGTCCTCAGCTCTGAAGGGATTACAGATCGTTCCAGGGGTCATAGATGCAGACTATACTGGAAAAGTCAAAATATTGGCCTCCTCTTCGAGGAGAATTATAGCCATTTCCCCAGGGGATAGGATAGCCCAACTGTTACTACTACCTAGTTTGCACAGCCACTTTCCATCCCATAATAAAGTCAGAGGTAATGGCGGGCTTGGATCCACTGGGTCCAGTTTCACCTATCTTTCCCTGGAATTACAGGATTGCCCCATGGTGACGCTCTGGGTAGAGGGTCGATCCTCTTGGGGGCTTTTAGACACAGGGGCAGACCACAGCATCATATCTGCATGTGACTGGCCTGCCAAATGGCCGACCCAGAGGTCTTCCCAAAACCTCTGGGGATTAGGCTATGAATCCTCTCCTATGGTAAGCTCTAAGGAACTGGTATGGAAAGACCAGAAAGGGAAAACAGGAAGGTTTACACCATATGTTCTGGACCTCCCGGTCACCTTGTGGGGAAGGGATGTTTTAACACAATTAGGCATGAAACTTACAAATGATTACTCTGCTCAATCACAATGCATGATGCAGAGCATGGGCTATATGCCAGGCAAAGGACTGGGAAAGAATCTGCAGGGCAGCCCAGATGTGATAACCGCACATCCCAAACATGATAGGACTGGGCTGGGTTTTTCTTAGGGGCCACTGAGGGAGGTATACCTATCACTTGGAAAACGGGGGACCCAGTGTGGGTCCCTCAGTGGCTGTTGCCTATAGAAAAGTTACAGGCGGCAAGAGCTTTGGTTCAAGAACAATTAGAGGCAGGACATGTGGAACCATCCCAGTCCCCCTGGAACACCCCGATCTTCGTAATAAAAAAGAAATCGAGGAAGTGGAGACTGCTGCACAATTTGCGGGCCATCAATGCCCAGATGCAGCCTATGGGCCCCATTCAATGAGGCCTCCCTCTACTTTCTAGCCTGCCAGTGGAATGGCCTGTTTTTATTATTGATATTATTAAAGATTGCTTTTTTTCCATACCATTGGCCTCCGCCGATTGCGAGCGGTTTGTTTTTACCGTTCCTGCCATAAATAATGAAGAACTTAATGCCCGTTATCAGTGGCGGGCATTGCCGCAAGGGATGGCCAACAGTCCTACTATGTATCAGCTGTATGTGGGATGAGCTTTGCTGCCCGTTAGGCAGGCCTTCCCAAAAGTTAGAATTTGCCATTATATGGATGACATCCTACTGGCAGCTCCCACCAGAGACCAGCTGGACTCTGCTTATGTAGCACTGATTAAACAACTAGAGAAAGCACACTTATATGTGGCTCCAGAGAAGGTACAGACAGAAATGGTAGGATGATTCCTGGGAGCAGTAATCTCTCCCAGGGACATTAAACCTCAAAAAATAGACCTAAGAAAAGATCATTTACATACTCTAAATGATTTTCAAAAGTTATTGGGAGATATCAACTGGATTAGACCCTATCTGAAGATCCCCAATCATGAGTTGGTTCCCTTATTTGATATCTTGAAGGAGGACCCCCACTTGACCTCAACCAGGATCCTCACACCGGACGCTAGGTTGGCCTTAAAAAAGGTGGAAACCGCCCTAAGTAAGGCACAAATTGCTCACGTCCGTTATGTGCATACCATCCTTTTGTGTGTTCTACAGACACTGAGACAACCTACTTCGGTATTATGGCAGGAGGGCCCCCTATTATGGATACATCCTCATGTTTCTCGTAATAAAACCTTGGAACACTATCCCACTGCCATTGCGCAGTTAGCTTTATTGGGCCTCAAGTCGTGCTTGGCACACTTTGGTGTACCTCCAATGAGAATTATCACCCCTTACACTAGCCAACAAATACAAACCTTGTTTGTCACAATAGATGACTGGACCATTCTTAGATGCAGCTTTGATGGGGATTTTGATAATCATCTTCCCAAGAACCCTGTCCTGCAGTTTTTTGCTAATCACCCCATTGTATTTCCAAAAATTACTGCCTCATTACCTATACCTGAGGCAGTGGACATATACACGGATGGCTCCAAAACGGGGGTTGGCAGTTATGTTGTTGGTTCTGAACCCCCAGTACAAATCCAGTTCACTCCTGGAACTCCACAGCTCGTGGAGTGCCAGATCGTTTTGGTGGTCTTCTAAACTTTCCCTGGCCCATTTAACTTGGTATCAGATTCCAGTTATGTAGTCAATGCTGTAGCTTCTTTGGAACTTGCGGGACCTGTTAAGACTAGTAGTCCTGTCTGCCACCTTCTCCAACAGATCCAGAAGCTTATTTGGCTAAGGGAAAATAAGTTTTTCATCCAACACATAAGAGCCCATACTATGCTGCCAGGTCCTATGACAGAGCGCAATGCTCTAGTGGACGCTGTTACCTGCATGAAATTTGTCTTCCACGCGGATGCAATCACCAAAGCCTCTGCTTTTCATAAGCAGTTTCATGTACCATCTACCACACTCCATCATATGTTCCACCTGCCGCGAGCGGCAGCCAGAGATATTGTAATTAATTGTCCAGATTGTGCACAATTTCTTCATCCGCCTCATACTGGCATTAACCCTAGAGGCCTGTTGCCTCTCAAACTCTGGCAAATGGATGTTACCCACATATCCCACTTTGGGACTCTTAAGTATGTTCACCTTTCTGTAGATACATGCTCAGGCATTGTCTATGCCTCTCCTCTGAGTGGGGAAAAGGTCTGCAACGTGATAAGTCACTGCCTTGTGGCCTGGGCAGCATGGGGCAAGCCCAATGTCATTAAAACAGACAATGGACCGGCCTATGCATCCAGGCTCTTCGCTATATTTTGTCAAACCATGAAGGTGAAACATATCACTGGTTTGCCCTACAACCCTCAATGTCAAGGTATCATGGAACGTGTCCATCGCACGCTAAAGGAACTGTTACAAAAACAAAAAGGGACAATAGCTCAGGGACACTCCCCAAAGGACCAACTCTCTTTAGCCCTCTTTACTCTAAATTTTTTGACACTTGATGTGGATGGACACTCAGTGGCCGACCGGCATTCACTGTCCACCCTGACCATTAAACAAGAAGTGAAATGGAAAGATGTCTTAACAGGCTCATGGCATGGTTCGGATCCTGTTATTTCCAGGTCCAGGGAAGCTGTTTGTGTTTTTCCACAGGACCAGGAAGATCCGATTTGGGTCCCTGAACACCTCACCAGACTCATTGAACCATCCCAGGATCGAGACAATGTGGTGGACACGCATGAGGATCCAGACGCTGAGTCTACTGCTGTTGGTAACTCAGGGATTAGCATCCAACTGTGGGCGATAGCCAGAACTTGGCCAGTTCCCATGCCCATTCATAGCAATTCCCCGATTCTGCCCACCTTTTTCTCCACCTCTTGTGAGCAAGATATGCCTTGCACTATTCCTGCTCAGGAGGCCCCTGCAAGTTATACAGCCACCAATTATACCTTGGCAGGCACCTTATGTTTTACCTTTAATAAGAGTGTCTCTCCATGCATTCTCCTAGCACCCCAGTATTTAGTGAATTTGCTAGATCCCGTGGATCTAGGGGGAGTGAGCACCGGAGTATTACACACAGCTCTATCACAAGTGAGCTCGGGTTCTAGCCAGGGTACGGGAGAGACGGGTACTAATTCTAGCTCCCCCCTTAATATTACCACCTTGCTTATGTCTCAGTACCTAATTATACCCTCTGATAGTAATTCCACCAAAGGCAATTCCACTAAACGTAAAGTCCTGCCTAATTGTCCACCTTACCAAGATTTTCCCCCTGATTATTGCCCTTGCCAGAGTCCTGATTATCGGGACATCCAGATATCTTCTGGATTTGAGTTTAGCCCCCCTTTGTTTAAAGCCAAGTATATCAGTAAGTCCAAGATTGCAACCAGGACAGGTAATATCTGGCCCTGGTATCAATGGCTACTTTCTAACAATAAGTCAGCCTTTACTTCTCTCACCCCATTTTCTAGGTTGAGAAGGGGCAATTTTTCAAATTGGTCAACATTAGTGCCACCAGGCACCCTAATGTGAGTTTAACAGGTATCAAGACTAATGGACAATTACGGAACCATTCTTACATGGGGGCTCCCGTTTGTGTGAAGCCCCCCTTCTTCTTTATTCTGACCAATGCCTCAAGTGAGGGGCTAAATTGCAATGCCTCTGGGTTTGCTTGTTTAATATCTGAGTGCTAGAATGGGACAAGTACCACAGTGCTGGTGGTGTGGTTACCAACCTTTGTACCCATCCCAGTTGAAGCTGATCCTGAACAGTTTCCTATACTTACTCTGTTGCGCCGTAAGCGTGACTTTGGTATCACAGCAGCGATAGTGGCTGCTATTGTGGTGTCTGCTGCCATGGCCACTACTGCTGCAGTCACTATGGCCTCTCAAGTACAGACAGCGGAGGTAGTCAACTCCGTCGTGGAACAGACAGCCACTGCACTGACTACTCAGAGGGAAATTAACGCCCATCTTACCTCTGGGATACTGTTGGCCAACCAGCATATTGATATAGTTCAAAACCAAGTGGAAGAATTATTTAGGGTCATTCAGTCCTCCTGTGTATACTCCATGGGAGGCCTCTGTGTTACCCCCCTACAAGCTAACTTTTCTCAGTCTGTTAATCAATCCAGGATGCTGTCAGGATACTTCCAAGGCAATTGGTCATTGCAAGCAGAATTGACGACCAGACTATTTGCTCAGATCGCCCAGCTGAACAGGACCAGACTGGAGCCTCTCTCTCTGGGCGACCTCACCTCCTGGATAACCAATGCCTTTTCTTTCTTCAAAGAGTGGGTGGGTGTCTTTATTTGGGGGGCTGTGGTGCTGGCCGGTTGCGTCTTTTGCACGTGGCTTCTATGTAAACTAAAAAGAGACCATGTCAGGCACAAAACTGTAGTCTACCAAGCCCTGGCCGCCATGGAGGATGGTGAACCTCCCCATGTTTGACTTGCAGCCCTAAAAGAATTATGAGCGGGTTTCAACAGATGCAAGCCCTTGAGGAGTGCACTACTGGCGGTTTGAGGTGTTTTCTAGTGGGCACTCGACAGGGAATGTTCCACAAGTGTGGATAGATTTCCCGAAAGTATGCCTGATTGCATAAAGGTTTGATGCCAAAACACTCCTTTCCCCGTCAAAAGGCATCGAGATGGGTATGGGAAGTATTACTCATTGCACGACGACAAGAGAAGAAACCCATTACAATATCTCATTTTGCACAGGGGATCAGGCCTCTGCTTTCCCTCACTGTACAACTACACTCCTAGGGCAACTATCATGTACCCGTTCTGTGACTCAGGGTTTGCAATAAAACTAAAAAGGGGGAGATGTAGGAAACCAACCCGACTCTGTTGGTCAAGATGGCACTGTCTTCCAGAATGATCTACTGGTAAACAAGTGCACTGCGCTTTCGATCACCCTTGGGCCAACTCAGTTTTGGTACCAACCCCTCCCGAGCGGGATATGTAAATGAAGCACTGCAATTTGAACCAATCGCGCACCTCCACGTGCTTTCCCTGACTAGGGCTGGGTATATAAGCAGCTCACTCTGGGTGCTCGGGGTTCCCAGCTGAATGATGAAGCGCTTCTACAATAAAGGCTGTTGAGAAGGATCCGGTTGTTCGCATCTTCCTTGCTGGTCGAGTGAGGCACGACACCCAGCCTTTGAAGTAGCCAAGGCATTTTAAAATTAACTGGTGTGTGTGTGTGTGTGTGTGTGTGTGTGTGTGTGTGTGTTCCATTCTTGAATCCAGATAGTTCTTGTGAAGAATGAAAAATTATAAAAATCATTTTTATAGAATATATACATATATAGATGCCTTTTAAGTTCTTTTAGGGACATGGAAATTTTTCTCTGAAACAAGCCAGGCCAGTTCCAGGAACTGGCTGTAAGAAGTGAAAGTCATTCAGGTGGTAAAAACACAATGACAGGACTGTGGCTTTACAGCTGGAGCTAGTGAGAATAAATAGTTGATAAATGACAAGGTAGGGCAGTGACTTGGTGAAACCACATTTTTGAGAAAATGATTGTACTGGGTAATTTCCATGGCCATTAACCTTTTAGGGTGGGTTTATTTGGAATGTATCACTATTCTCATGTTATGTATCCTTGGCAACCTCTTACCCCCTCCCCACTCCCCTGGTTTGTGGTTTTGCTCTTTAAAAGACCCCGGTACCCATCACTCAGGGCCAAACCTTGCTTGTTCTTGCGAGAGAGCTTGGGGTTTGACCGCCGGCCTATTTCCCTAATAAACCTCTGCCGTTTGCATCCAGGTACAGTGTCTTGCGAGAGTTCTTGGGTGGCCGCGATATCCCAAGGCTTGAGTAAGGGTCTCCCTAATTAGGGGGTCTTCACTTGTACAAGTGCTCATGTGCGACCCACCTGGAGATAATGTGTCCTAGTGAGGGTTCTACTGCTGTGATAAACACCATAAGTAAACGCAGCTCAGGGAAGTGTGTTGGTCTGAATGAGAATGGCCCCCATAGATTCATATATGCAAATGCTTTGTCCCTAGTGGATGTAACCCGTTGGGAATTATTAAGAAGTGTGGCCTTGTTGGAGGAGGTGTGGCCTTGTTGGAGGGTGTGGCCTTGCTGGAGAAGGTGTGGCCTTGCTGGAGGGGTGTGGCCTTGTTGGAGGAGGTGTGGCCTTGCTGGAGGAGGTGTGGCCTTGTTGGGGGTGTGGCCTTGCCGGAGGTGTGTCACTGGGGCTGGGCTTGGAGATTTAAAACACCCACCCCAGATCCATTCTGTTTCCATTCAAATTGTAGATCAGATGTAGGCTTTTAGCTACTTCTCCAGAACCATGCATACCTCCCTGCTGCCATGTTCCCTGCCGTGATGGTCATGAGCTCATGACACTGTGAGCAAGCCCCCAACTAATGCTTTCTTTTGTAAGTAGCCTTGATCATGTGGTCTCTTCACAGCAGCAGCAGAACAGTAAGCTAAGACAGAAGTTGATACCAGAACTAGGGTATTGCTGTGACATGCCTGACCATATTACTTGTTGGTAGAGTGTGAACTTAGGGACACTGAATAGTGTCCAGTTGAATCCTGTGGGCAGGAGTTTGGACGACAGAAATCCTAAGAACACTGTGGCCAAGGGAGGCCCAGCTCAGAGGTGTCAGAGGGGAAGGACATCAGTGACTCAGTCAGAGGCCATTCTTTTGATATTTTAACAAAGAATGTTAAAATATCTTTCTGACCTGGTCCTAAAAACCCACCTGAGGCTAAATTGAAGAGTTCTGGATCACTGTCGTTGGCAGAGGAGGTTTCGAGACAGCCTGGGATGAGTGGGATTTAGTAATCACTCTTATGTAGATCTACAGTGAATAGAAGCAAGCAGTTTGAGGAGGAAAAGAGGATCAGAAAATGTAATGTAAGCTGGGAGGTGGTGGCGCACGCCTTTAATCCCAGCACTTGGGAGGCGGAGGCAGAGGCAGGCGGATTTCTGAGTTCGAGGCCAGCCTGGTCTACAGAGTGAGTTCCAGGATAGCCAGGGCTACACAGAAAAACCCTGTCTTGAAAACACCCCCCCCCAAAAAAAATGTAATGTTGAAGGCAAGCCTGCTGTGTGGAATAAAGGGAGTGGTGCCCTTGGGGCAAGACCCCACCCAGCTAATCCAGCAACCTGTGGGAAAAAAGATTATGCAAATGTAATTCAAGGAGGTGGACTGGTTTAGCCTGAATTGAAGTGGAAACCTCTGGTTTCTTTGGAAGGTCAGTTGTGTTGGATGGTGTTTTGCTGGGGCAAACACATGAAGGAGTGTTTTTCTGAAGCAGACACAGGTGAAAGAATGTTCTGCTAAAACAAGCACATAAAAAGACACTTGACAAACAACATGAGAGGACACATGATGAAGGACACTTTGCTGGCGACACCCATGTATTAGCTCCTCTTACATGCATGTTAATCTCCATTTGCCATGACTCCATAGAGAGAAACACACCAAAACACTTCTGGAGCATGGTGGCAGCTTCTTGCAGCTTCCACAAACTCTGGCAGATTGGCAGAGTGATGTCAGCTGATACAGACTCATGTGGAGTTTTGCTAAGACAGGCTCCCATGGCTGAGAGTCTTTCGTTCTGTTGTTTCTGTGCCCCTGCCCTGGGAGGACAACAGCAGCTCAGAAGGCTGGATGTTTTACAAGCGCCAGCTCACAGCCTGCCCTCCCAGACACCTTGAGCTGTCCCTGTCCTTCCTAGTACTGTTCATCTTGTCCTCTGTCCCAAAGTCAGTTCCCTGGCTCAGACTCATGCAGCAGGGCAGTTGACTTCTATCTTTATCCCATGGGAATGCTAACAAAGGGGACCTGTCCTGCCCCAGCTGGGCACCTGTCCCTTCCCTCCCAGAAAGACCTGCCATTCATGCAGGTCAGAACTGGTTCTCAAGCTTTGCTCGGGGATCCGGCCTCAGGTTCAGAACATCCTGTTTCGACAGAACAGGACATGAACCTTCCGAGAAATGAAAGGTTCACGTTCTAAGTACCTGTGGCATCTGAAGAGGGGTTCCAGTAGACTCAATTGTGTTCATAAAAATCTTTCCTTCCCTCTCTGGCAGCCCCTCCAGTTTCCTGCTCTTCCAGAACACACCAGAAATCCAGCCAGCATAACCTTGGGCTAGCCTTGCCTTCTTCCTGGTGTGCCTCTTGTCCCCTCCCACAAGCCTCTACGTGTGTTCCCATATGAAGGACCTTCCTGAACCCAGCCTACCTTACAGTTCACCTCATGCTGATTCACCCAAGCTGTAGCTTAAGAAGTGAATCCTCTCCTGCCTTGTCTCATGGGGAAAAAAAAAAGTATAAACACACACTCTCAATTTAAATCCGGGCGGTGGTGGCACAAGCCTTTAATCCTAGCACTTGGGAGGCAGAGGCAGACAGATTTCTGAGTTCAAGGCCAGCCTGGTCTACAGAGTGAGTTCCAGGACAGCCAGAGCTACACAGAGAAACCCTGTCTCAAAAAAAAAAAAAGAAGTGAATCAAGCACTTGCAGATTGCAGCTCCTTCATTCCAGGCCGGAATCAAGCTGTGACTTACACCTGGAGTGCCCCCAAAAGACCCCTGAGCTCCAGCATGGGGAGGTGGTGGACACTAAGGACTGGGCCTAGACCAAGGTCCTAAAGTCACTGGTATTGTGCCCTAAAAGGGCTTGTGGGACTCCTGTCCATTTGTGTGATGCTCTCTGTTTTTGAGATAAGGTCTTATGTTTTTGTTTTGTGTTGTTTGTTTGTTTGTTTGTTTGTTTGTTTGTTTGTTTTTTCGGGAAGGCGGTTTGCAACCAGGCTTCTTTGTCCTGGAACTCATTTTGTAAACCAAGCTGGCCTCGAACTCAGAGATTCTCCTTCCTCTGCCTCCCAAGTGCTGAGATCAAAGTCGTGTGCCTCCATGCCCTGCTGACAGTGTTTTAGAATTAATCACTATCCCAACTCACTGTCTTCTGTCTCTTGGCTGAGAGGTAGATAGGATGCTCCCCTACACACAGCCTGCTTTCACCTCAAACTCATTGATCATGATCTGAACTCCCAAGGCTGTGGTCAAAATAAGCCACGTCCCAGGTGTTACAGTAATAGAAAACGGACTCCTCCGGGCTCAGACTCCTCTCGGTAGAACCAAAGCTCCAAGACTAAGGGTGTAACTCACCTGTCTAGAATCCTCCACAGAGGACTTGGACGCATGGTTCAGGGTGGAGCTCCACCTAGAATCCCCCAGTGAAAGGCAGGAGTGGAGCCTCTCATTAGAGTCCCACAGTCAGGGGTGGGAAGTGAAAGGATAGTAGAGTGTTTCCCTATGACAAACGATGCCCTCAGTTAACCCCCAGTGCCCTCTCTGCCACCTAATGCACAGAACCTAATTTCCTTGGGCCAGGAGTCTCTGTAGTACTTAGAACAACACATATATAGTATCACTCAGAAAATTTATACTGAGTTATTGACGGGTCCCTTATTACTGATGGTCCCTTACCCTAGCAATGGCTCTCATTCTCCAGAACCACAGGGCTCTGCCACAAATTATCATATCAAACAGGACCGCAGCGTCCAGTACCATCATGTCTGTTTCCAGACACACCCGGCAAACCCTAAACAAAACATTGCCTTAGAATGCAGTGGTCTACACATGCACCAGAGGAATCAGGAGGTGAAGGCAAGAGAGAAGAGAGTTTGAGTCTGGGCTACAAAGTGAGTTCCCAGCCAGCCTGGGTTATAAAAATTCAATAAGTGAAACATCAAATTTCCTTAGCATCTTCATCACAAGCAAGAAAGGGAGGCACTTGACTCCATCCTGGCAACAAGACCTGCTGCTTAGCAACCTTGTCAGCATAATCTCAGCCCCTAGTAACAGAACCATAACTTTGGTAACAGAACCCAGACACAAGGAAATTGAACCCATCTCTTAGCAACAGGACCCCAGACCTAGCAACATGCAGCCAGCCACTAGCAACAAGACCTTAGGCTAAGTAGCAGGTCTCCACCCTTGGTATCATGGTCCCAGACCTTAGCAACAGAATTCTAGCCTAGCAACCCAGTCTTAGCCCCTAGCAACAGGATCCTAGCCTAACAACACCATCCCTGCCCCTAGCAACAGGAGCCCATCCTAGCAATACGGTCCCAGCCAATGATGCCAAATCCTACAGTGATAACACATATCACAGCACAGAGAGACCACCAGTGCATCCCTGGTCTCTAGGACTCCCACCCTGGCACTGGCCAAAGCCCTCTATTTGTGATTGACAGGAAAATAAGAACCACACTTCCCTCAGCTCCAAAGCCTCCTACAGCCCTAGTATCCTGGCCTGAGCCCGGCTTCCATAGCTTGGTGGGCTACAGACACAGCCTGATGCATGTTGGGAATTGGAGATCATCTATGGGAGTGACATAGGACTCCAGAGAACTGTGGGCTCCAGCTGAGGGCAGAAGCAAGGGCTAAGCTTATATGGGTGGGGCCAAGCATGGAGATGTGGAAAGGAGGGGGCTGAGCCCATGGGCATGTCCCTGGTGGGTGAGGAGGGCTAAAGAAAGGCAATCTCTGATGACTGGGTATGGAGTCCATAAGTGTGACCTTGGATGGTAGGTAAAAAGCCAAGGGAGAGGCCAAGTGCTGGTGGGAGGATGAAGTGAAAACCTGTAGTTCTTTGGAAAGTTAGTTATGTCAAATATTGTTTTGCTGGGCACACGGGGGAAAGATGTCTTGCTAAAGCAAACATGTAAAACCCTGTTTTCCTAAGGCAGACACAGGGGAAAGGATGCTTTGATACAGCAGACACATGAAAGGACACTTTATGAAGGAGTATAAATGTGACCCCACAGACAGTGGGAGACGAGCACTGAGCCGTGGTTTGGTTTGTTCTGCCTCGCCATTCTTCACTAAAGACTCCCATGTATTGGTTCACTTTACATAGCGTTGTTGTTGAGTTCAACTTGTGATGACGCCACCATCGAGAGAAACTTGGCCAAGAACTGCTCACAAGGCTCCTGCCGCAGATGGCCGCCTCCACAGCCTCACCTCAGGCCAGTCGGTCGGTGAGCCTGGCGGTTTCTTCAGGACTGAACTACACCCTGGCAGTTTCTTCAGGACTGAACTACAGCTGCCTGGTGTCTGCTTGCTGAAAGGACTGGACTGTAGCTGCTGGTTCCTGCCTGGTGTCTGCCTCCCTAGAGGACTGGTCTGCAGCTGCTGAGTTGTATTTGGGGTTTTCTACGGGACTGAACTGCTGCCAAGAAGATCGAGCTCACCCCCAAAGAACTGCTGCTGAACAGTCCACTTCCCCATCCTAATAACTTTTCTCTTCACTACCTCTGCTGGGTGGTGGCTAGAGGAGAGGCTGAATGCTTACTAAAAGTAGCTTGAAAAACTGTATGCTACAGTGGTCATAAAGGGGAGGGCTCTGAGTGGGTGGCCAGGTGTATCTGGAAACCAGAATCCCCTCCTCCTCTGTAGGGTTAAGGCTGGACTGGAGTTAGTGTAGGTCTGGGGTTGAGGTAGAAGGTTAGGATTTAGCATCAGGGTTAAACGACTCATGGTCTCTGCTTTGTGCTCCCAGATTCTGATCATCTCAGTCCTGTGTCTATCAGACATATGAGTTCTGAGAGGTCCCTGAAGTGGAAATTTTAACTAATTTTTTTTCAGAAACCAATTTTTAATGGCTTTTAAATTCTTTAACCTCCCTTGTAGCCCACCACCCACCAGAGGTAGTGGGAAAGAGAGGATACAGGGGAAGTGGACCTGTTTAGAAAGGCTCTTTGGAGCAACTCCGGTCTATGTTGTCTGGAAATCAACAGTTCAGTTCACAGGTCAGCAGGCAGTGGCCACTCACTGCACCCACAAACACTTCATGGATGCAATAGCAGTTCAGTTTGGTAGAGTCGGGAGAGCAACAGCGGTGACATGACCTAGCAGAGACTTCCAGGCCTCTGCAGAATCAGCACGGGTGGGTGGAGCTGCTGACTAGAGTCTGCTATCCTGACACGACTGAACCGGACTGCTGGTGTAGTCATGAAGTGTTTGTGAGTGGGTTGAGCTGCCATTGCCAATTTCCTGACACCACAGACTGGATTTGCTTCAAAGAACAATGTCTAAACAGGTCCACTTAGCCCGTATCCTATTAACTTTTCCACTACTGCTGGTGAGTGGTAGGTTAGAAGGGAGGTTAAAGCATTTAAGAACCCATGTTAAAAGCAGAGTTTGAAAGATCTAAGCCTATGGTCTCCCACAGTACCAGACCAGCCAGGGCCACTGCTGGAGGATGTCCTCACATGAGGAGTCATATGCTGTCCACTGGCTTAACAGTCGATAGGAAGCCTGAGGTCAGGGCTCCAGGTTGTTCAATTAAGGTGGAGGGTAGTTCTGGAAAACAAGCCCTACTCATGGTCCCCAGTATACCTGTGACCCCCACCCCCAGCCTTCCTGCTGCAGCTGGCCCCTCTCCTGAGAGCAGAGGCAGAAACCACCAAACAGTTATGACTATAACATGTCACTCTGGTCCTCCAGCAGTGTGAGGGACCACCAGAAATTCCCCTAGGCTCCCAGGCTCTCTGTTCAGCTTTGTCCTCAGAGACCAATGTCCCCATGTGGGATGCTTTTTGTCTTGAACATCTAGCTGCCTTCGGGGTGCCAGACCAGTACCATCTGCCATGAGGAGTGCTGCGGGGAGTTTTGTACCTGCCCAGGCACAGGGCACCTGCAGCCAGACCTCCCTTTCCCCGGCCAGCAGGTGTCGCTAGGAACCTGACCAGGAATCTGTGACACCCTCAGCTGCCCAGCCCCAGCCCAGCATGCATCTGTGGAATCCTCAAAGCCAGAATTCAGCCTCCCGGAGTCTCTGTGATTTCTGACACCTCCAAGTTCAGGCAATCCAGGGCCAGGTGGATAACCTTCCCCTGCCTATCCTCCAGACAGAAGACAGCAGGCAGCATGAGGTTCCTCGGGCTGCCAGGCCCTAAGACAGGCAGAGCAGACCTCTTTTCTTTTGTCAGTAATTTGTGTTCATGTTATGTACACGATTGGTGTTTCACCTGCATGTATATCTGTGTGAGGGCACTGGGCCCCCTGAAACAAAACTTACGGATTCTAACTCAATAACCCAGGTCCCCTTAGAAGGGCAGCCGGTGCTTTTAACCGCTGAGCCATCTCTGTGAGCCAGCCAGCCCGAGCAGACCTGTCTTCATTGCTTGTAGTTTATTGGGTTTTGGTCTGGCCCTTCCCATAGAGTCTCCCACCGGCCCAGTACAACTTAAAACAGGTGATTTCAGGAGCACAAAGGCCATGTGGATTGAAGCTGAGTGTCCCACCATGGACAGTAGATAACCAGGTCTAGCTCTACGTCTGTATGGGAAGGAGTATATTTGTGACTCTCAACACTGCTAGGGGGTATGTCATTTTTTTAAGTATTTATTTATTTATTCATTTTTGTTGGTTATTTTATTTATTTACACTTCAGATGTTATCCCCGTTTCCCAGTTTCCCCTCCACAAACCTCCATCCCCTCCCCCTTCCCCTGCTTTTATGAAGGTGCTCCCCCACCCACCCACTCCTGCCTCAGCACCCTGGCATTCCCCTACACTGGAGCATCAAGCCTCCACAGGACCAAGGAACTCCCCTTTTACTGATGCCAGATAAGGCCATCCTCTGCTACATATGCAGCTGGAGCCATGGGTCCCTCCATGTGTACTCCTTGGTTGGTGGTTTAGTCCCTGGGAGCTCTGAGGAGTCTGGTTGGTTGATATTGTTGTTCTTCCTATGGGGTTGCAAACCCCTTCAGCTCCATCAGTCCTTGCCCTAACTTCTCCATTGGGGACCCTGTGCTCAGTCCAATGGTTGGCTGCAAGCATCTACATCTGTATTTGTCAGGTTCTGGGAAAGCCTCTCAGGGGACAGCTATACCAGGCTCCTGTCAGCAAGTGCTTCTTGGCATCAGCAATAGTGTCTGGGTTTGGTGTCTGCAGATGGGATGGATCCCCAGGTGGGGCAGTCTCTGGATGGCCCTTCCTTCAGTCTCTGCTCCACTCTTTGTCCCTGCACTTCCTGTGATCCTGGATGTGTATTCTGCCTGCACTTACATTTATGCACAACATGCAGGCAGTGCCAGTGAAGACCAGAAGGGGGCATCAGACCCCTTGCAACTGGAATTATAGATAGTTGTACACCATCCTGTGGGTGCTGGGAGCCGGAAGTATTCTTAACTGCTAAATTCTTTTGTCTCCAGACCCTATTTTTGGTTTTTGTTTGTTTGTTTTTAATATTTATTTATTTATGGTTTTTCAGTCATGGCTTCTCTACATAGCCTTGGCTATCCTAGAACTCACTATATAGACCAGGCTGGCCTTGAACTCCCCTGCCTCTGCCTCCAGAATGATGGGATTAAAGATGTGCTTCACTATATCCAGCCTTTTTTTTTTTTAATTGTGTGCTTCCATGTGTCTATTCCTCCCATTCCATGTAATGCAAATGGCCTCACAGGCAGAAGACAGTGGCTCTCCCCGGAACTGCACTTACAGGCAGTCGTGAGCCACCCGACCTGCATGATAGGGCTCAGGTCCTCTGAAGCAGCCAGTCCCCTTAACCACTGAGCAGTCTCTCCACCCTCCCCTACACTGTCCTCTGGGGTGGGGGGGCTTCCTGTGGAGCCAGGAGGACTTCCTCCTTGCACGACAATGGTGGGAAGAGGAGGTCAAGGACAGGAGGTGCCCCCGAGAATACAACAGAGTCCTGCTGGCTCTTGACCCTGCTGGGGACAGATAGCCCCTTGGCTACCAGCACTCCAGCCCTGGGCCCTCACTGTCTCTGTGTCTCTCTGTCTCTACCCTGTCTGAGTCTCTGTGTCTGTCTCTGCCTTTGTACCTCTCTCTCTGTCTCTCTGATCTGTGTCTGTTTCTGTCCCTCTCCCTCTCTCCTCTCTGTCTTTCTGTCTATCTCTGTCCCTGTGTCCTCCTCTCTGTCTCTGTCTCTCTCTCCCTCTCTGTCCCTCTCTGTCTCTCTGCCCCCCATTCCTCCAACTCTGGCCTTTCCATGCTTGTCCCCTCTGCCCTATGGCTCCAGCTCGCACCCTCTGTCCCCCACCATGAACAGGATGCCCCACTGTCTTGCAGGTGGAGTCAGGATTGAAAAGAATGTCCCTTAAGACCTTCAAGGAAAGCAGGATCCACGCCTTAGCCTGCCAGGCTTCTGCTGACCCCTCCCCACCTGGCCCTGGTATAGCAGGAAGCTGGGTCAGGGGTGGGGAAGTAGCCCATTCACCAGGTTTGCTGCCCCCCACCCGGGTTAAGAGCCCAGCTTCCCGGGAAGGGCCCCTGTCTTGGAGTCACCTTCCTGCACAGCATCCGGGCACTGGTGCATGCTGGGCAAGGGGCGGGGGATGGGGTCCAGGCAGCCACAACCCTGACTACACACACACACACACACACACACACACACACACACGCACACCTGAACCTGGTGTCCACTACTCTTTCCACACCTCAGTTTCCCCGTTTTGATACCAGCCTCCAATTCCACACACTCTATCACTGGTGCCTCGGTTTCTGCTTCTGAGAAGATCCCACAGTTTGAATGCTGAGCAGGGGGCAGGGGGCAGGGGGCAGGGGGCAGGGGGCAGGGGGCAGGGGGCAGGGGGCAGGGGGCAGGGGGCAGGGGGCAGGGGGCAGGGGGCAGGGGGCAGGGGGCAGGGGGCAGGGCCAAAGCAGACAAAGTCTCACCCTATATAGTTAAGGTTTCTGTTGCTGAGATAATACACAGTGACCAAAAGCAACTCGGGGAGGAAAGTGTTTATTTCAACTTACACATCCTGATCCCAGCCCTTCATGAAGGGAAACCAAGACAGGGACCTGGAGGCAGGAGGTGACGCGGAGGCCATGGAGGAGTGCAGCTCCACCTGTTTTCCTGTAGCATCTAGGACCCCAGCCCCGGGGATGTACCACCGAGGGCCAGGCCCTCCCACATCATTATTTCTTTAAAAAATCCCCCCACGGGCTGCCTCCAGACCAGTTCTGCTGGGAGCACTTTTATCAACTGAAGTTCCCCTTCCCAAATGACCCCTAGGTGACACGCTTGAGTGGAGACAGACTTCAAATCTGCAAGTCTTCAAGGTACCTTAGGAAGGCAGAGGAGGTTGGAAAGGGAAGTGGGAGGGTCTTGGAGACTTGGAGACCCAAAGTCTGGGTGCAAAGGTGTGGCTTGCCTGAGGCAAGAACACAGGAAACAAGCCTGCTTTCTCTGCAAGAACCTCAAGCCTGGGGGTGTTGATTTGCAGCTGGTGCTCCTCAGTAAGGCCTGGGCCAGGAGGGCAGAACAGGAGAGACGGTGGGGGAGGATGTATGATATTTTGACGTTTGATGACGACACTGTCAGGCACTGGGCTTGAGCGATGCGATGCGCCCATACATGGCTCAGGGGGTGGGAAAATTTAGTCTAAGATTTGGGAGTCCAAAGCTGGGGTTCCCTGACTCCCAGGGAATCCAGTACTACAGGAAAACCACACAGAGGAGTCAGAAATGGAAGGCCATGGGTCCCCAGACCTGCAATGGGGGAGGGGGGGAGCAGGGGCTCCCAAACTCCTGTACATCCATACACCACTGTGTCTTGGGGACTTAGGAACAGAATTGAGAGCCCTTCAGCTGAGGGGCTGAGGACAAAGGTGAGCCTGGAAGCTCCTTGATGACTGTGCTTAGCTTAGCAGCGGCTGTCTGGGAGGGGGAGGGGCCTTCCTCAGGAGGCTGCAGCTCTGTCGGCAGGCTTTCTCCATGCTCTGCACTGTGTTCTTGATGAAAGAGACAGCCCTTGGTTCCAAACCGTTCACTGATTGTACATCTTGGAAAATGGGTACATACCACCTCCTGGGGATGGAGCAGAGATTAAATACCTATTGCAGGGAAGAATGTCAGGAAGGAAAGCTTAAACCCTCAGGGCCTCTAGATACCTCAGTAGCATGGAGAACTCTGGTCTGGGCTACGTGGCACAGGTCACGGTTCCTATGTGGAAAGTGTGGCACAGGTCACGGTTCCTGTGTGGGAAGTGTGGCACAGGTCACGGTTCCTATGTGGAAAGTGTGGCACAGGTCACGGTTCCTGTGTGGGAAGTGTGGCACAGGTCACGGTTCCCATGTGGGAAGTGTGGCACGTATTGCAGGCCAGGTATCTGGTAGGGAACAGGGAGCCGCCTGGCGTGCCAGGGACTCTGAACCTGCTGTCTTACCAAGTTTCCTGGCAAGGTCCATGGCTCCACAAGGATCCACCAAACCCAAGTCTCCACATTGCAGGTGGAAGTGAGCCAGCCCCAGACCCCAGGCTCTGTCAGGCCTGCAATGAAAGGACGAAGACTTAGGGGACAACTGGTGACTTATCCCAGACACACCTCACATAGAACTCAGGCCCCAGAATAACTCCCACACTGGTGCACTTGGCCCCGGGGACCCCCACCATCCAGAACCAGGCCAGGCCCCTCTGCCAAGCGGCCACCTGTAGAAGTGAAAACTCAGCTCTAGCCAGCTGGGTGGGTGGAGCAACCTAGGACTGGCAGATTTCCATGCACTTGACCCACCATGGTGACCTACCTCCAGCTTTTAGTTTCAGCCTTCCCGTCCATTAGAACTGGGGCCTGGAAACTTCCCAGACCTTCCCTACCCATATGTCTGTAATGACTGTGTTCCCGGGTCCCTACCTCACCTCTAGCCTCCACTTCTCTGCCTCCTACAAAGTGGGGGTCGGGCTGGGAAAGCCCCCTGGGAAATTCCCACAGAGCAGGCAGAAGGGGGAGGAGAGGCAGGGTCTCAGACAGTAGGAAGCGGCCAGCCCACTGTTATTTAAGCGGCCTCCCCTGGCGGTCACAAGACAGAGAGGCAGGCATGGAGTCCATCCTGGTCCTCCTGCTCGCCCTGGCCATGGTACCCTTCCAGCTCAGCAGAGGTAAGCAGGGATGTGGGGAGGGAAGCAGGCTTCGAGAGATGAATGGGTACAAGGGAGGAGATTTTGGAAAGGCTATGAAAATCCATGGCTTTGAGAGGCTGGTCTGGGGAAATGGGGCTCTGGTTATTCTCTAATGAAGACACAGGAACCTGGGGCACAAGTCTACAGGCCTGGGGTCTGAACCCAGGGTCAGGGCTGGAACCTGGGACCTAGTGGCCCCAGCACAGCTTTAATGTTCTTACCCCCAGGCCAGTCCTTCCAGGTGAATCCCCCTGAACCTGAGGTGGCTGTGGCCATGGGCACATCCCTCCAGATCACCTGCAGCATGTCCTGTGACACGGGGGTAGCCCGGGTGCACTGGCACGGCCTGGACACCGGCTTGGGTGATGTACAAACCCTCCCAGGCAGCAGCATCCTCTCCATACGAGGCATGCTGTCAGACACAGGCACTCGTGTGTGCGTGGGCTCCTGTGGGAATCGAAGCTTCCAGCATGCGGTGAAGGTCCTTGTGTATGGTGAGGCCCACTCTGCCTTTCTAGGTGCCACCTACCCCAGGGGAATCAGGACCTTGCACCATACCAATGCCATCACCCACCAAGTCCCCACACTTCACTGCCCCATACTCCACCCTATAGACCTTCAAGGATGACACAACCACTCTTCCTGTCCCAACCACCCAAGGCCTTGGCTGCCCTATCACTCTAAACTCACCTCTGCCTGGCCCAGCCCTGACCTCCAAGCTCAACCCTGGGCTCCACTATTAATCCACAGCCTTCCCAGACCAGCTGGTGGTGTCCCCGGAGTTCCTGGTACCTGGACAGGACCAGGTAGTATCCTGTACGGCCCACAACATCTGGCCTGCAGACCCAAACAGTCTCTCCTTTGCCTTGCTCCTGGGAGAGCAGAGACTGGAGGGTGCCCAGGCCCTGGAAGTAGAGCAAGAAGAGGAGATGCAAGAGGCTGAGGGCACACCGCTGTTCCAAATGACACAACACTGGTTGTTACCCTCCCTGGGGACTCCCGCCCCTCCTGTCCTTTACTGCCAGGTCACCATGCAGCTGTCCACACTGGTGCTGACCCACAAAAAAGAGATTCCAGGTAAGGCCACTGAGTCCTGTCTGCCTCTAGGCTCAGCAGCTTGTTCAATGTCTGTCCCACAAGGCAGCCAGAGAAAAGGTTAACTGAAAAGATAAGGACCTACTCTGTGCTAGCCCCAGCATGATTTTTTTTGTTTTTTTGAGACAGGGTTTCTCTGTATAGCTTGGCTGTCCTGGAACTCACTCTGTAGACCAGGCTGGCCTCAAACTCAGAAATCCACCTGCCTCTGCCTCCCAAGTGCTGGGATTAAAGGCGTGTGCCACCACCGCCCGGCTTTCTGTCATTTTCTGTTCACAAATTCTTGGCTTTCCTTAGCTGGGTGGTGGTGGTGCACATCTTTAATTCCAGAACTCAGAAAGAAGAGCCAGGTGGCTCTCTTGAGTTTGAGGCCAGACTGGTGTACAGAGTGAGTTCCAGGACAGCCTGGTGTACAAAGTGAGTTCCAGGATAGCCTGGTGTACAAAGTGAGTTCCAGGACAGCCTGGTGTTCAGAGTTAGTTCCAGGACAGTCAGGGCTACACAGAGAAAACCCTGTTTGAAAAACTAAATAAACAGTGGCCTGGTAGACTTATATAGGAGCCGGTATCCAGTAACTGTTCTGTGTCATCAGCTCCTGGTCCTAACTACTATGCTGCCCTGTGTCTCTTGAGTAATGGGGGAGGGATCTTGAAGGGGTTCTGGACCAATTCTGAGCTGCAGATGGGGAAAACAAAGCCACAGGAAGAACATTCATTCTGTTTGCAGTTCTAGAGAGCCAGGCCTCACCTGAGCCCTGGGAAACGACCTCTGCTGAGCCTTACAGCCTGGCCTCATCCAGTACCGCTGAAGCAGTCTCCTCGGGGCTCAACATCACCGCCCTGCCTTCTGCCCCTCCACACCCCAAGCTTAGCCCTAGGACTCTGAGCTCTGAGACACCTTGCCATCCCGAAATCCACCAGGACCTGGAGACAGGCTGGGAGCTCCTGTGTGAAGCATCCTGTGGGCCTGGAGTGACCGTGCACTGGACCTTGGCTCCTGGCGACCTGACAGCCTACCATAAGGAGGAGGCCGGGGCCCAGGCACGGCTAAGCATGCTGCCCCCAGGTCCCATTCCAGAGGGCTGGTTCCAGTGCCGCCTGGACCCTGGCGGGCAGGTGACCAGTCTGTATGTTCCTGGCCAGGTGACTCCAAATCCCTGTGAGTGCTGGGGCCTTGGGAGGGAGGGACAAATGGGACTAAAATGCTAGTGGGGGTCTGTGCCATGCCTAGCCTCAGTTTACTCTACGTTCAGTATGCTTTCCTGCCTGTGAGACCACTTAGAACTTGAAGCACCTTGCAGAATTTCAGAGGCAGGGATCCCGTGAAACAAACAGTAAAAAACAGGTTTTGGTTTTTGTTTTTTGGGTTTTTTTGTTTGTTTGTTTTTTTGTTTTTTGTTTTTCGAGACAGGGTTTCTCTGTGTAGTCCAGGCTGTCCTGGAACTCACTCTGTAGACCAGGCTGGCCTCGAACTCAGAAATCCGCCTGCCTCTGCCTCCCGAGTGCTGGGATTAAAGGCTTGCGCCACCACTGCCCGGCCTAAAAAACAGTTTTTAACGTTGGTTTCATAAGCCAGAGGCTGGCTTCAAACTTGCTTCATGGCTAAAGGTGAACATGATCTGCTTGCCTCAGCCTCTTCAGTGCTGAGATAACAGGTACACACCACTGTGACACATATTTTATGGCTGAATTTTAAAATGTTAATCGGGTCTGGAGTGACAGATGGCTCGGAAGTTAAGAGAATTCACTGGTCTTGCAGAGGACCTGGGTTCTCTCTCCAAAAGATGGCTCACAAACACCTGTGACTCCAGATCCAGGGGACGCAACCCACACTGTGGCCTCCAAGAGCACCACATGCATGTGTGACATATGGACATGCACACTAAGAACTCCTGCATATCAAAATAAGACAGTCGCCAGGCGGTGGTGGCACACGCCTTTAATCCCAGCACTTGGGAGGCAGAGACAGGCAGATTTCTGAGTTCGAGGCCAGCCTGGTCTATGGAGTGAGTTCCAGGACAGCCAGGGCTACACAGAGAAACCAAAAAAAAAACAAAAAACAAAAAAAAACAAAACAAAACAAAACAAAAAAAAAAACAAAATAAGACAGTCAGAAAGCAGAGACAAGAAATTCATAGCCACTTCTAACTCCAGTACCCGGAGATTTGACACCCTCCTCTGATTTCCAAGGGTACCTGCATGTATATGGCACACACAGAGACATACACACACATATATATAAACAAAAAACTGAACATTAAAAAAATAAATCTTGCCAGGCGGTGGCGCACGCCTTTAATCCCAGCACTTGGGAGGCAGAGGCAGGTGGATTTCTGAGTTCGAGGCCAGCCTGGTCTACAGAGTGAGTTCCAGGACAGCCAGGGCTACACAGAGAAACCCTGTCTTGAAAAGCAAAGCAAAAACAAACAAACAAAAAAATAAATCTTAAGCCAGGTGGTGGTAGGCAAATCTCTGAGTTCAAGGCCAGCCTGGTCTATAGAGCAAGTTCTAGGAAAGCCAGCCAGGACTACATAGAAGACTCTTGTCTCAGAAAAACAAAACAGACAAAAACAAAACAAAACACAGAACTATGCTGGGCATGATGGCGCACAGCTATGACCTAAGTACTTGGGCAGTAAAAGCAGAAGGGTCAATGTCAGCCTACGCTTCAGAGTGAGAAAACAAAACCTCCCTTTAAGCATGCTCACTCTTCCATGCTGTCTTTGAACACGTCTGGTTGAGTGACTGTTTTCTACCCACGTAGAGGCCAGCTAGTTGAGAATACTACCTATGTACAGTTCCCTCTGTAGAGCCCACAGGCAGCAGGACTGGTGACAGCTTTTCTTCCTAATCTTTAAGCCTCTGTCGTCGCCCTATGGATTGGCAGCTTGGTGCTGGGGCTGCTTACACTGGCCTTCCTTTCCTACCGCCTGTGGAAATGCCTGTGGAAATGCTACCAGCCAGGTCCTCGCCCAGACGCCAGCTCATGCACACTCCTATGAAGCTCGATTATGCCAGACTAAAGGAAGCAGAGAGTGATCAGCTGTAGGATTTGGGGCATCAAGTTGATAGGATGGCCACTTTCCTTGGTGGTCAGCACATCTATAAGCTCCTCCTGGCTGCTGGGCTTTCCTGCCTGTTGGCCCAGAGGTAAATAAAGGCCCCCGTATCTAGCCATTGGTGTATTCATTCGTACTGCGAATAGGGAGGCTTTATGCATCTCCTATCCCTACACCCAGAGTCCCTGGAGACAGGCACACATCCTCATCTACCTTTGTAGGCCCGAGCAACAGGCAGGAGGATACTAGGCGGAGTAACTAAGAGTAAATAAGGAGGTGCCCAGTGGCCTGGAAAAAGTTCTTGGGGGCGGGGGGAACCCGGGAAAACACGAAGAGCGGTATGGATGCCGGACAAGGGAATAAAAAACGATGTCAGTAGATAAACTGCCAAAGATAACACAGAAGCCGGACACGCAAGGATACTAGAGAGCCACAGCCGTTCAGAGTTACGACAGCAGCCCCCTCTGGTGGTCAGGAAGGGTAACAGTCTGGGGAAGGAAGGGGAATCTGGTGAAGACTCCGCTCAGGCACGCTAAACGCTCGCAAAGAGACAAAGCGAGGCCAAAAACCCGGAAGAGCCAGGTCGAGTCTAAGAGCAAACGCAGAAAACGGTCTGAACCCCGCTTTCAGCCCTAGATTCCTGGTTGGCTCTGTGGGGTTTCTCTGGTACCCAGGTGCTTGTTGCTAGGAGACCGTGCAAAGGAAGACTTGCCCACTACTAAGATGGCAAGGTCTCGCGCTTCAAGCTAGAAACCAGCCCTTCCTGGGGAACCATTTTGAAGTCTGGCAAGCTCACGATTCCAGACCGAAGCTAGAAAATGCAGTCACGGAGGAGCAGGAGAGACGCAAAAAGAGAAAACCAGTTAGGGCACAGGGGGAAAGGTAGCCTGCGCTTGTCACTATCGAGAGTCGCGGGGGGTGGGGGGGAGTGGGGGAGGGAGACAGAGATCCTCTGCCCTTAACAAAAATGGCCGTCCAGGGAGGGCGCCTCATCGCGCCGTGAATTATGGCGGCGCTTCCGGTCCCGCTGCCCCCAGCAAAAATGGCGGCAGTGGAGAAACGGCGGCCGGCAGTAGCACCACCGGCCAATTTCCCGGACAGTGGCCGGACGTCGGTGTCTCAGGCGGTAGCGACAGCTGAGAGCGAGGAGGACTTCCTACGGCAGGTCGGCGTGACGGAGATGCTGCGCGCAGCCCTCCTGAAGGTGCTGGAAACCCGGCCCGAGGAGCCCATCGCCTTCTTGGCGCACTACTTTGAGAACATGGGTCTGCGTTCGCCAGCCAACGGAGGCGCCGGGGAGCCCCCGGGCCAGCTCCTCCTGCAGCAACAGCGCCTGGGCCGCGCGCTGTGGCACCTTCGCCTGGCTCACCACTCGCAGAGGTGCGGACCGATGGCGGGCGGGGGTGCCAGGACTACAACTCCCGACAGGCCCCGCGCGAGCGCAACTCGCCGCCGACGCGGGGCGTTTCCGGGAGTAGTGGTCTCTTCTCTTTTCCCGGGTCTGGTTGGCTTGAGGCGGTGTGGCAGCCTGGTTAAGGCTCTCGGCGCTCCTCGCATCGATTTCGGCCGCAGTGAGCGCGGGGTGTACTGGAAATTGTGGTCCTTGTAGGAAGTGTTGGGAGTTGTAGTCCATCCATTGCATGAGCTTCCAGATGATTAGGGCCTGGAGGGGGTTGCTTTTGAACCCGTGTCCATTTTGTCCTCGCAGCCCAGGGTTTTGGAAGTCAAGAAGCCCAGCGAGGTAGCATAAATAGCTGTGGTGCTTGTCCAGGAGATAGGCAGTCTGTGTACCCCCAGCCTACAGAAGAAGTTCCTGACATGCACTCGCAGAGCACAGGCTGGTTTAGAGCTGGATGTGAACCCTGCAGGGAGCTCCGCAGTGAGACCAGTTCGATTGTAGAAGATGACTGAGGACACTTTTTCATTGCATAGTGGATGAGGGAAGCTGATCATTAGGCATCATCAACCAGGGGTGACCAAATGGATGAGCTGGTGCCTGAGGTGTCAGCATGGAAGAAGACTCGGGTAGGAGAGTGGGGAAGGGGCACAAGGCGGAAGATGGTGGGCAACAGCGGCTCTGGCTTCCCCTAGGGAAGTGAAAGTCCAGAGAAAATACATTTCCTGCTGAGCAGAC
The DNA here is from genome assembly GCF_011762505.2 of Arvicanthis niloticus. Taxonomy (NCBI): domain Eukaryota; kingdom Metazoa; phylum Chordata; class Mammalia; order Rodentia; family Muridae; genus Arvicanthis; species Arvicanthis niloticus. Next base: position 2,805,398 of record NC_133429.1, on the reverse strand, counting down.
CAGACATCCCTGCACCAGGGGAAAGGGGCTCAGTGTCCAAGATGAAAATGAGGAAGGAAGAACGGGGCATAACGCGCTGATGGCCAGGGTGGGAGGGGCACAGGCACAAAGGCAGGAGGCCAGCGGACAGTCTTCAGCTTCAGCAATGGGAGATGTGAGTGGGGAGACTGAAGCACACAAGACTGCACCCTGAGGTGCTAGGGTGTCACCAGGTCTCTCACCACCTGGCCTCCATGCCACCAACCTAACCGGTTCTGCCAGTCACTGAATCCATACCTGCCATTCTCTGACAAGGACTCATTTTAGCCAGCTGAAACCACGAAAGCTGTGTGTTTACCACACTCTGAGGGTCTGTGTGGACACAGACTTGGTGCCGTTGCTCACCCAGGACCTAGGGCGACACCACTGACTGTCAGCCAATTGGAGAGCAAGGGGCATGTGGGGAAAGCCAGTAGGCAGGTGGAATCCTTAGAGATGCATCCAGGGGTGATCCCAGAAGACACAGCCATGTCTCTGATGGCTCACAGAGCTAGGCTCTCTTCCCCCAGGGAAACCACTGTTCCTTCGCACCTGTGAGTGGTGTGTATGGAGACAGTGGGTCCTTGTGCAGTGCTCAACCTGAGTCTGCACATGGGGCAGCCCTACCACTGAGGCCTGTCAGCAGAAGCTACGCCAATTCCCGGGACCTGAGGAACTGAGTTTGTGAGGCCACCAGAGCATCAGATCTAGGGGGAGTCCCTCCCACGTCTCTGTAGGCCATGGCCATAGTATCCCCATCAGTCACTTCCCTGCCAGCCTGTGAGAGCCACTTAGGGTCATTGTTCAACCTGGAAGATGGCTGAAGCCTTGGCCACCAGAGGCCAAGCCAGGAGTCACACCCATGGGCTGCAACCCCTGCCACCCTTTCTAGCTACCACACTGCTGATGGCAGGAGAGAGACACTGACCCTACTGTCCCGAAGCTCTTAGGAGTCATTCTCATGACTCTCTTAGAGCTCTTTTGACCAAGCAAAACTACGTGACTTAAAAGAACAGAGTTACTGGCTGGTCTCACTGGGAGACAAGCCAGCCTAAGCTTCCTCTGCACAGCCATTCCGTGGGAGGTACCCCAGCCCCTACAGGGTGCTGTTGGCATCCTTGCTTCTACCCCACCCCACCCTTGCCAGGAGCTCCCTGAGTGGAAAGACCTGGAACTGGTTTGTGCCCGCATACATCCTCCCAGCCCTGCCACAGGGAAAGCCACTGGTAGGAGGAGGGACGGAAGCCTGACGGCTCGGCACACACCTTTCATCCAGCTCTGGGGAGGCAGAGGCAGGTGGGTGGCTGTGAGTTCAAGGCCAGCCTGGTCTACAGAGCAAGTTCCAGGACAGCCAGGGCTACACAGAGAGACCCTGACCCAAAAGAAAGAAAGGGTGGGGAAAGGGCTCCCATTGTGTGTGCACAGTGCGCTAAGTGGGACCCCACCTCAGCTTTCCCAAAGCTGTAGCTCACCATCTTGCCTCTGCCTCATCACTTGTCAGTGACCCAATGGTGCTTCCCAGGAGCAGATGTGAGCCACCTGAGAGGTGGGTGTCCTTGTTCCAGGCCATAATTATCCATCCTGTGGCCATAAACAGCCAAAGGCAAGGTGTGGCCAGCACACGAGGATGTGTGTCATCCATCCTTCCAAGAACCTGGAGGTGTGGACGTAGGGTTTGCATCCCATAGATGAGCTGACCAAGGCTCACAGAAGCAGTGCCAGAAAGCCAGTTACCCTGGGAGGTAGATCTGCACCTGGTACAGGAACCAGTCAAGGGCCCAGTCCTTGTGCCCCTGGCCATCACTGTCAGAGAAGCTAGAATAAAGGCTGTGAACAGGTGTATCAGTCAGGAAGAGCTGTGTTGTGCTGCTGTAACAGGCCCAGCATCTCCATAGCTCTTACCACAACTGCAACCCTGCTGAGTGACCTTTACAAAAGACACACAGACTATCCTCTGGGCACCTGCTACAGCTGGATAGCATTTATTAAGCACTCGCAACTCTAGAAGGTAAAACATCCAAGGAGGTCCCAGAAGTCAGGGTGGAGCAGACCACTCCTGAAGCTGAGCCACATAAAAACCAGAGTAGCATCCAGTATCAGACAGTTACTCTTTGGGTCCTGCATTCAGACTGTCAGCTTGTTCGGAGCCTTTGTACAAGGCTATATTCATGGTCACATCTGTGAGCCGCCTGACTCAGCACACTCTCCTTATATACACTAGCTCTTAGCTAAGGATGTGATTTAGCCACAGGTCTGTCAGAACTGGCTGGTTACTCTGTCTCAATAAAACTTTATTTAAAGACAGCCACAATGGCTAAGGCAGGAAGATCATGGGCTCAAGCCTCAGCTACTGAGAGTCCCTGCTTCAAAATAAAGAGCTGGCTCGCCACAGGATGGCTGCATGAAGACACCACACTAAGGCTTAATATGTAAGGGGTGGCACTAAGGACTGGTCTTGCCCTCAGGCCTTGTGCTAGGGGCAGAGTGAATGAGCCTGTCACAGATGCCAGTTGAATGAGCACTTGGTTGAGAGTTAACTGAGCTCGGGCAGGGCTCAGTTGGCAAAATGCACAAAAGCCTGGTTGCAGCCCCAGCACCGTGTAAACTGATCATGGTGGCACTTAGGAGGTAGAAGCAGGAGGATCAGCAATTCCAGAACACCCTGAGTATCAGTTCAAGATGTCCCAGCTACGTGAGACCCTGTCTCAAACAGAACACACACACACACACCCATAGCTCGGCCAGTAAAGGTACTTGCTGAACTCTGCAACCCGAGTTCAATTCCTGGTATCTGTGTGAAAATAAAGGGGACCCAACTCTGAGTTGTCCTCTGAGCCAGGCATGGTGGCACACACCTTTAATCCTGGACTCCAGAGGCAGAGGCAGGCAGATAGCTGTGATCTTGAGGTTAGCCTGGTGTACACAGCTAGTGCCAGGACAGCCAGAGCTACACAGAAGAACCCTGTCCTAAAAAAAAAAAAAAAAAAAAAAAAAAAAAAAAAAAAAATAGAAGGAAAAAAAAGGTTGTCCTTGGACCACCACATACATCATGCATACACATGTATGCTTATGCTTATGATTAGTTGCTTTTAAGACAAGGTCTCACTATATAGACTAGGCAGGTCTTGAACTCACAGAGATCCCTCTGCCTCTGAGTACTAGGATTAAGAGATACCATTTTCATCTTAAGTAGCATTTTAAATTTGTATATGTATGGGCACTTTGAATGCATCTGTGCACCGTGTGCATGCATGCCTCAGAGGCCATAAGAAGGCATCAAAACCCCTGGGACTGGAGTTACAGATGGTTGTGAGCCATAATGTTGGTGCTGGGAATCGAACCCAAGTCGTCAATAAGAGCAGGCCTACCGACCGAACCATCTCTGCAGCCTCTTAAATAAATTTTAAGAAAGCAAACACTTAGGGTACCTGGTGCTCTAAAGGAAGAGGCAGACAAATGAGGAGCTGAGGTGGGTCTGGAAAGGCCCAGGTGGCCAGCCAGACTGGGGGCTGCTGACACCCCACTATCCCTGCAGGACGGCCTTCAACAATAACGTGAGCGTGGCCTACGAGTGCCTGAGTGCTAGTGGCCGAAAGAAGAAACCGGGGCTGGACGGGCGCACGTACAGCGAGCTGCTGAAGCGCGTTTGCAGGGATGGCGGGGCGCCTGAGGAGGTGGTGGCACCACTGCTGCGCAAGATCCAGTGCCGGGACCATGAAGCTGTACCTCTGGGCATCTTCCGAACCGGCATGCTGTCCTGCTTCGTGCTGCTGGAATTTGTGGCGCGGGCCGGCGCCCTCTTCCAGCTGCTGGAGGACCCTGGCCTAGCGGTGGCCGATCGGCGTGTGGGTCAGGCAGTGCTGGACACGCTCGAGGGCGCGCTGAGTGCAGGAGACCTGGCAACGGCGCCCACGCACTACCTGGAGGCTGGGTCCCGCCTGGGTCCGGACAGCCTGGCGCGTGCCCTGGACAGGGCGGCGAGTGGGCGACGACCCAGCGCGCCCATGGCCCGCGAGGAGTTCCTGGAGAAGGCTGCAGCCCTCTTCATTGCCAAGGTCAAGCCGGTGGGCTAAGCCTACAACGCACCCACACTCTGCCCTCTGGAAGGTGTGGACTTAGGACCTGCAAACTGGTGTCCCTGCATTCTGCACAGGGTCATCACCCAGAAAGGGAGACCCGCTTGGACCCTGCAGGACCAGCACTTGCAACTCAATACCCTCTGTACTGGCCTGCCTACCCCACTCAGAAATAAAATCTAAAAAGACCCCGCCTTGCTGGTCACCTGTGTGCTGTGCCCTAAGAGCCCTTGGAATCGCCAAAGGTGAAGGGAGATCAGGACTTTTCCAAGTAGATCACGTCTCTTCTGACCCCACGACTGCACCCCTAGACTTCTAATGGGGGATTCTAGGCTGGGGCTCTACCCCGACCACGTCCCCAGCCCTTCACTGGGGAATTCAAAGCAGGGCCTCTATTCTTTAGCGAGGCCCTCAGCCTTCTTTAGAGTTTATTAAACCTTTATTCTGTGATGGTCAGAGGACAGCTTGGAGAAATCAGATCTGTCCTTCCACTAACTAAACCCAGGACAGTTTTGGTAGCGTCTTTACCAGCTGAGCCATCTCACCTGCTCTTGTTATTTTGAGACAAGGTCTCAGTTGCCTGGACCGGCTTGAACTCTTGACCCTTCTACCTAAGCTTTCCATCAGCTTGAGTGACAGTGGGAGCTACCACGCCTAGCTGTGTCTGTGCTTTCTAAATCCCATATTTGGTCAGAGACAAGCTAGACCTGTCCCATCTCTCAGCACTGGGACATGAGCCAATCAACAGTGACCAGAAAAGAGATTTCTAGAAACTCCACTTCTCTGGGCGTTCACCAGGCAAGTCATAGGAAGGAAAGGTTAGCGCTCCCTCCATGGAGAAGTTACCCGTGGACCAGGACGCCAGAGTGAGGCCATGTATTCTGCCTTGCTAGTTCAGGCAGTCCATCCCGCTGGATTTGACTAACTGTTGTGATGAGGTCCCTGGGGCTGGTGGAGGGTGTGTTCAACTAGGGGTGGGCGTGGCAATGAGCAGAGCCTGGATTTCTCCCAACCCATAGCTTCCTGAGGAAAGACCCTCTCCCTTTTCCCACCTCCATGCACTGGTCACAGACCACCCTGATGTCCTTGACACCCCATGACCCCAGGGAATTGAACCGCTGGAAGAGATGAAAACCTGGCACAGAGTGACTTCATCAACCTGGATCAGTCCTCCAGGAATCTAAAGACAGGTGGTTCGTTGTCAGCAAATTTGTTACAGTACAATTTGGGAAAAGGTTTCCAGGCAACAATCAGTCCAATTCCAGGTGCACAATAATACATGTGACCATGACCATGCTAGCTCAGACAGTCAACCAGGTCTCAAGGGAGGGAGCAAGGATTGAAAAGAAAAAAAAAAATTAGACAACACTTTAGCATGACCCCACCCAGTTCTGAGGCTGAAGTGGTTTATTTTTTTTCCAGCCTGCTTTTATACCATTCTAAGTCCATGCAAAGAATAAGGTCAGTCCTAAGGCATAAGCAGAGTAAGTAGTTAAGGAACAAAGCATAGACAAAAGTCCCATGATCACTGTATTCAGGGTTTTAACAAGACCCATGAAGATCCAAAGAACACATTCCTCAGCTGTATTCATCTTGAGCTTTGTATTGGCCCAAATATAAATATTTTTTATCTGACCCTACTTCCCTGTCCTAGCCCAAAGTCAAATTCTTACCAGAGCCTACTTCCCTGTCCTAGCCCAAAGTCAAATTCCTGCCAAGTTTCTAGAAGCAGCCCCAAGAGCTCTCCACATGGCCATGAGGGTGGGTTTTATAGCTGAAAGGTCTCCAACCTAGTGTAGTCTCTTGACTGAGAGAGCATGGGGGTCAGCAGGCCACAGAGTCCATGTGGCATCTCCTCCAAAGATGGGTAAGGGCTGGAAGAGTCTGGGATAATCACTGTGGGGAATTTGGGTGAGGTTTGTCTCTATAGCAAAAGAAGTATGAGGTCTGCCTCCACAGATAGCACATAGGTCACCAGATCATTAACAAAATCCACTCTCAGCTTTCTGGATGGAAACACTTTTATAGGTTTTTGACTTTCCTCCCATGAGAAGACACCCCTGTGTGAGGCCCTCAGGCCTCAACAGCTATCCGGCAAGTTGCAGCCCTAAGAGGTGCATGTCCACAGTCCCTCCATCTCTCGTGCGGCCCTGGCCTCCTCACCCCTGGCATGCTTCATTCTCACAGGAATTAATTACCACAAATGATGTATATATTTTATTATTTTTGTTGGTTTTGTTTTTTTGAGACAGGGTTTCTCTTTGTAGCCCTAACTATCCTAGAACCAGGTCGAACTCAGAGATCTGCCTGCCTCTGTCTCAGAGTACTGGGATTAAGAGACACACCACTACCACCATATTTATTTTTATCTGTGTAGCCTGTTTCTCTGCTGCACTCCCTTTGCTCCCAGGTACAGAGATTGTACTTGTAAGACATATTTTTCACAACCTACTTTAATAAGGGTTCAGCCTCTCCTCTAGCTCACCACCCACCAGAGACAGTGGGAAAGAAAGGTTGTTAGGGCATGGGGGAAGTTGATCTGTTTAGAAATAGTTCTTTGGAACAATTTCAACCTTCGTTGTTCTCAGTCCAGTCCACTAGCAAACGCCAAACAGGAATCAGCAGTCCAGTCAGCCCACTCAGCAGACATCATACATGAACCAGCAAGGGCAGTTCAGCCCATAAGAAACCACAAGGTTCTCCAACCAGCTCAAGTCTGCAAAAGCAGCAAGAAGCTGCAGGAACCTCACGAGAAGTTCTTTGGTGACTTTCTCTCTACGAAGTCACAACAAACAGGGTTCAGCAACTCAATGTAAAGGGAACCAACACTTGCATGTTATCAGCAGAAAATACCTAGGTAAAGCCAGGCAAACTGATGTCTCCACCCCCACTGTCTGTGGGGGCTTATCTTCTTTCTAAACAGCACATATCCTCTCACCTGTGTCTGCTTCAACAAAACACCCTTTCACCTATCTGTCCCATCAAAACATCATATGACAACTGAGTTTCCAAAGAAAGCAGAAATTTTTACTTCACTAACCCAGTCATAGCTGGTCCATCCCACAGCTAAAGGCAGAGAGGCAACATCGTTGCTAGTGGCTCCTCCTTCCCTCTTCAGCACCTACAGCCCATCTCCTTCCAGTCTCTCTGCCTCTCACCCTCCTGCCTCCCTCTGAGGATCCTAGGACAGCATCTAATTCCAGATGCTGCACTCGGGCCCACCTACCAGCTTCCTCCAGCATGTCCATGGAGGTGACAGGTCGACAAGTTCTGGGGACCAGATAAAGATGAAGTCATTCTCCTTTGGGCAAAGTTGTCCGTGCAAAGCAAGTAGCCCTACAGCCTCCCTCTCCCTGTTCCTCAAAGAGCCATAGCTGTCAGCTTAACTGTTGCCTCCAAGCCCCATCATGTGCATTGCTGTGACATCACTGGGTGACACCAGAGTGTTATACATTTGTTTAGTGAGACAAGTCTTGTGTAGCCCAGATTGGTCATCTCATTATGTTGCCAAGGATAACCTTGAACTCCTGATCCTCTTGCCTCTACCTACCAGGTGCCAGGATGTAGGTATGAGCCACCATGCCTGATTTATATGGTGCTGGGAATGAAATGCAGGACTTCAAGTTTGCTGGGCCAGCTCTCCTCTCCTATCTACAAGTACTCTGCCCAAACCCAAGCCCAGCCCAGTTCAGCCCCATCTCTAATCCAGCCCAGCCCAGGCCAGCCTCACCCCAACCCACACAAACATAGCTGCACCCTTGATCCAGCCTAGACCCAGCCCAAACTCAGTCCAGCCTCAGATCCAGCCCAGAGCCAGCCTAGCCTCAACCGAAACCCCAGGCTAGACCAAGCCTACCATCAGACCCAGCTCCAACCCTAAACCCCTGCCCAGCCCCTGCCCAGCCCCAGCCCCAGCAAGAATTTCCTATACCGGGCTGGAGAGATGGCTCAGTGGTTAAGAGCACTGACTGCTCTTCCAGAGGTCCTGAGTTCAATTCCCAGCAACCACATGGTGGCTCACAACCATCTGTAATGAAATCTGAAGCCCTCTTCTGGTGTGTCTGAAGACAGTGACAGTGTACTTGCATACATAAAATAAATAAGAATTTCCTGGCCGGGCGGTGGTGGCGCACGCCTTTAATCCCAGCACTCGGGAGGCAGAGGCAGGCGGATTTCTGAGTTCCAGGCCAGCCTGGTCTACAGAGTGAGTTCCAGGACAGCCAGGACTACACAGAGAAACCCTGTCTCAAAAAACCAAAGAATTTCCTATACCATTTCATCCTGTGCTTCTTACAGATGAGAAGCCTGGTTTTGGAGGGTTACATCCAAGGTTACCATGAACCTAAACTTGAACATAAAGCTGTTCTTTGGCAGGTGACAAAAGGCCCAATTCAAATGACGCACACCTTTAGTCCCAGCACTTGGGAGGCAAAGGCAGGTAGATCTCTGAGTTTGAGGCCAGCCTGGTGTACAGAGTGAGTTCCAGGACAGCAGGGCTACATAGAGAAACCCTGTCTCGGAAAAAAAAAAACAAAAAACAAACAAAAAAAAAAACCCAAAACAAAGCAAACAAACAAAAAACAACCAAAAGCCCCACAGCCTTCTGTCTAGGGGAAGTCAGGTGTGGATGAACCAGGAACACTAACAGAAATGGGGCCAGGGCAGAAGGATCACACATTCTAAACTAGACTACACAGTGAGTTCAAGGCCGGCCTTGAGAGACACTCTCAGAAGTAAACAAGCCCAGTTGTGGTGGCACATGCCTTTAATCTCAGCTCATACAAACAGAGGCAGACAGGACTATGAGTTTAATCACAGCAAGTTCCAGGCCATTCGGGGCTACATGATAAACCCTGTCTTAACCGGAAGCATATTTCTCCATCTTCCATCTCCTGGGAGGTCTCAGCTTTCCAGAATGTCATGCTTGTTCAGAGTCTTATGGGAAGAATGGTCCCATAATCCCTAGCCAGACCTCCTAGCCCTGCTCCTAGGATGTGCCCAGGACTAAGGCTTATCCTGAACCATTCCCTGCAGCTTGGGGTGGGGGCAGCCAGAATGTCCTTGCTTTGAGGAGACCTGAATTATCCTCATCAGATGACCAGTCTCTGTGGCTGGAGATTTGGGTCATGACATCCAGTAGGTGACCCCAGTCACCAGAAGCCAGGCCAGCACCCTTCCTGGATGCTCAACACCCAGCATTGAGGTCTATGAAGCCCAGATGCAAGCTCACCTGGGAGGAGGGAGATGTATGAAACAACTGGAGAGAGGAGAACCCTGTCCGTGTATACATCAAGGGCTTCCTAGGTGTAGGCTTCGGGAGTGGTTATCTCAGATACACAGAGAAGAAAGCCTGGGCTACTTGCTATGTACTGACTACTAGGTGACAGTGTAAGATGGGCAGTCTGACATGGACAACAGGGACAGATAATACTGGAAGCCCTTGGAAAAAGAATGTGACCAGAAAGCCTTCTAGCCCAAGGGCCCAGAACCCCCAGGGAGAGGCCAGCCAAGGTTCCACTGCACATGAAGTGGCATTGGACCCTGGGCTCTTCCCACCTTTGACACGGTTTCCTTGTCCCCAAACAGGACAGGATGTTGAAGCACCTGTGGTTGGGAGCTGCCCTTTCCCAGCTGCAAGTGTTGATGCAGCTGTAGTTCACCAGAACGCCCACAATCAGGGTGAGTGACCAGCACAGCTTAGAGCCCGAACCATCCACCCCTAGAGGTCACGAGCACACCACACACACCCTTCTGCAAGGCTTGAGTATGTTGTCACCCCCAATACTCATGACCAAATATCCAAGAAAGTAGTGTGGGTGTCTGGGCCGGACAACCTCAGGGACTTTGCGTGTCTGTTCCTGCTCCTATAAACTTTGCAGGACACCTCACCACGGCTTTCTGGTCTATTCAAGAAGGACTAGGGTGTGGTCAAAGGTCACACCAGGACTTCTGGGTCCTCCCAGGGTAGGGGTTCAGACTCCACCTCCTGGAAGCCAGGTTTGCAAACCCCAAGTCATCGATTCTGTGGGCCCTCCTTCTACCTGAACCCATAGAGACCAAATGGGGACATCCATAGCTTCATCCTGGGAAACAAGGGCGGATCCTGCTCTTTCCCTCACAAGCCACGCCCAATTCCCCACCCACAACCACGCCCCCTGGACGTCACAAAAAAGGCCCCCAAAGCCGCTGCTGCCACTCTGCAGCGCGCAGCCGGGCCCTGCCCGCCACTCCGCACACAGGCATCCGCGGAGCTCTTCCGGCCGGAGGCGACGGCGGCCTCCGGGGCTTCGGAAACGCAAGGCGCCTGCGCGGCAGGGCGGGGGAAGAAGACTACACTTCCCGGCGTGCCCCGCGGGCGGGCGCGCAGACACATTCCGGACCCAGTGGAGGCGTCGTACAGGCGCATTCTAGACCCGGCAGTGGCGCGCAGGTGCATTTCCGGCCCGGCAGCAGCGGCGCGCAGCCGCATTCGACTCCCGGGTGTGGCACGCAGGCGCATTCGGGGCCCGAAGGAGGCACGCAGGCGCATTCGGGGACGGGAGCCGGTGCGCAGGCGCATTCGAGGCCCGGCGGCTGCGGCGCGCAGGCGCATTAGGCGCGGTCCGGGCCGGGCCGAAGCGAGCGCCGGGCGGGCAGCGGCGCCAGAGCGAGTGGAGCCTTCGGGGTACCCGGGTGGCGGCGGCGGCGGCGCAGAGGAGGAAGGCGGCGGCTCTCCCCCTGCCGGCGCGCGACCCGGTCCGTCCCGCGAGCTCGCGCCAGTCCCGCGGCCCGGCCCGGCCCCGGGCCCCTCCGCCGCCGCCGCCGCCACCGCCATGGCCCGGCCGCTGGTGCCCAGCTCGCAGAAGGCTCTGCTGCTGGAGCTGAAGGGGCTGCAGGAGGAGCCGGTGGAGGGCTTCCGGGTGACGCTGGTGGACGAGGGCGACCTGTACAACTGGGAGGTGGCCATCTTCGGGCCCCCCAACACCTACTATGAGGGTGGCTACTTCAAGGTAAGCCGAGCCTCAGTTTCCTCTTTGTGCCTGCCTCTTTCCCAGGGTGGCTCAGGCCCCTCGTGCAACGCGGCCCCTCCCTTTTTTGTTGAGCACGTGCTGACCTCACCCCGGGGACTGGTCTCCCTGGATTGTCCTCCAACAGGCTACGGGACTAGGGACAGCTAACGTATGCCGCATCCCCAGACAGCCCCCAACCACAAGACGCAGGGGCCTCTAGAGCCAGCTGCTGGTCAGCGTGTTCCCAAACTGCCCTGCACCGGACTAAACATGTACTTGGGAAAGGATCTCCCCGTGTTGTCCCCACCCTTCCAGCATGCTTCGAGTGAAGGGTCTCCCCGAGAACAGTTGATTGCCTTCTTTTCCCCGGGTAGTTCCCTCCACCACAAGACACAGAAGCTTCTGGAGCCCCCTGCCGGCAAGCGTGTTCCCAGGTTGTCCCTCACCCCACCAGCATGTGGTGAAACCTGGAAAGATTCTCCTTAGGTTGTCCATATCTCAAGATGAAAAGGACCACGGGCAACTGCTTGCTGGCATCCCCAGGCATGTCCCCCATCCTGGAACACAGAACCAGGGCAGTCGCTGGCCGATGTGTCCCCAGGGAAGGGACGTGTAGTCTGGACAGCCACCTGCTCCAGTTCCAGTAGAGGCCCTGACATGGCCTTGACAGCCGTGCCTTCTTGGACAATGGCCACCTTTAGCTCTAGCCAGGATTTATGTAATGCATTCCAAGGGGCCAGTGGGGGCCCACCCTGAATCTTGGAGCCACACCCTGAGCTTCTGCCTTGGGCCCTGGGCCCTGAGCCCTAGAGCTCTGTTTGCCCCGCCCTGACAGCCTTTCTCAGGTTCCACTGAACAGGTGGCTTCTTAGGGGCCTGATTTTTCCTTCTAGGCAGTGTCTGCCCTCTGGTGGCTTCAGGCTCAATACACCAGATGTTTTTTGTGGTTGGGAGCAGGGAGCCCTGGGCAATCCCTCACACTGAGTTTGTGTGGTCACCTCTAAGTACCCACATCAGCACAGTTGGATCACCTCGCCTGCCGTGGGCCACAGTAACTACCAGAGTCACAGAATCTCATGCTAGGGCCAAAAGGGACAAGATGAGGCCAGTCTGGGGCCCCAGGTGTAAGGCCATGGCAGATAGTTGTTCTGTGTCTTCCTCTGTGGCTCATGTCCTCACTCTTCCTGATCAGTGCTTAGGAAAGCCGCAAGTCTAGTTGTTCAGGGTGATTTTGGAGTAGAGCTCGTGGAGAATGGGAGGGAGACACATGTGACACTCTCGCCTCCCACCTGGAAGTGGTCTGAATTAAGAAGCCTTCAGGATATCCAGATGCTGTCAGCACCTTGTCTCCAGTGTTTTCTGGGAGGGGTGGTGGGAACTGCCCGGGGGACAACAGTTCTTCTTAGCAGGGTTACCTGAACTGTTCCTTATCTGTATAGGATTGTAGGCAGAGCCTCTTAGGCTCACATTCTTGTGATAGCTTAGGAGGAAGCCCTGCAAAATGTCAGTTCTGCCAGTGTGGGAGCTTCCTGTATGGTGTGGGTGGCTGAGACATGGGGAGGCCCTGTTAGAGATGAGCTGTGAGGAGCTTCCTCTGGACAGCCCAGCCTGTCTCTTTGGAGCTGTCCAGAAAGGGCTTGGGAGCACCCTTCCTGCCGCTGAGCCTCAGCTTGCTCATCTTAAACAGCATCTGGAGCCACGGAAGTGCTCTCCTGAGACCGTCAGGGTGGAAACTCCACACTAGGTTTGTGTGTGTCAGGCAGACCCTCCAGCTTGTGTTCCTGGCTAGCTCTGAGATCACAGGCCAGCTTCCCTAAGGGTTCTCCTTGTCCAGGGAATGCTAGAAGCTGTCCTTGAGGAGCCCCAAGACGAGGGCAAGCCTCAGGCCTGCTCTACCTGTCCAGAGTCTGGGGGACAGTGGACAGGGTGAACTGCAGCCACAAGCAACTGCTGTGGCCAGGCAGATGGCTCCAGCTTGTCTGGTGACTACTCTTGGCCTGGGCCCCTGAGCTTGGGTGGTGTTGGTTGGAGGCCTGAGGCCATGCAGGAGACCTGCTGACTCACTAGCTAGCCCACACCAAATGATACTGCCTCCCCTTTCCTGACCTGGATGTCAGGTCACAGAGGTGCTTTCTGTGTGTATGGCTTCGGGGCCTGAAACCAGAGGTAACCACTGTTTTCTGTCCCCTAGCATTGGGCGTAGCCCCTAACTCTGGCGCTCAGGGAGCTGCCATTGAGCCACCCCACTTTCTGCCATCTGTAGGCTCGCCTCAAGTTCCCCATCGACTACCCGTATTCCCCACCAGCCTTCCGGTTCCTCACCAAGATGTGGCACCCAAACATCTATGAGGTAAGACACTAGAAGCCTGGCTCAGGCACAGTTCACACACACCTCCTGCCTCCCTTGCATGTGCCCTGCCTCTGATCTAACCCTAGTTATTCTTACAGACAGGGGACGTGTGCATCTCCATCCTCCACCCCCCAGTTGATGACCCACAGAGTGGGGAGCTGCCCTCAGAGCGGTGGAACCCCACGCAGAACGTTAGGTGAGAACTTCACATGGCGTTGCATCATGGCCACCCCAGACACCCTGTACCCTGAGGTTCCCTTCCTTGCTCAGTCTGGGGTCCCTAGAGTCTGTGGGGAGCTGAGCTTGCCCCCATGTCCTACAGGACCATCCTCCTGAGTGTGATCTCCCTGCTGAATGAGCCCAACACCTTCTCGCCTGCCAACGTGGACGCCTCGGTGATGTACAGAAAATGGAAGGAGAGCAAGGGGAAGGACCGCGAGTACACGGACATCATCCGGTGAGCACTGCTCTCAGCCTGGACAGTGCCTTGCCGCAATAGACGTTGCCTGCTGTGAAGAGTGACTTGTGTTTCGTGTGTGTGTGTGTCTGTGTGTGTGTCTGTGTGTGTGTCTGTGTGTGTGTCTGTGTGTGTGTCTGTGTGTGTTTCGGGGTGGGCTGGGGTGGGGACTGTTGTATGTTTCCGTTCTTGCATCCCCAGCTGGATGTGTGGAGAGTCCCGTGGAGAGCCCTGTGGCCCCCAGAGCACCAAGTTGAGCGCCTAGGACGGCACAATCCTCTGCCTTGTCGCCTTATCTCCATGGGTGACTGACACTCTAGGCCACAGCCTCAGGTCTACCTGAGCATCACGTGCACTTGTGCTTCTGAAACTTGAGCGATTTTTTGCAAAGTGGGGAGGCTGTTGAGCCCACTGTGAGCCTGTCCTCAGACAGGGACCCAGGCTGTGGCTGCTGCTGTCTGAGAGTGGTAGTGTCCACATCTGTCATCCACACCTCAGCAGGAGCTCCTGGCCTGTCCTAGGGTCAGCCAGTCTCCTCCACACCCCTCAAGCTGGTTCTGAAATTGCACTTGAGATATACTAGGCATATGACGCCTGCCTCTATCTAGGCACACGGAGTGTCAGCCTTGTCGCTTAAATTCTGCATTCTCTGAGACAGGCTTTCCTATAACTCCACATCTCCTCATGTTTCCTTCTGATGTGGCCCAAACACATGCGCCCTGTAATGTTCCCATGGTGGCCGCAGCCTAGGCCCGTTAACCAACGGGCATACTGAGCAAGCCACAGACAGACAGACTGGGCAAGCACCTGCTCAGCAGGAGCCTGTGGCCTTGTCCTGCAGAAGGCCAGCCTGCCTTCTCAGAATGGATACAGCCTGCAACTTGGTAGTCAGTGATGGTCCAGCACGTGCAAGACATTGCTGGGGTTATAGTCTCTGGCCTTCGAACAAGATGAATGTAGCTACCGTGGTCCTGCAGGGAGGTGTTAGTTATTCAGGAAGGTCAGAGCACTCACAGTGGTGGTGTCACCTTCACAATGGGCGGGTCAGCAAAGGTCCCTGGAAGTCCCTTTGTTGTCTGTTCAGGCTGGCCTGTGACTTCCTGCTCTTCCCCTGCTGGAAAGAAGGCTGACTGCCCTGTGGACTTTGTTTTCTTACTTACTTTTTTTATTTTACACAAAGTTGTACTTTAGAGCTCTGGCTGTCCTGGACCCAGGAGACCCTGGGTCTGGCCCTGTCGCTGCAGCTCTCCAGCTTCCTGGCAGCCCTTAGCCCAGCTCTCCTGGCTGTGCTCTCCCTGTCTCCTTGTCCCAGAGCAGGAGCCCCAGGCTATTTTTACCTTCTGACTCCAGGAGCCACTTGCTGTGACCATGAGGCCTGTGCTACTCCTGGGACTCACTGAGAGTCAGTGTCTCAGTGTCTCGTCATGGCTCTGCCTGGGCACAAGGACAGGACAGCTGGGAGCCTATGAGGAGGACCTTGAGGATGAGTTTAGACTATTATGATATGCTGCTGTCTCGGGTGCTCCTCCAACATTGTCTTGGACCGCATCCCCCATTTTGTCTGGGAAGCTAAGACCCGTGTCCACTCTGCTTGCCTTTTGCATTAGGACTTGTGCACTGTGCCTCATCCTGAGGATGGCCTGGCCTCTCAGGCACCCAAGGTTGCATCCCAGCCCCGATTTTATTGCTGACCCCTGTGCAAGGAAGCTCTGATGTGTTGCTTTACCTGTGTCCCTGTCATGTTGCCCATGGCCTGTGGGGACAGGAACCTCACTTCCTCCAGGACTACCCTTTATCAGAGGACCCCTCAGGTCAGGCTGCAGTTTGGGGGAGTTTGATGTCAGTGGTATGTGGGTAGGTGTGCTGCCTACCCTGGAACTCACGGTGTGGCCCCCACAGTACTGCCATTACAGCATGGATCCTGGTGTGCCTGGCTCTTTCTGTGGTGCTTGGTCCTGTTAGAGCAGAGGCCGGCCTGAGACTCAGAGCAGCCCTCCTGCTTCAGCCTCCGAGTGCTGGGTGACAGACCTGTTTTCCACAGCTGGCTGTGGTTACCTTCTTGTGGAGCTGCTCACTGAGCCACCCCTTGTCCCATGGCCGTTTTTCTCCCACCTGCTCCCTGCCCCCATTCATTGTCTTCTTTTGCAATCCCATTGTCCTGGTCCATGGCCTCACCTACCCTGTCTCCCCAGGAAGCAGGTCCTGGGGACCAAGGTGGACGCAGAGCGCGATGGCGTGAAGGTGCCCACCACACTGGCCGAGTACTGCGTGAAGACCAAGGCGCCGGCGCCCGACGAGGGCTCAGACCTCTTCTACGACGACTATTATGAGGATGGTGAAGTGGAGGAGGCCGACAGCTGCTTTGGGGATGAAGAGGATGACTCTGGCACCGAGGAGTCCTGACCCACGTCCCTGAAATAAACTTACAGATTTTACCTCAGCAGGACCCGTGTGGGCCTCAGGCGACAGACTACCTCACCGAGGTTCCATGTGGGTTCCCATCCCATGATCCTTAGGTCCTCTTACCCCGTATTCCCCATGGGTTTTCCTCGGCTTTGGAGAAGAGCTGTGGTGCAGGGCAGACACCCCCTCAGCTTTCAGATGGTGACAAGCCTGGGAGGCTGGGGACGACCGACTGCCTGGTGGGGAGACAGAGACTCCAGCCCAGCCCAAGGAGGGCCAGCCTCACAGTCTGCTCCTCTCTGCTTTTGGTGTGTGTGAAATCCAAATAAAATAGCTTTCTGAGAAGCTGAGAGAGGCAGCCAGGACGCCGGTACTAACACTGGGTACTGAGGGCTGCCTGGGTAGCCTGGCCAGGGCCACAGGATGGGCAGGAAGAAGTAGTGATGGTGGCCTGTTGGGTCTCGGAAGCAGCTTGCTGCAGGCTGGGGCCTGGGGCCTGAGGCATGCAGAGGATTGGTGTTCTCAGCAGTCCTGTGTTCTGGGCATTTCCTCAGCCCTAGAAACTCCAGTGTCTGCCTGAGGAGTCCATGTGCTGCCGCCTGGTGGCTCCCCCACAGAAGGGCAGGGTGAGTGATGCTCTGAGCACCTGTGGTACCTACAGTGACCAGTGCTGAGATAGCAGGTGTGCTCTGCTGCCTGGGTCTTTATGGGTGCATGGAAGGTAAAGGGTCCAGAACAAAGGTCATACTCTACTGGACGGCACTGAACCGGACCCGTGCCAGTTATAACTCCTCAGAGAATGACAAGTTGTTGGAAAGGTGTTAGTGCGGACAATCCTCTGCCTGCACAGTTTGCAGCCAGCCTCATCTACGGTTGCAGAGCCAGCAGTAAGGCTCAGTGGGTAGAGTCCTGCGCCGGGCCTAGCACAGGACCTACATGGCTTGAGGGGAGACTGACCCTCTGAGGGGGCAGAGGTCAGCTGAGGCAGACCCAGGACTCACCCCAGTGCTACAGGAAGCTGTACACCAGGAGAATGAGCATCCATTGCCTGTAGTTGCTGTGGAAGACAGCAGTCACTTTCTAAAGCCACACAGCAGGGTGTGAAGGAGGAGGAGCTGACACTTGTGCAAGGTAGGTGGTACTTGGAAGGCCACCCGTCCCCACAGGAAGAGAAAGTGGGAAGCCCCCCCCAGAAACTACTAGTTCTGTGCCAAGATGGAGGTCTGCCGGTCCCTGCTGTTCCTGCTGGCCCTGAAAACGCTGTGGGCAGGTGAGCATGGAGGAGAAACCGAGGCCCAGTGCCCAGTCTCCAGAGGGTTGGGG
The DNA here is from genome assembly GCF_011762505.2 of Arvicanthis niloticus. Classification (NCBI taxonomy): domain Eukaryota; kingdom Metazoa; phylum Chordata; class Mammalia; order Rodentia; family Muridae; genus Arvicanthis; species Arvicanthis niloticus. The sequence goes on along the minus strand of NC_133429.1, from coordinate 2,787,783 downwards.
GGTGGGGGGCTGTGTAAGGGGAAATTAGCTGATGATTGAGATCTCTGAGGAAAGGCATCTGCAAAAGGAGAGTGTAGCCTAAGTAAAAGGAAACACTGAGCATAGCCTGGTGACAGGCCTGTGGACTCAGTATTTGAGGGGTCTGAGGCAGGAGGATTGCCATGAGTTCAGTTAGAGTGAGACCCTATGTGAAAAAAAACAAAATGGGGATAAGGATATAGCTTAAGCTGGTGGGGCATGTGCTGGGCATACACAAAGCCTGCCTTCCATCCTGAATTAAGCCAGGCATGGCGGAGCACACCAGTCAACCTAGCACTGGAGGTGAAGACCGGAGGATCAGGAATTGAAAGCCTTCCTCATCTCTATAGTGAGCCCCTTCCCCCAGAAACTGTGGGTATTAAAGCTGTGGGTACCACAGATGACTCTTTTTGTAAGGGTCTCATTATGTAGTCTTGGCTGGCTGCCCTCCTCTTGAGTCGGCAGTTAAAGGCATGTACTACCCTGCTGAGGCACTTTCTTATTTTCCTCCGAAAGGAGTGTCTCCTGAGTCCCAGATAACCTCAAAGTCACTGTGGGGCTGTCTCATGCCTACAACCCCAACCCTAGGGAAGGAGCCACGGGTTCCCTGAGACTGGAAACTTGCCGAATCGGAACTCCTGGTTCAGAGAAAGGCCTTACCTCAAGGTGTAGGGCGATGCAGAAGACATCAGACTTGGTCTCTGAGCTCCACATAGGTACATCTGTATGCATATATACATTTTTGAGACAAGATCTCACTATTGTAGTCCTGGCTGACTACAATAGTGAGAATCTGCCTCTGCCACCTGAGCACTGGCACTAGAGTTATGCACCACTTCCCAATTGTTGATGCTTATATTGGCTTGGACTCAGAACCTCTCCAAAGAACAAGGAGGAGAACAACTTGGCTTTTGCAAGTATAACGACTTTTAAAGTTATGGGCTATCTATCCACTGGTCTCTCAGACAACACAATAACTTTTTGTCTTGAGAGTCTGGAGACACTGGCACAGTGTAGACACAGCTGATCTCAAACTCCTAGCAATTCTGATTCAGCCTCCCAAGGCCTGCCTTTACCATGGCATTTTAAAGTATGAAGAGAGGCTGCCTGCACCTCAGTGGACAGAGCAAGCTCTTGTCTAACATGGGAGAGGTCCTGGGTTCCAGCAACCATAGTAGCACATGCATATCTGGGGAAGTAGAAACAGGATTGGAAGTTCAGGGTCATCCTCAGCTACATTAGTTCCTGGCTAACCTGGGCTACATGAGACATTGTCTCAAACATTTTGTTTTTTAAGGGGTGGTGGGGAAAGAAGAAAGCACTCATGAGTGGGAGATTTTCTTGGGTAGTGAAAAGCTATTCAGTGGTGGGTGGTGGCTGCAAGTTGTGTAGACAGAAGTCAGCCTGCCAGTGTGTGAACTGGCCCCCATCAAGTGGCAGAGGTGACATTTTCCCAGAGAAAATTCAGTTTCTCTTTAGACTTGGTTTGAGGGTTTTTTTTTGTTTTTTTTTGTTTTTTTTTTTTGTTTTTTTTTTTGTCTTTTTTTTTTCTTCAAGAATTGCTGCTTACGCCTTTAATCCCAGCACTTGGGAGGCAGAGGCAGGCGGATTTCTGAGTTCGAGGCTAGCCTGGTCTACAGAGTGAGTTCCAGGACAGCCAGGATTACACAGAGAAACCCTGTCTCGAAAAACCAAAAAAAAAAAATTTTAATCTGATCCTATTTCTACCTCCCCAGGGCTGAGATGACAGGTGTGCACCACTAGGCCTGGGTTCTGTAGTTGGAGGGAAACCCAGGGCTTCCTATATGATAGGCAAGTGTTCCACCCACTGAGTCCAGCCTGTATCCACCATTCAAAGAAGTTTGCAGAGAAACAGTTCTCATAGTGCATAGCTCACTGAAATTCAGAAGCCATACAAGGATGGAGGCACTGCCACCTCCCCCACAAACACTTACCCCCACACCCTAGCCCCCACAAATCCACATCCTGTCAGAGTTTCACACTGAGACGTTTTGTGACTGATTCTCCCCCTGAACATCATATTCTCAGGGCCCTGCTAAGTATCAGAACCCGACTCCTCTCTGTGGCTATGTAATATTCCAAGGTATGAGCAGAGCATGAATCAGTTCCTCATACATGTATGTGTGTGTGTGTATGTGTGTGTAGTATGTAGGTGGAAGGTTAAGTGCAATGTCCGAAGAGACATGTGATCTCCTGGAGCTCCAGATAGCTGTGAGTTGCTGTTGTGGGTAGTGGGAATTGAACTTAGGTTCTCTGTGAGAACAGCCATCCTCGTACCCTCTGAGCCCTCACTCCAGCTCCTCATTCACAGTTCAAGCCCAGCCTCTGATAGCTGAAGAGTGAGCAGCGGCGCCTGGTGGGGTCTGGGACAGGGGTCAGTGTTTACCTCAAACACCTGACCCACCAGATTCAGGGCTTCCAGGCTCAGTGGAGGGTTGGGGTATAGTACCTCCAAACAGCCCTCTCTCCCTCGCTTCTCAGCAGGCAACAGATTTGACACGCAGATCATTGGGGGTCGAGAGGCAGTCCCACACTCCCGCCCATACATGGCCTCTCTACAGAAAGCCAAGTCCCACGTGTGTGGGGGAGTCCTCGTGCATCGGAAGTGGGTGTTGACGGCTGCCCACTGCCTGTCTGAGTCGTGAGTATCCCTCTCTATGTCCCCAGGCTTCAGGCACTGAAGGACTCAGGCCAGCCCTCTCCAGGCTGTATAGGCTGTGGCTTCAGGTTCGATGGGTCACGTGGTACAGGAAAGGACACCTCCTTTCAACATGTGACACCTGGTAATGTGTGAAAGCCAGCCTGCCGATAAGACAGCCAGAGTAGCAAAAACTGCCATCAAGAAACCACTAAATAAAAATAAGCCGGGCAGTGGTGGCGCACGCCTTTAATCCCAGCACTTGGGAGGCAGAGGCAGGTGGATTTCTGAGTTCGAGGCCAGCCTGGTCTACAGAGTGAGTTCCAGGACAGCCAGGGCTACACAGAGAAACCCTGTCTTCAAAACAAAAAAAAAAAAAACCCAAACAAACAAACAAAAAAAAGAAACCACTAAATAGAGCCATCTTGGTAGGGATGGTAGACTGACTGCTCATGCAGGGTATCATCCTCAACCCCAAAGAAAACAGGAGCCCAGAACAAAAGGAGGCAGCTCTTGTGTGTGACATCATGTGCCTGTAGTCCCAGCTCTCAAGGAGACTGAGGTAGGCGAGTAGATCTCTACCTGACCTGCATAATTCCAGGCTACACAGTAAGATCTTAACCAAAAGGAATTGTTAGCTCATGTGTTTCAGAAGTTTAGGCTTCAGGTATGGTTTGATCCAGGTTCTCTCACATGGCTCGCAAGTGTAGGAGTCTTGTGGAAAGAAGTTATTTCTCTGTAGTTTGGATGAATGCAGGAAGTTAACACAAGCCGACTAACCTCAAGCCTAATCACAGAAGAGAGGCTGCAGTTGGGGGAGGGGTATTGAAATCTCCCAAGTTGGCACTGGGTAGGAGCCAGAGGAGGAAGTCTCCTGGGGAGAGGGCTGAGAAGATGGAAGATAAGCTGCCAGGAGTGGGCTGGGGAGATAGCTATGGATGTGTGGAAAGGGAGGAGGGCATTTCTCAGGCTGTGGGCAGCTGTGGGCGAGCAAGGTTTGCATTGCAGGCTACAGAAGCTGAAGGTGGTGCTGGGCCTGCACAACCTCCATGATCCCCAAGATCCTGGTCTCACTTTCTACATCAGGAAGGCCGTGAAACACCCTGCCTACAACCACAGATATGAGAATGATCTGGCGCTGCTTAAGGTGCGGGCAGCATGGGGTGGGGTAACTGAGGGCCTGCCGTAGCCGCCTGGCTTCCGTCAGCCGCTCACTGGCCCTCCTGTCTCCACAGCTGGATGGGCAGGTGCAGCCCAGCAAGAAGGTCAAACCACTGGCTCTGCCGAGAAAGCCCCGAGCCAGGCCGGCAGAAGGCACCCGGTGCAGCACAGCTGGCTGGGGTGTGACCCGCCAGGGTGGGCACCTGGCCAGGGCCCTGCAGGAGTTGGATCTGTATGTGCTGGACACCCGAATGTGTAACAACAGCCGTTTCTGGAACGGTGTCCTCGTGGACAGCATGCTGTGCTTAAAGGCTGGGACCAAGAGCCAAGGCCCCTGTAAGGTGAAAGCGATGGCCCGGAGGCCTGGCCTGGGCAGCAGCCCGAACCAGCCTGACACTCTGGGGAGTGGAAGGAGGGTGGGACTAACACTCACCTCATTCCTCAGACAGGGAAACTAAAGCCCTGGGAGGGTAAAACACCGGTGTCTGGGTTGGAAGTCAAGAAGCCAGAGAACTGTGGTTTGAAGTGCAGTAGCACAGATTAGTCATCTGGGCCCAGAGCAAAGGTCCTGGGGTACAAAGGAGAGAGGAGAGAAGGGAAAGGAAGAGGCAAAGAGACAAGAAGGCGAGAGTGCACATGGAGCTTACAAGAGGCCCCAGCACCTCCCAGCCTCCGCTCCCCATCTGCAGGCACAAAGGCTGACTTGTGTGTATGTCCCTCACCTTTTGCAGGGTGACTCTGGAGGGCCCCTGGTGTGTGGCAAAGGTCAGGTGGATGGGATCCTGTCTTTCAGCTCCAAAAACTGCACAGACATCTTTAAGCCGCCTGTGGCCACTGCTGTCGCCCCCTACAGCTCCTGGATCAGGAAGGTCATCGGTCGCTGACCATCCCAGCCTCTGGACTGATGGCCCAGATGATCTGAGACACCATTCTCGATGGCTGGGGCCAGGAAGGGATTAGATATGCCTATGGCGACCAATAAATCTTGATATATCTGTGGAGTCCACCCCTGTCTGCCTCTGACCTCTGCAAACCTCCATTCCCTCTATAATGATGAAGGTGACCCTTCGGAATGGCTGGCAGGAGAGTCCTGGGACACAGGCCTTGGCTTGCAGGGAGGCAAAGCAAGAGCAATTGCAAAGTGTGGCCAGCAGGGGGTGCAAGCTACCTTCTGTGTGGCTATCACATGATTTACTGACACCTCAACAGGAATAGCTAAAGTATCACTTCAGTGGGTGTCAGTACATCCAGCTTCCGGTTCCAGAACATTCCATCACTGTGCTTCCACCTCAAACGAAGCCCAATCCCCAGCCTGGTCCCCACAAACCTCCCTGGACTCTCCTGCCTTCTGTGCACTCTCACACTGTGCGGCCTTTGTGTCAAGGTCTGCACTGAGCTGCACATCCTCAAGGCCCCTTCTTACTGTGGTGGTGTGAAGAGCCTCCCTCCTCTACCTGGTTTCCTGCGACAGAAAACACATTGGCAGGAAAGAAACCATCACAAGTCTATTAGAGAAGCAAGAGCCAAGGGTGCCTGGAAAACAAACATGGCAGTCAGCTCTGTCCTGGCAGCTCTGCAGTTGGGAGACTGAGGTAGGAGTGCCTCCATTTCAAAGTCAACCTGGGCAGCAAAACAGCCTGTCTCAAGGTGGGGGGTACTATCTCTACAGCCTTCTCTCAGAACATTCTTTTCTTCCCTTGAGAGAGGGTCCCACGCAGTCCAGGCTGGCCTCAAACACCATGTGTCGAATGTAGCTGAGGATGACCTTAAAATCCTGGTGTGCTTGCTTCTACCTCCTAGATGCTGGGTGTCAGGCGTGTTCCACAAGCCCTCTTGAGCCTGGAGCTAGGGGAGCATGCTCCACTGAGCTACCCCTCCTTTCTTTCACAAAAACAGCTTTGTGAGAACAGGGAGGCTGTGGAAGGCCAGCCAGAAGTCAGAGGGCAGAATTAATGCTGAAACCTAGATGCCTCCGGCGGCTTGTTTTCCAGCCTGCACTTTGTCCCAGAATTCTAAATTGACTCAGCCTCTCTCTCCCATGCCCCAGGGAGGATCCCACCTGCCTCACCTGGCTCCTGGACTCTGGGTGGCCCTGGTTCAGTAAAACAGGCTTCAAAGGTATGAACAGATTAACTCTGTTTTATCGCCAGAGAAAGGCGTGTCTGGAAGCAACAAATCTGGGAGTGGTAGGTACATCTGGAATCCTAGCACTCAGGAGGCTGGGGTGGACAGGGCAAGAATTCCAGGCGAGCCTGGGCTACAAAGCTGGACAGACCTCATCAGTTAGAGCACTGGCCGCTCTTGTAGAGGACTCAGGTCTGAGTCACACATGGTGTCTCAGGACCATTTGTGACTTAGATTCAAGGGGTCAGATACCTTCTTCTGGCCAGCCTCAGAGGCAACCTCCTAGTCAATAGAAATAAATCTTTTTTTGTTTTGTTTTGTTTTTTGGTTTTTTGTTTTTCGAGACAGGGTTTCTCTGTGTAGCCCTGGCTGTCCTGGAACTCACTCTGTAGACCAGGCTGCCCTCGAACCCAGAGATCCACCTGCCTCTGCCTCCTGAATGCTGGGATTAAAGGCCTATGCCATCAGATCCAGCTGGGTTTTTTGAGACAGGTTCTCATACTGGGACCTGGAACTCACTGAATTAGCTAGCCTGGCTGTCCAGCGATTCCCAGGGACCTGCCTGCCTTTCTTTCCACCCCCCCCCCCAGGATTCCCAGGGACCTGCCTTTCTCCCCCCACCCCCAGGATTCCCAGGGACCTGCCTGCCTTTCTTCCCCCACCCCCCAGGATTCCCAGGGACCTGCCTGCCTTTCTCCCCCCACCCCCAGGATTCCCAGGGACCTGCCTGCCTTTCTCCCCCCCCCCCCAGGATTCCCAGGGACCTGCCTTTCTCCCCCCACCCCCAGGATTCCCAGGGACCTGCCTTTCTTCCCACCACCACCCCCCCAAGATTCCCAGGGACCTGCCTTTCTCCCCCCGACCCCTACCCCCCAGTACTGGCTTTAGAAACCCTTGACAGCTTTCCAGGCTTTCTCTGCAGAGTTGAGGTCAGATCCTTATGTCTGTACAACAGACGCTTTAAAAATCCCTGCAGTCTCCCCAGCTCAGCCTTGGTGGTTTTCTGTCAGTTACCCATCCTTGAGGCTGAGCCAGGAGGTGGTGGCACACTCCCTTAATCCTCCACTCCGGAGGTGGAGGCAGGTGAATTTCTGTGAGTTTGAGGCCAGCCTGGTCTACAGAGTGAGTTCCAGGACAGCCAGGGCTACACAGAGAAACCCTGTCTCGAAAAAAAACCAAAAAACAAACAAACAAACAAAACCAAAAAAAAAAAAAAGAAAAAAGAAAAAGAAAAAAAGAAACCCAGTCACAAACAAACAAATAAATAAATAGTTGCGGTTTATCCGTAAGCCCTCAAACACTCTTCTCAGCTTAGACAGAGGTGTGGTGGCCTCTGTCTCTAGAGTATTTCTCTAGCAAGATTGGTAAAGCCTAAAGTGAAGATGTGGCCAGTTGGGCCTGGGCCACAGACCTGAATACCCATGGCCAGCAGGATATCCTCTCAGGTCTCAATCCCCACCAGGGTTCTGGGGCGGCTCCAACTGGACACAGATCAGAGGTGCTGGGCCTGTGAAGCAGGCAGGTTGTTTTACTGCTGCTGTCCATGCTTCCTCAGCTGGTGCTTCCTTCCCTCTAGAAGCTGTCCCACCCATCCCACAAGGAGTAGGAGCCAGGCAGGAGCCAGACAGGATGGCCTCCACACATACACAGCAATATGGAGACGCTCCTACCCCACCTGGCAATACATGAGGTTTTCCCTTCCTCCCCTCCCCCGTGTTTCTCTCTCTCTCTCTCTCTCTCTCTCTCTCTATATATATATATATATATATATATATATATATATATATATATATATATACCATTGCCTAGTCCACCCTTGAGCTTGCAGTGATTCACCTCTTCAGCTTTCTGAGAGTCCAGATGACAGACAATACCAGCACACCTGCTTTCTCCCCAGGACAGCACTCGTTAGCCCCTCAGCTGCTGATCCCTATAGACCACAGGATAGGAACAACCAGGCTGAGTGCCTGAGGTGGCTGGGCCATGGCCTGGGAGGTAGGACAGGCTCTGTGAAGACCACCATGGGACAGCTAGTGGTGTCCTGGAGCCATAGGCAGTGAGCAGTGAACACCAAGCACAGGACACAGGAGGCCTGGCCCTCAGGATTCAGAGATCATAACCAGCTGGCACGGTGTGCACGAAGGCTATGTTGGCTACATTTCTGCTGCTGTGATAAAACACCAAGCCCAAGGCAACTCACGGGAGACACAGTTTATTTGGGCTTACAGTTTCAGAGGGTTAGAGTCTACCATGGTGGGTCACCATGACAATAGGTGACAAGCATAGCCAGCAGGCACAGGAACTGACCACTCACAGAGCTGACTTAACAGTGAGGTCATACCTCCCACACCTCCCAAACCATGCCCACCAACCAAGGACCAGGCTGCTTGAGACTACGGGGACAGCTCATTAAAACCACTGCATGCTCACCCCCGCATCTGAGAGGGGGAGATGGAAGGATCCTGAATTTAGGCCAGCATGGAGACAGGAAGAAACCCTGAGCCAAAGGAGAAGAGAAAAGAAAAGAGGGGCTAAGGAAGTCCCTCCAGTTAAGAGCTCTCCCAGAGGAACCAGTTCCATTTCCAGCACAAGGTGGCTCACAACCCTCTGTAACTCCCGTTCCAGGGGATCCAGCGCCCTCTTCTGGCCTCCCTGGGAACTCACTCACATGGGGCACATATATACATGTAGGCAAACACATATAATTAAACTTGTTTATACATGAATATACACACTAATAGAAATACTTTTGTTTTGTTTTGTTTTGTTTTGTTTTTGTTTTTCGAGACAGGGTTTCTCTTTGTATCCCTGGCTGTCCTGGAACTCACTCTGTAGACCAGGCTGGCCTCAAACTCAGAAATCTACCTGCCTCTGCCTCCCAAGTGCTGGGATTAAAGGCGTGCGCCACCACTGCCTGGCCTTTAAACATTCTTATAAGAGTTAAAAATACAAAACTGGGCACTCAGGAGGCAGAGGCAAGTGGATTGCAGAGTTCAAGGGCAGCCTAGTCTACAGAGTGAGCTCCAGGATAGCCAGGGCTACACGGAGAACCTTGTCTCAAATATATATATATATATATAAAATAAATCAAAACAGCCCAAACAACACATGTATATTTTACAGCTGTATCTCAGTAGAGCAAGGGAAGGCAGGTCCTGGGAGAGCCAGACAACTGCCACCCCAGCACTTGCAGGTGGAGAGCCTTCTTGTGGGCTGGGCCGCCCTAGAGCCTGGCGTTTCTTCTGTAGGATCCTTCCCATCCGCTCCTCAGAAGAGCCCTCACCAGGAGGGCAAGTCACATGTCCCCACAAAGCTGCAGACAAAGCTGTGCTCTCTCATCTGTAGCCAGAGTTCCAGACCCCAATCTGAGCACGTGGAGCCTGGCAGGGCCCGCCCTTCCTCTCCCAGAGTCAGGGATTTTCACTCTCCAGGGTTTGAGGCTTGGCCACCCCAGCCCCTTCTTTACTTGGATTCGTTGGGTCTCTTGGTCACTTACAGAGACCTAATCAGGGGCTCGGGAGCGAGTGGCTGGGTGTGGGGCTGGGGGCTGGGGTGAGGGTGGGTAGGTATGGTGGTAAAATGCCTTCCTAGAACTCCCCAGCGAAGGGCCTGGGGGCGTGGCTCAGTGGCAGGGTTCTTCACAAGCCCGTGAATCTATGGATTCCCACTCCGACATAGCAAAACACAAAGATTAAATTAAAAATCCTGAATTTTAGTCCGGTGGTGGTGGCGCACATCTTTAATCCCAGCACTGGCAGTGGCAGGTGGAGTTCTCTGTGAGTTCAAGGCCAGCCTGGTCTACAGAAAGAGTTCCAGAACAGCCAGAGCTATGCAGAGAAACAACAACTCCTGTGTTGGAAAAAAAAAAAAAACAAAAATACAAAAGAAAAGAAATAAAAAAACAAAGTATAGCTCTGGCTGTCCCGGAACTCACCCTGTAGACCAGGCTGGCCTCAAACTCAGAAATCGGCCTGCCTCTGCCTCCCAAGTGCTGGGTTTAAAGGCCCACGCCACCGCTCATCCTGGATTTCAATACACAACAGATGGTTCTCGATGTATCTATGTTGCAAACACTGGGTGGAAAAGCCCTAAAAAAAGGAATCTAAGTTTTACAATTATGACACTCAAATTTTATGGGTTGATTTGTGTGTTTAGTTATCTTTTCTTTTTTTTCTTCCTTGATTTCTTTCTTTTTGCTGTTATTGTCCTTGTTAGGTTTTCTTTGTTTTGTTTTGTTTTGAATCAGGGTTTCTCTGTGTAGCTCGCTGTCTAGACCTCCCTCTGTAGAAGTGGTAGTGAAGACCCCCATACTCGGGAGACCCTTCCTCAAGCCTCCGGAATCGCGACCACCCAAAGATCACAAGAAACCATACCTGGATGCAATCAGCAGAGGTTTATTAGGGAAAGAGCTGGCAGCCAGCGGTCTGACCAGGTACTCGCGCTGGAGTCAAGGTCCGACCCCCTCGGCCAGTCCTTGGAGGGTTTTAAAGGGAAAAACCACAAACCAGGGGAGTGGGATGGGGTTGTTAAAGATACAAAACATGAAAACAGTGGAACAATTCAGAGGTATTCACTCTAAATGATTAGTGTCATGTGGAAATCGCCCTGCATTCTTCTCAAAAATGTGGTTTTTACCATGCCATTGTGCCCTATCCGGCCATTTCAGATTGCTATCTTTACTTTTTCCGGCTATAGGGCTAGGGCCCCACCTAGGTGGTAGCATCTTTATCTGTAATCAGGAATGTCTTCCTGCCTTGGGCGAGGCTTGAGGAATGTAATCCAGCAAGTGTCCTTCACCTGGAATGTGAAGGCCTGAAATCTTATTTTCAGTTCTGTAAGGCAAAAAATCTACACATATTTCATAAAATGGCCTTTATAATTTTTCACTCTACAATAGTAGTAGGCTTGCTTCACAGAAATCCGCCTACCTCTGCCTCCCAAGTGCTGAGATTAAAGGCGTGCACTGCCACCAGGCTAGTTATTTTCTTTTTAAATTTAATCTCATTTTTTTTCTATGTGTTGGGTTTCAGACCCTGGACAAGGGCCTGGGTGCATATTTAACATACCAAAGTGGACCTGACCTCCAGCTTCTCCCAGCATCCCTCAGTCCCTGCCTGGTACAGGGCATGGTTAGCATACTTTCCAGCCCAGGTGGGCTGCCCCTCCCCCAGCAGCTCTTTCCCATATAACCCCGGTATTTTGGTGTCTCCCCTCTCTCCCTCTCTGCACTTTCTCTCTTGCACCATGCACATGCTTTCTCTTTCTCGTCCCTCTCCCCTCCCTCCTTTGGGACCAGTGAACCCACCAGACAGTGGCTTCCCGATAAACCTGCCTTTATAGACTTTAATTTGGCTCATTTTGTGGGTGGAGAATAATGTATGGTCCTACTGTATGGGTGTTTTGCATGTACGTTGGTGCACAACTTGCTTGCTGTGCCTGGTGTCTCCTGAGGAGACCAGAAACATGCATGAGATTCCCCTGGAACTGGAGTTACAGCTGTCTGTAGGCTGCCCTGTGGGTGCTGAGAGAAACCTGGCTGTTCTGTAAGAGCAGTCAGTACACTCAACAGCTGAACCTTCTCTTCAGCTCCTTCTCTCCTTTCCTCGGTGTGTGTTTTTGCTTTTCTTTGGTTTTGACAGGGTCTCCTGTAGCCCAGGGTGGCCTCAAACCGACTTTTGGCTAAAGGATGTTGAACTCCTGGCTTCCAGCTGCCAAGTGCTGGAATGACCAGCATGCACCACTACCCCAGGCTTTCCACATCTTTATCTGCTAGTCTGGCTGGAGATCAGGCGGCTAAGGTGGAGTAAGGCGAAAGGGCTTAGAAGGCTGGTGGCCATGTAGGGTCAGAGAAGACTCTAAAAAGCCAGGCCTGGGAGGGGCCGGGCTTCATTGTGTAAACATAGGACAGGGCTTCCTGGCCAACCTGAAATTTCCCAGAGGCCTAAACATACAGGGGTTAGGAATTCCACTCAGCCCAGCCTTGTTTGTTTTGAGCCTAAGGACCTTTGATGCCAGCTGGCAGCTCCCTGCACTAACCCTCATTCTGCACATAGCTCTCCTCTCCGGGGAGGCTTTAGGATTCTGAGCAGTTAGCTCAAAGCCCCCCCCACCCCCAAGCCTCTGAGAGGCAGCTGCCATGGTGTGTAAGTGGGTCACCAGGCTCATAGTGACTTACTACTGAGTCCTGGCCCCTCTGTCACCAGGCTTTGTCCTGCCCTTCCTGGACATTCCTGAAGCCCCTGGCATGGTGTGCACCCCTCAAAGGAGCTGCTGACCCTGAAGCTGCTGCCAACCTCATGCCTGCCCTCATCTCCCGATTTTACTTTTATTTATTTATTTGGATTTTTTAAAAGATTTATTTTATGTATATGAGCACACTGTAGCTGTCTTCAGACACACCAGAAGAGGGCATCAGATCCCATTACAGATGGTTGTGAGCCACCATGTGGCTGCTGGGAATTGAACTAAGGCCTCTGGAAGAGCAGTCAGTGCTCTTAACCACTGAGCCATTTCTCCAGCCTCTATTTGGATTTTCAAGACAAGGTTTCTCTGTGTAGTCCTGACTGTCCTGGAACTCACAGAGTGCCTCCTGCCTCTGCCTCCCAAATGTTGGGATTAAGGCCTTTAATTTCAGCAAAGGAGCCAGAGCCTAGCCTGGTCTACATAGTAAACTCCAAGCCAGCCAAGTCTACACAGTGAGCATCTTTCTCAAACAAACAAAACCCAAAAGTTGTTATAAAACGTCCATGTCACAAATGAAAACAACATAAAGGCAAAAGTAAAATGTATAAGTAAATAAATAATGTAAGAGCAGCTCCGGCTGGGGAGATGGCTCAGTTCTTACAGTGCTTGCTGCTTTCCAGAGGGCCACGTTTCAGTTCTCAGCACCCACACCAGGCCCATAATGCCAACTCCAGGGATCAGGCGCCCACTTCTGTCTGTGGAGCCTGCATTCATGTGGTACCCACAGGGAGACATACTTACACATACATGCACACATACATACACACATACACACACATACATACATACATACATACACACACATACATACACACACATATACATACACACACACACATACATACATACACACACACACATACATACATACATACACACACATACATACATACATGGACATACTTTTTTGAGATAGGGCCTTACTACTTAGCCCAGGCTATCCTAGAACTGGCTATGTAGAGCAAGCTGGCCTCTAACTCACAGATGTCTGCCTGCCTCTGCCTCCTGAGTGTTGGGGTTAGAAGTGAGAGCCACCATGCACGACCCTCAAATATAATTTGTTTTTGTTTTTGAGACAGGGTTTCTCTGTGTAGCTCTGGCTCTCCTGGTGGTAAATACTCTATAGACCAGGCTGGCCTGAAACGAAGGTCCACCTGCCTCTGTCTTCCGAGTCCTGGGATAAGGCATGTGCCACCACCAACTGGCTCAAATAGAAGGTTTTTTGTTTTTGTTTCTTGGTTTTTTGGTTTTTTCGAGACAGGGTTTCTCTGTGTCGCCCTGGCTGTCCTGGAACTCACTCTGTAGACCAGGCTGGCCTCGAACTCAGAAATCCGCCTGCCTCTGCCTCCCAAGTGCTGGGATTAAAGGCGCGCGCTACCACCACCCAACTTTTTCTTTTTTTTAATGAAAAAGAGAGCTGTGCATCGTGGGGAAGGCATTTATCCCAGCACTCCGGAGGCAGAGGCAAGTGGATCTCTCAGTTAGAGGCCAGCCTGGTCTACAGAGTAAATTTCAAGACAGGGGCTGAGAGAGGAGAGAGGGGAGAGAGAGAGGGGAAAGAGAGGGGAGAGAGAGGGGAGAGAGAGGGGAGAGAGAAGGGAGAGAGAGGGGAGAGAGAAGGGAGAGAGAGGGGAGAGAGAGGGGAGAGAGAGGGGAGAGAGAGAGGGGGGAGAGAGAGAGGGGGGAGAGAGAGAGAGGGAGAGAGGGAGAGGGAGAGAGAGAGAGAGAGAGAGAGAGAGAGAGAGAGAGAGAGAGAGAGAGCACGCGAGCGAGGCGAGAGCGCGCGCGCGTGCACAGGGGCAGCCCAGGCTCCAGGCCCCACCCCTTCGAGGGTGTGGTCTGTATGGTCACGTGCCAACGCTTCCCCACCCGCTCCGCTTCTGTAGCGCGAGCCTGGGCGGCGGACGCTGGGTACGTGCCTACTCGCTGTGCGTCTGGCGCCCCGCCCTGCGACGCCGCGTGCGTGCGTGCGTGCGTGCGTGCGCGCCTACGTGCGCGCGCCCCGCCCTTCTTATAGAGCCGCAGTGGGGCGTCCCTTGGACGAGGCGACATGGCGGCGGCGCTGCTGCTGGCGCTTGCCTTCACGCTCCTGAGCGGCCAAGGCGCCTGCGCGGCGGGTAAGAGCGGGGTGCTGGGACCGGGCTGGGGTCACGGACCTAAGGTGAGCCGCGGATTTCGGGGACTTGGTAGTGTAGGGAATCACAGCTTTGGTTCCCTACTCGGGCTCGGGGCTGGAGATGTGTGGAGGAGTAACAGTGGCTGTGGGTGACGCTCGAGTTGACCCTAGACCTCGACTGGGCGACGAGGTGGAGGGGGATGATCTTAGAGATGAGGCCCTGGAGAGACAAATCAAAGGTTAGGACTCTGAGGGAGACATCCTAAGGTTGTGGGAACCGGGCGTGGAAGGAGCCGCCACCTTGCGGTAGTCCCCACCTGAACATGGGAGGTAATTTAGAGAATTTGGAGTACAGAAGTGAGTGGAAATGACCCCAGATTTTGGACAGCTGGAGATGGAGGGAGCCGCTGCCTTAACTGTCCCAACTCACAGAATAGGGCTGGGAGGTGACCCTGGAGGTTTGGAGATACAACAATGACTATAGGCGGCCTAGGTTTGGGGGAGTTAGGGAAGGTGTGGGAGGAGGTGAGCCTGAAGCTGGAAGACAGTAAGGCTCTGGGGCAACATCTCCGAGGTTGAGTTGGGGCGTCCGTGGTCGTAGAACTACCATCTTGGTTTCTCCACCTGGGTACCAGGGCTGGGACTTAACCCTGAAGATTGACCTCTTGGTGTTAGGGCCTGGGAGTGTGAAGAGAAAAGAAGCTACTGGGTTGAGGGTTCCCCACCTGAGAGACAGGGCTGGAAAGTAACCATGGGCAGGAGGGAATTGCAGAACATCTGGGAGAGATTTGTGGGACATGGGGTGGGTGACAACAATGTTTCAGGTGGCTTCCTCCGGGTTTGGAGAAATCTGGTTGGTGAGGAAGCTGCCATCTTGGGGAGGTCCCAAATTTGGAAGACCTGGGAGTAGAAGGAACTGCAATCTTGGTTCCCAGAGGGAACAGGGCCAACGGGGTGGGAGTCACAGTCCCTAATTTAAGAGGGTGTGGAGTTAGAGAGGTCTGCCACTTTAGTGCTACCACCTGGGGGTGGGGAGAGGAGATGAAGCAGCCTTTCCTGCAAGGGCTGCTCCAAGGTTTGGGGCTACTAGGGGGACTAGAGTGGGAGGAGCTACCATTTCAGGGTGTCCATACTTGGGGGACTAGCCAGGGAGATGATTCAGGAGGTTTGGGATACAGAAGTGCCTGGGCGTCTGGGTAGGAGGGAGGTAACTAGGAATTTGGGGAGGTCCTTGACTGTTTGGTGATGTGAGGGTGACCTGAGAAAGGGTTGGGAGGTCTTGTGGTGGAGGAAGCTGCCGCATTGCTGTTGAAGGGAAGGAGCACAGCACTGCTTCAGGAATCTGAGAGAAGGTGAAGTTGGTGGGGGGTGGCATTGCCTGTTAGCAATGTCCTCGGGTCTTGGAGGGTGTGGATTGGAAAGGTGTGAGAGGTGACTCTCTGGGTTCTTAGGGTACAGAGGTGCCTGGGGATGGTGTATCCTAGGCTTGGAGGACTGGGGTGTGAGTGGAGTCATTGCCCTGGGGTCACATGTGGAGGTTGGGTGAGGAATTCCCCAGTGGCAGTTCCCTCCCTAGGTTTGGAGGAGTCCCAATCAGATGTCCCCATCTGTCCCTGTCCTCCTTGGGGTGAGCTTGCAGACTCTCCATAGTCCATAGTCCCTGGCAATGGCCACCTGTCCTTGCCCCTAGCAAAGGAAAGGAATGGAGGTCCCTTCTGGGCTGGAGCCATGCTTCTGGCTGGTCCGGTGCTCCTCTGATCTAGGACTGGTTGGGGAGTGAGTGCCTGGGAATGGCCCTGGACCACAGGCCCAGGGACTTGTTGGATTATCATTCTTGATGGGATTTCCAGTGACCAGGGCATACTCAGCTTGCTCCCACCCTGGTGTCTGGCCTATTCTGGCCTTAGGTCCTTGCCTGATTGAGGCTCAAAAGGGCAACTGAGGCTCAGGTAGGGAAGGCAGGTATTCAAGGTCATGGCAAGGTTGAGCAAGGAAAGGCAGTGTGGTAGGCCTGGACTCCAGAAGGCAGGCAAAGGCCGGAACCAGAGCTCCACTGGAGAAATGGGCCAAATGACTGCTGCCTCTATCAGCAAGGAGGGGTCTGTCCTGGCAGCAGTGCCCAGGGTTAATCCTGACCCACTTTCTCCATGCCCTCTTCCTCCTCATCGAAACATCTTGAGGTGCTCCTGTGAGGCTGGCTCTTGGGTGCAGATAGCTGTCTCCTGCCAAGGTGGATGCAGCTGATTTACTGTGTCCTGGGCACAGGCCCAGTGGCTTTCTGCCTGGGGTTAAGCAGACCTTTGCAGTGCACAGGGGCCAAGCACAGAGTGTAGCTTGCGGGCAGGTCCTGGGAGCAGATCCACAGCCTACAGCCTGGGCAGGGCCCAGGTCAGCCTGGGCTGTGTCATTTTCCGCCGTACAGTGGGGGGAGGGGGTTCTGCTCAGAGGGCAGCCCTGTGGCATGGGCACTTAAGTTTCCTAGTTGTGTGAGGCTGGAACTTGATACTAGGGTCTCTGCAGACTGGTCTAAGCACTCTACGCCCCAGTTTCACATGCTTTGTCTGAGTGGCGGGTCTCAGACACCTCACTGCAGGGTGTCGCCCCAGCAGTTACACAGATCTGATTTACCCACATTCCTCAGGTGTCTGAATGACATGGTGCTCCTGAGAGGTGACAAGCCAACAGCCTAGGTCATCACTGGGTAGCAGGAGACTGGTGTGGGCTGCCCTCCAGAACAGCACCCCCTCCCCGGCACCTTGTGGTGCTGGCTTGTTTACCCAATGCCTCAGGCTGGCCTTGTTCTCACCTAGCTGCAAGTAGGCAGGAAGGAAGGTGCTGTTTGGACAGGCTGAAAGCTGTGGGCTACAAGTCACATGGCCGGGCTCCCAACTTGACTTCTTGAAGACCCTGTGGAGGCTCCTGAGGTTGCCATCATAGTTAATGGTCACTCCTGAGCAGTGCTAGCTAGGTTCTGTGTGGGAAGGTTGGCAACAGATGCCAGGGAGTACCACAAGGCACCTGCATTCCTGAGACCGATCATGGGTCACCTAGATGGTCCTAATGGCCTGGCATGTGACCATTAGGCTTGTGGTCCTTAGAACATGGCAGCCATGTCCCAGATGGATGACACCCATAGTATAGTGTCTCTTCAGAAACCCAGCTGGGATTGGGGTCTTCAGGGCACCTGTCTTTCCTGACGACCTAGATGAAGTGGTCAGATGTCCTGAGGCAGTAAATAGGAAGGGGCCAAGGGAAAAGGCAGCTGTGGCTTCCTCCTGACTCCGTGATTTCCACTTGTTGGGAACTACAGGTTGGGGAGTCTGGAAGATCTCAGCTCTGAAATGTGGGTTACCAAGAAACCATCCTTTACCAAAGCTGCTGTGTCCTTCGTACCCCAGGGGTCTTGGGGCCACTTTGGTGGTAGGTGTCACTCTTGGCCCTGGAGATTTGGGGCAAGTGCTTATCTTGTCCCACCCCCAAGTGGCCGTAAACCCGTATACTTGTGCCTTCAGACAACGACTGTACCTTATGTAGGCATGCGAGACCTGCCTTCCCCGGGACATGTGTTTGGGGCAGGCACACAAGTCTGAGTGTCCCAGGGCCCTGAGAGCCCCTATCCTATCTTCATTTTTTGTTTTGGAGACAATTTTAAACAATTTCATCTGGCCTGGAACTCCTAGCAATCCTCCTGCATAGATCTCCTGAGTGATGGAATTATAGGTGGGCCACAACACCTGGCTCCTATACTCTTTTAAATTACATTAGTGTGTGTGTGTGTGTGTGTGTATGTGTGTGTGTGTGTACACGCACGCATGAGTGGCACACAGGTCCTTCACCATGTGGGCTTGCTTGGCGGTCACCACTCTTACCCAGCCCTTTGTGCTTTGTTTTCTACCTAACTTCATACTTTTCCCTGCAAGCAGAAAGAAATGGAGTTCGTTGTGCTGTGTTGGCCCCTGTGGCAGGCCCTGGCGGTTGTCCTTCCTGCCTGATTCTCCTTCCTTGTAGTAATGGGCACTAACCCTTTCCCATAGCTGGCTTCCTCAAGGCACCACTGTCACAGGAGCAGTGGGCGGGGGGCAGTGTGGCCCTGCACTGTGTGGCTGTGGGCAGCCCCGTCCCCGAGATCCAGTGGTGGTTTGAAGGGAATGATCCAAACGACAGCTGCTCCCAGCTCTGGGATGGTGCCCGGCTGGACCGAGTTCACATCCATGCCACCTACCGCCAGCATGCAGCCAGCTCGCTGTCTATTGATGCGCTCACCACAGAGGACACAGGCATTTATGAGTGCCGGGCCAGCAGTGACCCTGACCGCAACCACCTGACCCGGCCACCCAGGGTCAAGTGGGTCCGTGCCCAGGCAAGCGTGGTGGTCCTTGAACGTGAGTGGCCAGGGCACTTGTCTCTGTTTACCTCTTGTGCCACCCGACCCTGGCTTCCACTTTGTAGAACCAGATGCTGCTCTGCTCTACTCTACCACACATTTAGGCTCACCTGGGGATATGGGTGGGCCGGACACTCATCAGTGTCACCCTGCTGGGTGCAGGCTGGCCCTGCCCTCTTCCAGGTGCTTCCTCAGCTTGTGCCCCAGGTCTTTGGTCTTCTGTATTCCGCCCTGACCTCCCATCCTGTTCTGCTCTGTGCACTTGCTCCCCTGGCTCACAGTCTTCCCTGTGTGTTTGTCTGGTAGAGGTGGGGTCTGCTGCCCAAGTGTTCGCTCTGACTGTCTACTGCAAACCTGAAAATTCCAGCCAGACTCTCCAGAGACTACTGGGGGCTTAGTTTCCATTTCTGAGTGATGGTCAAATATTAGTGAAGGGAACATGAGACATCCATGTGTTTTTGTTATGTGGGGAATTGGGGATGGTGCTCCCCCTGAACCACGCAGCTATGGGAGCAGCAGGCGGGGCTTGGGCAGCTGGGTCTCTTACCTTGAAAGTGGACTTGTAGTGGGACATCAGCTTACCTTAGAAGTCTGGGGCTGTAGACTGTCAGCCACTGTAATTCCAGAAGCAGGGGTGTGGGGCAGACTGTTGTCCTAAGCTGACTCTTTCTCCCTGTGGCCTCAGCGGGCACCATCCTAACCTCTGTCGTGGAAGTCGGCTCCAAGACACAGCTTACCTGCTCTTTGAACAGCAGTGGCGTTGACATCGCTGGCCACCGCTGGATGAGAGGTGGCCAGGTTCTGCAGGAGGACGCACTGCCTGACCTGCAGATGAAGTACACGTGAGTCTGTGGTGCCCAGAGGACCCTGTCATGCCATCTCACAGATGCACCCCGTGGAGCCGTGCCAGGCTCCACACAGCTCTGTGTTGGCTGCATGGCCTACCTGTATAGCGTGTGTGAGAGCCTGGGTGGGGAGGTGGCTACCTTGCCTTACGAGCTCCGAACCTCACTGCTCTGTCCCCTACAGAGTGGATGCAGATGACCGCTCTGGGGAATATTCCTGCATCTTCCTTCCTGAGCCTGTGGGCAGAGGCAGCATCAATGTGGAGGGTAATCTGGGGCCAGAGAGCACAGGCCGTGACTGGTGAGCTGGGGGCTGGTGTGGGGCTGAGAGCAGTCTATGTGCTTGGGCAGCAGGGTTCTCGTCCTCACAGGGCCACCCAGGATTAAGGTCGGAAAGAAATCAGAGCATTCCAGCGAGGGAGAGTTTGTGAAACTGGTCTGCAAGTCCGAGGCATCCCACCCTCCTGTTGAAGGGTGGTTCTGGTTTAAGACTTCTGACAATGGGGACCAGGTGAGGGCGGTGGGGCAGTAGAGGCTGCAGCGGGAACATGGCATCCTGGACACAGGGAGGGTGGCAGAAGGGGCATGGGATTCTAGGAATAGTGAGGGCTGCCATGGGAGTGGGGACACAGGAGGGGCACTTTACTTTGGTGAGGGGATCTGGGAGTGGGGACACAGGAGGGGCACTTTACTTTGGTGAGGGGATCTGGCACATGAGGTTGCAGGAATGACAGGGCTTCCAGAGATACCATGGCAGGGAATGTTGCGGGGCTCCTGGGACAGTAAAGGAGAGACTCTGGCAGGACATGACAAGCCCCTCTTCCCAGTTCATCACCAATGGCACTGAAACCAATAGCAAGTACGTCGTGATATCCACACCTGAGAAGACAGAGCTGACCATCAACGATCTGGACATGAATATCGACGCTGGCACCTATGTGTGTAATGCCACCAACTCCCAGGGCAGTGCTCGGGAGGCCATCTCACTGCGTGTACGCAGCCGCCTGGCAGCCCTCTGGCCCTTCCTCGGCATCGTGGGTGAGGTCCTGATATTGGTTACCATCATCTTTATCTATGAGAAGAAGCGGAAGCCAGACCAGACCCTGGACGGTGAGCAGCCCTGGGTCTGGGTGAGTGGGTGGGCCCCACTCAGTGTCGGCCTGGAGGATGGTGGGGTCTGCCCGTAGCTTAGGTAGCCACTGTGAGGGCTTGGAGCTATGGGTACCTCCAGCTGCCAACTGCATGGTAAGCCTGGGGTGGCAAGGCTCTCACAAGGCTCTGACAATGTCCTCTTTCCTTCATGTGACTGCTCTGGATTGCAGAGGATGACCCTGGCGCCGCCCCACTGTAAGTCCAGTCGCTGTGGGCTCTGAGGAGCCATCTGTGTGTCTTATAGAAATTGGGGGGCCGGGGCTCCTGGACTCAGTGTGTCTGTCTTTCATGGGCCTTGGTGGGTTCAGGGAAAGTGGCTGGCTGCTTTTGAAATAATGGCAAGATTTTGGTGGTGCCGAGGCCAGCCCTGTGCCTGTCAGAGTGAAGACCCCCTTTTGTATCCTCAGGAAGGGCAGTGGAACTCACATGAACGACAAGGACAAGAATGTGCGTCAGAGGAACGCCACCTGAGGGGTGGGGCGGCGGCAGGGGAGGGGCCGGGCCTTCTGACCCCAGCCCAAGTCCACCTCCTCTCCTGTGTCCCATCCTGTCCTCGACTTGAGCCTGCCCAACCTGACCTATCCCAACCCAAGTGAAGACAGAGCCTTACCTTACAGAAAGCCCACCTGGAAGAAGCAAGCCACTTGCAGCCCGTTTCTAGTTTAAACTAAATGAGGTTTCTATGCAGACAATCCATTACTTAGGGGTTTGTGTTTTTATTTTTCCTTCCCTTCTGAAGTGTGTCACTACAGCCCTGTGGAGTGGGGGAATGGGTCAGGGGGAAAGGCGAGGGCACGCTCTGACTTACTGTTGGAGGGGGCTGGGACCCCACAAATAAAGACCTACCCCACCATGTGTGTGTCACTGCTTGAGGCTCCAAGATCCCATCTTACAGGAAGAGTGCATGTTGAGAGCACATGCAGGGGAGGGGTTTTTGGTCAGCAGGGCTCCGAGTGGCTCAACCTCCCTAATGCTCTGCTCCTGTAATAGAGAACAGCACCCCCGGAGGTCCTGACCTACGAGTTGAACTGCAGGTACATCTCTAGTCCTCATGAGTGTCCAAGAAAAGCTGTTGTCATGACATTGTTGGCTGCTGTCCTATGCAGGCCTCTGGCCTAGTACTGATCTGGCTTTTGGACACCCATCCTCCAGGAGATGTGCTTGCTTATGGGAAATAGACAGACCCATGAGACTTCCTGGCTGGTTTTAACTCTTAAGTTTTGGGCAGGGGTCAGGACAGGTGTATGTGGCCTGTGGTGTTATTATATAGTCTGGCTCCAGAGAGATGAGACCCAGAAGCCAGCTTTGATCCCAGCATGGTGCATCCCAGAGTGGTGGTTAGGAGAGGGAAGGTCTCTGGGGTATTGATTGGCAGGCTTTTCTGGGACCACTGAGGTAAAAAATAGGGTCCAGACCAGGCCTTCTTCATGTCAGGGAAAAGCTGGTGGTTCCTCAGATACCTCCCTGGCCTTCCAGCCACTAGGGAGTGCTGCACTTTGGTCCACTGAGGAAACCTGTGCCCTGGACCTGGCCAAATGGCTGGCTTATCTTTAGTACCCACATGCAGCTGCACGTGCCTAGGACCTCACCCTCTGTGTGGACAGGAGAACCTGCTTAAGGTTCAGAGTCAGCCCTGACTGCACCAGTGTCCATGTGAGCCTGTGTAGAGAGAAGCCCGGGCATCTGCTCCCAGCGCTGGCTACCTACGGGTATCTAATATTCTGTCCATCAAATAAAGACCTCCCACAATTACAGGTGCAGCTCCAGTCATCTCCTGGGGTCTCAAGGCAGGCACTGTGGCCCTAAGCCTGTGAGTCAGAACACACTGAGGGGTTTAGGAAGTGGTTCCATTTAGGGCTCATCTCCAGAGCAGTAGTCTCCCCTGGAGAAGCAAAGGGACATATCCACATCAGGTGGTTGTCCATATATAACAAAAAATAACAAATACTGGCTGCATGCCCCTCAGCCCAGAATGACACAGAAGCAAATGCTCACCCCTGTTCCTAAAGTCCTCAGTTCCTGAGATGAGATGGGTACAGGATCGACTTTGTCAAACAGAACAGCCTGGAAATAGTCTCTGGAAACCACGGGGTCTTTTGAGAACCAGCCGGCAGGCAGAGACAAGGTCCAGGGCCTTGGGGAAACAAAGCTTCATTGATAGGGCAGGACTCCACATGGACTCAGCAACTCGCTGCTCACTTATGCTCAAACCCTCTTCAGCCCGTGGTCCACCTACTCTGCAATCCTAGTCCATAAAGTGGGATGGAAGTAGGTAGAAGGGCCAGACAGGATAGATAACATTGAGGTTTGTAAAAAGGCCATCACTGTGAAGCCTGTCATAGATGGGTGCTCACCGTGAGCCAGCTTCTCCACACCCTAACAGGGGCCTGGGGGAGAAGCACCTTGGCAAACCTTAAGTGAGTAACAACAGGCTGGTGAGCTAATACACACCTGTCTGCACCTGCAAAGTGGAGTCAGCTTAAGGATCAGTTCAAGGTCACCCTCAGCACATACTGACTTCTTTAGCCTATGTCCTATGAGCCATTGTCTCCAAAAGACAAAAAGTGCAGCCACCCTCCCTGGATGTGCATATGCCAGAGAAATCAAGACCCCAGGGAGAAGTGCAATGGACACCCAGGATGTATGTGTGTAGATCAGAACCTGAGGAAACCCCCTTCCCTACCAGCCATGAAACTCACACCCCAGATCCTGCCAGCCAAGGAGTCCAACTTTGGCTTGCTGAATGCTACTGGGGCAGCTTCTGCAACTGTTCTATCCTTTCCCTGGCCCGGTCCTAACTCCATTCAAAATACCTCAGAATCTTGAATACAAAATGACTGGTTAGTGTTGGGAGAGCAAGGGATGGGAGAAGAGTCTAAAGGAGACCCTTGAAGCAAATGATTTGTTCCCTAGAGTCATTGGGTTGTTGGTTGATTGGCTTGTTTTTCAAAGATCATGATGAGGTTGTGTATCTGTGTGTGGGGAGTGGAGTGGCCTGTGGTGCTGAACTGAAATTATAGGTGTGTATGACTGCACTCAGCCATTGATTGGTCGGCAGGGTCTCATCAAGCAGCACTAGTCTTCAATTCACTATGAAGACCAGGCTGGTCTCAAACTTAGAGATCTACCTGTCTCTGACTCCCAAAGGCTGGGATTGAAACTAGATAGAAAATGGAGAGGGCTTAGCGGTTTAAGAGCATTTATGGTTCTTGCAGGAGACCTGGGTTTGGTTCCCAAAATCCACATGGTGGCAAACAACCATCCATAGTTCCAAATAACTCCAGCTCCAGGAGAATCCAACACCCTATTCTGGCTTCGTTAAGGGTCATTCTTGTATCTGGTGTATATACATACATACAAAAAAAAATGAAATACATCTAAAAGACCAAAAGGAAGCTAAATAGGGCCGGGCAGTGGTGGCGCACGCCTTTAATCCCAGCACTTGGGAGGCAGAGGCAGGCGGATTTCTGAGTTCGAGGCCAGCCTGGTCTACAGAGTGAGTTTCAGGTCAGCCAGGGCTACACAGAGAAACCCTGTCTCGAAAAACCAAAAAAAAAAAAAAAAAAAAAAGGACAGTTCCTGAGGAATGACACCCAAGATTGACCTCTGGCTTCTGCAGATGCACACACACACACCCAAGACAGCAGCCCTGAGCCAGTTATTCATTGAGTGTCAAAAACCCTCTGGGGCAGATGTCAGCATGGGTATGGGGAAACCAGGTGGCCACGGCCAGTTCCCACGCATTGAAAATATCTGGCTCACAGTAGCAAATCAACAAGATCCCCAAGTGCAGACACAGGCCAAGATCTCTAAGTCCTAGCATCCTTTGTGACCCCTGGGCTGGCAGAGCGGTCTCCTGGCATGGAAGATCCTCTGACAGCCAGTAGCCATGCTGCCTCTTCCCTCAACCATAGTCCTGGGGCTCTGGCAACCTGCCGGGATGACATCTTCCCAGGGTGAACATAAAAGATCCCCCTTCATCTGGAACAGGCATGTGTCCTGGGGCGGAGCGCAGTCTGGCACTGTCAACTGTGATGTTCAAAAGTGGAAGCCAGAGGGGTGCTAGGGGCAGCTCCAGAGTCCCCGGGGCCGGGGCAGCCCATGTGTGTCAGATGAGGACATGCAGCTGGCATGGCACATCCGACACCATGGAACACCTACTGTGAGCAGGCAGAAGTCATAGCCCCATTCTTGGGACATTCAACCCATTTGGTATAGCTAATTCAGCATAAGGTCAGGACAGAAACAGTGAAGTGAAGCCTATAGGGACCTTGCCGACCATTGAGGGTTAGAAGGGTCCAAAAGAAGCTAAGAGGGACCAGGAAGATCTAGAGGGGATCCAGAAGCATCCAGGAGGTCAGAAGGATTTAAGGGTGAACTTAGGTTGGTCCAGGGAAATGGGGGGGGGGGTGTCAGGAAAACCTAAGGATGCCCAGAGGGGACATAAGAAGGTCCCAAGAGTCCCCTGCATGTGTCATAAAATCCTCTCCACTCTTTGGTGAAGAAGGGTGGGAACTGGAGTTAGACCTAGTGTCACCTGGCTCCAGCCTCACCACATAACCTCAGGCCACAGCCTTAGGACTCCCGGGAGCCAATGTCTTCCAGGAGCTGGGTTGAAGTGAGGGATGTAGCTGGGGCTGAGTCAAGGGGGCAGGTATGTGTCCAGAGGCAGATGTTGAGCCAGGGTGCCCTGGAGACCTCTAAGGACTACCAAACCTGGGATCTCCACTATGCTGAAGGGCACCTTTTGGGGGTGAAGTCGCCAGATGTCACAGGAGGCTCTATCTACTGTTTTTGTTGCCTGACTGTGCCTCAGTTTCCCCACAAGTGGGGCTTGGAGATGGGCTGAGCTTAGAACCCAGAATGATCTCAGCCCTTCCCACAAATATCCGTAGGTTTCTGGCTTGAAGGCAGTGAAGCAGCAGAGCTAGGGCTCTGGTGGCCTCCGGAACACACTTTTATTACGGAATCTGCCACCCTGACCGGAGAAAGGGGTTAGCACCGGCGGGGGAAGCGCCAGCGGTTGCCCCTCCCGCGGTGTTCTCGAGATCGAGAAGGAACCCCAAAGCCTACCAGGGCCTGGTCTGCATCGTGCGCCAAGGCAGGGGCCCGCCGGCTGGGCTCTGTGACCTTGGGTTCGTCCTTGGCCTCAGTTTCCCCTGGGGAACCAAGCCTGAGCGCATCTCCAAGGTCTCAAGGGGCTGACTGACCTTGAGCCTGCCTGCTGGCCCGAGCCTCAGTTTCCCCGATCCATTCCACTGTGGGGTGGGGGTGGCTCAGGTGGAGGCGGGGCTCCCGCCCCCGCCCCTCCCCCGCGAGCAGAGGCTCCACCCCCGGCTCCGCCCTCCCTCGGGCTCGGCCGGCGGCGGCGGCGGCCGCTCCGCTCCGCACTGCCCGGCGCCGCCTCGCCATGGATGCGCGCGGGGGCGGCGGGCGGCCCGGCGATAGTCCGGGCGCGACCCCTGCGCCGGGGCCGCCGCCACCGCCGCCGCCGCCCGCGCCCCCTCAGCCTCAGCCACCACCCGCGCCACCCCCGAACCCCACGACCCCCTCGCACCCGGAGTCGGCGGACGAGCCCGGCCCGCGCTCTCGGCTCTGCAGCCGCGACAGCTCCTGCACCCCTGGCGCGGCCAAGGGCGGCGCGAATGGCGAGTGCGGGCGCGGGGAGCCGCAGTGCAGCCCCGAGGGCCCCGCGCGCGGCCCCAAGGTTTCGTTCTCATGCCGCGGGGCCGCCTCGGGGCCCGCGGCGGCCGAGGAGGCGGGCAGCGAGGAGGCGGGCCCGGCGGGTGAGCCGCGCGGCAGTCAGGCCAGCTTCCTGCAGCGCCAATTCGGGGCGCTCCTGCAGCCCGGCGTCAACAAGTTCTCCCTGCGGATGTTCGGCAGCCAGAAGGCCGTAGAGCGGGAGCAGGAACGCGTGAAGTCGGCGGGGGCCTGGATCATCCACCCCTACAGCGACTTCAGGTGCCGCCTTCGGGAGGGGCCCGTCCTTGGCGCGCCCGGGAGAGGGCGGGGCGCCACGTCCCGGATGGTGACCTCGGGGTGGTGGCAGTTCGAGGCACCGGGCGGAGGATGGGGGGTAGTCTCCTCGCGGTGACCTCGGGCGCGACCTGGACCCGCCCCCGAGGGGCCCTGGTGTGCAGAGGCTCCGCCCTTTTGGAGGCTTGAAGTGAGGGGATCCCTGGCGCTCCCCCTCCCGCGCGCCCCGGTTGCAGTGGGCGAGAGCCACGGCCTCAGGGCCAGGGTCTGAGCGCATAGGGGTGGAGAGGACGAATAGAGGGGAACGTGGGCGCCCGTAGGCCGCGGAGCAGAAATGAGGGTGGAAGGATGGATAGAAAGGAGAAAGGAAGAAAAAAGAAGAGGAAGGAAAAGAAGGGAAGGAAGAAGGAAGGGCGCATGGGAAAGGACGCACTCCGGAGGCCTCGGGGAGGGGGTTATTAAGCGGGCGCCGCTCGTTCCCACGGTCTCCGCTTGCTCCCGGGGCGGGTGCGTCCCGAGTACCCACACATCCCGGGTGTGTGGCTACGGACGTGGCCTGAGTTGGCTGCTGCGTGCAGCGATAGGCGCTGGCGTAGGGCCATGACCCGACTGTTTGCATCTGCCTCTCCTTTCCAGGCGAGCTTGAGATATGATGCTGGAGAGGGTCCTATGGGGGCGTATGTCTGCGGATCAAGGGGAGGCGTGTCCCTAGGGGTGTGGCTGGTGGGTCTCTAGAAGTACCTGTTGGGATGCTGGCTGTGCGAGCGCGCGTGTGTCCCGAGTGGGTGTACGCGCGCGTGTGTCCCGAGTGGGTGAACACCCGCGGGCCGTGGGGAGAGCTGCGTGCAGGGGATGCAGGCTACTGACCCCATCTGCAGTGACAGTTAGGGTGCAGATTTGAAGACTTCCCTATCCCGGACAACTGTAGTTTGAAGTTTCAGTACCACGGACAGCTCCAGGACCTGGGGCGGCTCCTGCTCATCCCTTTTCCATTTTCCAGTGCTTGATAATTGAGCAAATCTCTTCCATGAACAACTTCCCTGAGACCAGAATGCCACCTTTGCCAGGAACCTAGGTGTGAGGAAGATGCCCAGGGGTTAGGGCCAACAGGAGTTGTTCTTGTATACCCTAGCCTGAGTGCCCTACAGGCGTTTGCTCAGTTCTCACCTGTGAAATGACACAAGACGGGAAGTGGGCTTGCCAAGACTTCCTAGCTGACCAGTGTGAATAGAGTCAGGTGCCAGCCAGCCAGAGAAAGGCATCGAGGGTGGGGGCAGGCCGTGGGGGCTCCTCACTCCCCCCTACTCCAGCATCACCCTTATGCCCAGGTTACAGGGGTGGGCATAAGGCCATACTTAGGCTTGGGTTCTTACCTGCAGTGGTGATGTGAGGCTGGTTGGCAGGTTCGTGGGAATGGGAGGCTTTGGGAAGAAATTGAGCCCCTGCCTTGGGGCCTTGTGGGTGCTGATGCCTGGGAGACCCTGTGCATGCTGGGGCTGCCATAAGCCCTGGACTATGGAGAGGTTCACAGGCGAAGGGTCTTGCCTGGAAAAGCAGAGCTAACAGAATGGGAGTGAGGGTATAGTTGGGGTCAGAGGACTCAGTGTGGCCATCAAATTGCAAAGATGGTGCATGGGGCCACACACCTTTCACATCTGGAGACTTGTGCCCCTTCCAGAACTTTCTGGTTCAATGTTGATGGTCTCCAGAGCCTCTAGAGCTGTTGGAAACACCAAGTGTGTTAAGTGTTAATTGATTGGTTTGGGCTATCCTGGGATGAAGCTCAGGCTAGCTCTCTACTGATGAACCCCACACACATTCTGCTCACTTTCTCCTTTTTGTTCTGAGACAGGATTTCACTAGGTTGCTCAGTGGTCTTCAACTGAGCATCCTCCTGTCTCAGTTTCCTGAGCAGCTGGGATAACAGGTGTGTACCACTAAGCCCAACAGTATTTATTGAACATAAAAAAAAAAAAAAAAGAAGAAGAAGAAGATCCTACCCTGGAGATAGGAAAAGCCATTCAGACATTATTATGCCTTGGGTGGGTAATATATACATAAATAATATGTATATCTTTAAATTCTTTATGCAGAGCAGTGGGCAGGGACCTCCCACCCCTGTCCAGGGGCTGAGCAGTTCCCTCTTTGGCTCTGACTGGTCCCCAGTGGCCTAGTCCTATGACTTGCCTGACATCCGGATGGGACTTTGCTGGTTGGTGACTAGGTACTGGCCCTCCCTGCCTAGGCAAGAGGGGGAGGAGGAGTCACTGAAGGCACCAAGGGAAGCAGGGCTGTGGGATGTCAGGGCCCTTGGGTATTGGTTGCCTGCAGCATGCAGTCCACAGGGACCTAGAGGAGCCAGGTTCTTAGCAGAATTCCATCCTAGAGTCCCCTAGGACTCAGGGTGCCTGGGGATCACTTTAGGCCTCTCTGCCTCAACTTCTCAGGATTCGAGGAGGTTGTGGTGTGGGGGAAGGGGATGGGTGTCTGATGTATCTGGAAGGATCTTCTATCCTTTTACCTATTGATAGGACTCTGCTCTAGCTGTGCTTAGACAGCTAAAAATGAATGGTATTTCCATCTTTGTTCCGTTTACGCATCGTGTCGGGGGGACCACGGTGCCTATGTGTTAGTCAGAGAGCAGGATGCAGAGTCAGCTCTCTCCTACCTCGTGGGTCCTAGGATTCGATCAGCTTGTCAGATGTGGCGGCAGACATTTAATTCAGTGAGCTATCTCACTGCTCCCAGTTGGCAGACATTTTATTCAGTGAGCTATCTCACTGCTCCCAGCTGTTTTGTTTTGTTTTTTTTTCTTAAGAAAATGGGGGTGGTGCTGGGACAGGGTCTCCTGAAGCTCAGGCTTGGCTTAAAATCACTATAATGGAGGATGGCCTTGAATTCCTGATCCTCCTGATTACTAGGACCTCAGGAATGGTCTACCAAGCTCAGTTTCTGTGTTGCTGGGATTGTGACTCAGGTTTGCACATGTTAGGAGACGGTGCTACCCACTGATGCCCCAATTTGAGATCTCATTCTGTAGCCCAGGCTGACCTCCTACTTACGGCAATCCTCCTGTTTATCCTCCAAAGATCACAGACAGTCACCCCCTCACCCAATTTTACCTGCTTCTTCTGAACATCAGCCTTGGCCCTGAGAAGGTTCTAGAAGCTTTCATGGAGAAGCAAGTTTGAGGGTTCTTGGGGGGAAGTGCTCCAGGCCCAAATGTCTATGCTCAGGCTGGGAATCAGAGCGGTGGTGATGCCTGGGGAAGAAAGAGGAAAGAGCCAGACAGCCTCAGAAGCCTATAAACCCAGCCCAGACCTGTGGACGATGGTTCTGAGCCTGCCACATCCTCCCTGTTCCCCACTGGATGGCCAGGGGTCAGTGTGAGGTCAGGATATTGGGTCCTGCATGTAAATCCCTGGAAATGTGCCCTATATCAAGGCCCTAGAATAAATCGCATTATCAGGGAGGATGTGGGGTTTAGGCATGTATCCGCCTTATCCCCACATGGGAGTGTTGGGACCTGGAGCTCTCAATGCTGTGAGAGAAGTGTCCGGGGGAGGGTATGAGATCAGAATGGGCAAGGCCCCCTCTTCCTAGGACCTGCACTCCAAGGCCATCACTTCAGTGTTTCCAGTGGGACCCCTTTCCTTGCCCTGGCCTTGTCTGCCTCCAACGTACAGTATCACATGCCCCCATCCCCCTTTGTCACCCTGATGTCATGTCACAGATTGTATTCTACTTGCTCAGCCTGGTATCTCCCATCCCTCTACCTCTACCTGGGAAGGCCCACCCATAGTGAGTGGCCTCAGGGCCTTTGTACCTGCTGTTCTGACTTCCAAGCATTGTACCCAGGCCCATCTCCCACACCCTGGCATCCAGCACAAATCCCACTTGATGGATATTTTCTCCTCAAGCAATTCCATAGGAGCCAGGTGTTGGGCAGCAGTATGTGTGTGGCCACCTACACTTCCTGGTCGCTTCATGTTCCTGGTGCTTGCTGTACAACTAACCTTTACACACATCTGCACAGGGAAGACCGGGAACCCTGACACCTGCTCTAAGGACTCAGTGAGCTCAGGCCCTGATCCTCTGTCCGAGCCTGGCCTGTAATCCCTGACCTCCGGTCTCTAATCCATCCAGCTTTGCTTGGATCTGTGATCCCAGAGGGCTTTTGGCCACATCTCAGATCTGCCGGGAGAGATGTGGCTGGCATTGTTGGTCTATCAAGGACTGACCATGGCTTTGAGGGCTCAACTAGGCTCCTAGGATCCAAGTGGGGGCCGTGACCCATCCCAGAAGAGTCCAGCTAAGAATGGCAGGGTCTTTTCTGTGTTATCCATGGGCCTCAGAGCTGAGAACGGCTGCAGAGCTGGGGGTGAACAAGGTGTATTTGGTGGGAAATAGCCAGAACTCACCTCTGGGTGAGAGGACTGAGGCTGAGAGTCAGTGAGGGAGACTTCTCTTGTCTCCCATGAATCTGCCCTCTGACCCCTGAGCTGGGTCCACAGCCTGGTACTGAGAATCCTCAGAGAATAAGGCAGTCATTAGGACTCGTTGTTTATTGGGGAATTTATTTGTTTTGTTTGAGACAGAGTCTCACGTAGCCTGTGCTGGGCTTTAACCCACTATGTAACTAAGGATGTCTTTGAACCCTTGATTCTCTTGCCTCAGCTTCCAGGGGCTAGAATGACAGGCCTTTCAAAGGACTGGCCTGAGGTCCCTGAGGTTCCTGCTTGTGGCAGGGCAGATAAGGCCTGGAGCTTCAGAGAAGGTGGGACACTACACAAGGATGCACAGCCTGAGCGAGAAATCAGAGCTGTGTCTGGTCTGGTCCAGCCACCATCCCAGGTCCTGTCTCCTCAAGCTTGATGCCTGTCTCTGGGCTTGGGGCTGGTGAGGTGGGGGTGCGGGAGGGGACCCCTGCAGAGCCCTAGGGATCCAGATGTGCCTGGCTTGTTTTCCCTTGGTGTGGGACTTCTGACCCCTCCCTTTCTACTCCTGACTCTTATCTGTGAGGACCAGGTTGACTGGGGAGGATGAAGGCCAGAAATACTTGTGTTATAGCATCCCTGCCAGGGCCACCAGGACAGCAACCACCTGTTCCCTCTCCTCAGGCCCTTGGGGGAAAGCAGGCCATACCATGTGACCTGGAAATACAGTTGCTGAGGAAGGTTCCTGGACAGGGTGGCTGCAGGTAGAGAACAGGCCAGTCTGAGTCCTGGACCCCACTTTCTGAGACCCTGTCTGGAGAAGCCCTGGACTTCAGTGGGAAGTCTGCCTGGCCCTGACTACCCCAGGAAGGGAAGAGAAGCTTTGGGTCAACTGCAGCCTAGGTCAGTTGATTCTAGGTTTCTCTGATCATTTCTTTTTTTTTTTTTCTTTAAAGATTTATTTATCTATATGAGTACTCTGTACTGTCTTCAGACACACCAGAAGAGGGCATCGCATCCCATTTGTGAGCCACCAGGTGGTTGCTGGGAATTGAACTCAGGACCTCTGGAAGAGCAGTCAGCCATCTCTCCAGCCCATCTCTAATCGTTTTTAAGCCTCCTTCCCATCATGATTGAAAGCCCCCACTCCGGTGGTTTCTAGGTCCCCTTGGTGGTTTCTAGTCTCTTGATCTTTAGTTGTTCTTTCTCCAAAGAGAAGGCATCCTCAGTCCAGAGAGAAAGAGGTTAGCCCAGACTACATGCGTATTCTGGGGACAGCAGTTCAGAGTGCCTGTTGACGAACAGGATCTCTCCTCGCGATCTGAGCCACGATGCTGTCTAGATCCGTGCCCAGATTGAAAGTGGTTATTTCTGGCTGAGAGACGCCCTGTGGTGCTCTTGAAGAGAAGTGGGGTTGGCGTCCTCCTCAGTGGGCTGCTCATAGCCTCCTGTCACTCTGGTTCCTGGGGAATCAAACGCCCTCTCTGGCTCCTTGCACACGCACAGGACCTCTCAGACATAACAAACACACATAGTTTAAAAAGAAAAAAATATTTAAATCTGTTCTTTGATTTTGTTCCCGAGGTTTGATGAACGCCTCTCCAGTACCAGTGGGTGTTATCCCGAGCTCTGGAAGTCTTATTCCCACCAAGTAGTTGTGAGGGGCGTGACACATTGATAGAATCCCCAAATCCTCCCTCAAGGGCTTCACCCTACATGGGCTGAAGACAAGAGCTTGTCCAAGGTCACTCGTGCGTGGCAGGGGCCAGCACAAAGCTGTGCTGAGACTGCTTGTCGTCAGCTGTTGGCTCGAGCTGAGCCGCTGTGACTGCCCCAGTACAAATCACTTTTTAATTTTTTTTTTCTCTCTTTTTTGGACTGTTTCCTTGAGCTCAGTTCTCTGAAGTACTGGTCGCCTGCTGGGCATGGTGTTTATAACTGTGCCCGTGAAGTGCAGGCCAGCAGAAGGAGCCAGCTCACAGGCCAGTGCTGAGACATCGGCTCCAGACACTGCACCCCTGACACACGTCACTCCTTTGAGCTGATTCCGGCCAGTGCCCCAGGTTTCGTGTTCTAGAAACAGTGGACTCTGTGCCTATGGGAAGCCCCAAATCCCAGGGGGGTGACAGACCCCAAAGGATATGAGGGGGCTGATAGTGTCTAGGTATGCAGAGACGCCTTTCCATTTTTGTTTGTTTGGTTTGAGATGGGTTCTCACTGTGTAGCCCTGGCTGTCCTGGAACTCGCTCTGTAGACCATGTTGACCTTAAACTCACAGAGAACCACCTGCCTCCTCCTCTCAAGTGCCGGGATGACATCTGTTTTCACCGTGCCCAGTTCTCCAAAGTGTTTCTTGAGGTGACCAGCTGTGCCCCATAAGAGCTGTGGCCTCACCATGGTGTGAGCCCTGTAGCTCTTGGCAGAAAAGACTGTGGCCGGGGGAGGCCCTGGCCCTGTACCGCACCTGGCTCTCAGCCCCCCACCCATTCCCAGCAGTGTGCCACCTACTGGGGGAGGCCCTGGCCCTGTACCACACCTGGCCTCAGCCCCCCACCCATTCCCAGCAGTGTGCCACCTACTGGCTCCTAGGCACTTCCATCCTTTCTGAAAGGCAGACTTGTGTCAGGCACATTGTCCCTCTTTGGTCATGTGAAGTAGTTGGTCTATTTTGAGCCTTCTCTGCGGTCTGGAGGTAACTTCAAGGCAAGGTCAGAGTGGGTCAGAGACAGCGACCCTGGCTGCCTGGGGTCAGGAGGCTTCTTTGAGGAAGTCCCATCCTTGTCATGCAGTAAGATCTGGGATCTCAGATCTTAGGGTTGGTGCCCCAGAGAGACCCCCTTAGGGCAAGGGTCCTGGAGAGAGACCACCTTGCATTGGGGTCCTGGAGAGCCATCTTAGGGCCGAGGTTCTGGAGATCCACCTTTGGGTTAGGGCCCCAGAAAGAAATCACCTTAGGTTGGAGTTCCAGAGGGGGATCACCTTGGGGTCGGGGTCCCAGAAAGAGATCACCCTGGGGTGGGAAAGAGAGCCCTGCTGACGCCAAGGCCGAGAGCTGTGAGCATCCTGCCTCTCCTCAGGTTCTACTGGGACTTCACCATGCTGTTGTTCATGGTGGGAAATCTCATCATCATCCCCGTGGGCATCACTTTCTTCAAAGACGAGACCACCGCGCCCTGGATCGTCTTCAACGTGGTCTCGGACACTTTCTTCCTCATGGACTTGGTGCTGAACTTCCGCACCGGCATTGTGATTGAGGACAACACGGAGATCATCCTGGACCCGGAGAAGATAAAGAAAAAGTACCTGCGTACGTGGTTCGTGGTAGACTTCGTGTCATCCATCCCGGTGGACTACATCTTCCTCATCGTGGAGAAGGGGATTGACTCTGAGGTCTACAAGACGGCCCGCGCACTGCGCATTGTGCGTTTCACCAAGATCCTCAGTCTGCTGCGGCTGCTGCGGCTATCACGGCTCATCCGATATATCCACCAGTGGGAGGAGGTGAGGGGCAGGGAGAGGACCAAGCGTGGGCGGAACCCCAGAAGTGTGGGCTTGGGTCCCTTTCATCTGGGCAGGATCAGGGCTATAATTGATGCCAGGGCCACCAGAGATGTGGAGTCCACGGACGCTGGGCTTGGAGTGTTGGCGGGGCCTTGACTGTGGACAGGGCACAGGAGTCAAGCGATGTTGGAGACAACGTCTAGGGGTTGGAGATGAGGCCTTAAGTGTGGGGCTTTGGGTGTGGGAGCAAAACCTTTCGCTTGGGTGGGACCAAAGAAATTCTGTGGGAGGAGCCAATGACCTGAGGGTGGAACCTTGGTGTGGGTGTGGCCATGGCTGTAGGACCAGAGCTTTGATTTGGAATGCGGATGAGAGACGTGTACACCAGTACTGTGGGTGTGGGGCCTTGTCACAAGAAACAGACCGGAGCTGTAGGACTAGGTCTTTGGAGTGTCGTTGGGTCAAAACTACGGGGAGAGAGCCTCACGCTTGGGCAGGGCCAGAGCTGTGGTATGGGGCCCACGTGGATGCCAATCCTGTCAAGGCGGGGCTTTGGGTTGTGGGTGTGGCCAAGTCTGAGGACCATGAGAAGAAGCGGGGCTGAGGCCTCTATCAGGAACCGAGGTGGGCTTCTTAGGGTAGAGTCGAAGCTGTAGGGTGGGGCCTTGAGTGCCACTCGTGGGGGAGCAAAGCTTTAAGGAGGAGCCGGCAAGGGCACTGGGCAGGACTCTTACTATTAGAGCCTTGAGGGAAGTGGGAGAGGGGTCGTGCAGGTATGCCTGGGATAGAAGCCCAGGGTGGGATCACAGGGAAATGTGCAGTCTGTAACGGGGGCTGGGCGTACATGGGGAATGCTCGTTATTAGACGGAGGAGGAGGGACAGGGTGGGGGGCATCTGGCATGTTAGTGTAGGCTCAGAAGCAAGGCTGGAGGACAGGTAGTCTTGGGGGCCCCTATGGAACCCACCTACCCTATGGAGTCATAGAGCTAAGCCTCCAGGATGCTCGAATTTGGGGAGACCTTTAGACAACCTCATCAAGTGTTACCATGCCCCTTTCTGTGCCCTGGAAAATGTGGGGGAAAAGGCTCAGACTTCACCAGTTACCTACTCCCGAATTCAAGATCTCAGCCCCGAATCTGCCTCATTCCTGCTTCTGCGGCCACTGGGAAACTTAGTCGGGCTGGCAGTTGCGGACAGGGCTTGGACAGGATGGGAAGGTCATTAGGATGGGTCATGGGTGAGGCAGGCTGGGTGGAATTCAGAACAGAAGTAGCTGGGAGAGGGTACAGAGGCTTTCACTAACCTTGGACAGAAGGGCACGGGATTCAGCAGGCAGCGGTTGGGATCTGGGATAGACGTTGGGGAGGGCCTGGGACTCTCACGGTCACATCCCCGCTCAGATTTTCCACATGACCTACGACCTGGCAAGCGCAGTGATGCGAATCTGTAACCTGATCAGCATGATGCTCCTGCTCTGCCACTGGGACGGCTGCCTGCAGTTCCTGGTGCCCATGCTGCAAGACTTCCCCAGCGACTGCTGGGTGTCCATCAACAACATGGTGGTGAGTGCGCCCTGGCAGAGCCCACGCTCGCAAGCGCCCCCTGGCGGCCTCCAGGAACAGTGCAGCTCCCACTTGCCCTGTGCCCTGTGGCTGCCTAAAGTTCTCTGTGGGCAACATATGATAGCTGATACCCACTAGCGCCCCCTAGTCACCCCCAGAGGCCTTCTGAGCACTTGCCCCTGTGCCCAATACATGCCAGTGCCCCTTGGGATCCTTCAGCCCACATTTCTTGCTATCTGATGCCTGCCAGCTACCCAGGGCCTCCTGAGGCAGATCAACAGCCATTTTTCCATGTCACACAGATATACTACTCAGCAATCTTCTTACTATAGAAAATGTTTAGCCGGGCGGTGGTGGCGCACGCCTTTAATCCCGGCACTTGGGAGGCAGAGGTAGGCAGATCTCTGTGTGCTTTAAGCCAGCATGGTCTACAGAGCTAGTTTCAGGGCAGCCAGGGGTACACAAAGAAATCCTGTCTCAAAAAAACCAAACCAAAAAAAGAAGGAGGAGGAGGAGGAAAAAGAGGAAGAGAAAGAAGAAGGAAAGAAAGAAGTTTTATTTTAAACTTATTTCATTTTTGCATGTGTTTGTCTGTACGTGTAACTGTGGTGGTCAGAAGAGGATGTCCAGTCCCCTGGAGTTAGGTCATGGATGTGTGTACTGAGAACTGAACTGGGGTCTTCTTCAAGAGCAACAAGTACTCTTAACAGCTGAGCTTTCTCTCAGACCCCCTCATTTGTTTAAAAGATTTCTTTCTTTCTTTTCTTTTCTTTTTTCTTTTTTTTTTTTTCTGAGACAGGGTTTCTCTGTGTAGCCCTGGCTGTCCTGGACTCACTCTGTAGACCAGGCTGGCCTCAAACTCAGAAATCCACCTGCCTCTGCCTCCCAAGTGCTGGGATTAAAGGCATGCGCCACCACTGCCAGGCAAAAGATTTCATATTAGGTTTATTTATTGTTATTTCTAAATAATGTATGTGTGTATGGGTATGTGCACATGAGTACAGTGCCCTCAGAGGCCAGAAGAGGGCGTCAGATCCCCTGAAGCTGGAGTTACAGGTACTTGTGAACTACCATGTGAATTCTGGGAACCGGACTCAGATCCTCTGAAAAGACAGCCAGTGTTCCTAACTGCTAAGCCATCTCTCTAGTCTCTCTTACGTTGCAGTCATCATCTCATGTAGCCCAGGTTGGCCTCAAATTCACTAGGTAGCTGAGAATGACCTTGAACTCAAGATCATCTTGCCTCCACCTCTAGAGTACAGGAATGTGCACCTCCACACCCTCTAGAGTACAGGGATGTGCACCTCCACACCAGCTTCCCTTTTTGTCTTTATGCAAATGCATTTAAGATAAAACAACCTTCCAATATTAAAGTTGTTTCCACAAGCCTGACAAAGTAACAACTCCAAGGATCTTCCTGTTGCCTGCATCACAAGGAGGCTGTAGCGCCCAGGGAGGAGCCTCTGCCAGCTTCTAAGAGCCTCAGATGCAGGGATAGCTAGTTCAAGGAGAGCATGGGCAAAGTAGAGAGAGGGCTGAGGGTGGCTCAGCAATACAAGCCTGCCTAGAGTCCCCAGTGAGGAAGGGACTGGGGGCGTGGTCAGGGTGGAGCCCCTAGAGTCGCCCAGTAAGGGTAGAAGGGTAGAAGACACGGCTTAGGGACAGGCACCTGCTTAGCAGACCTAGTCACAACTGTGAAAGCATAGGGGCAGTCTTCAGGGACAGTCGCAGCCCAGGCCAGGGGCAGACTGAAGCTTGGTGTGTGTCAGTCAGGACACGCAGGCAGGCAGGCATCAATGGAGTCAGAAGCAGGGTAGGGAGAACCCACAAGCGCCCTACCCAGGAGCCTGGCACAGCCGCCTCGGCTGAGGGGCCCATTGTCTACCCGCTGCCTGCACAAGCGGTTCCATTTCCTGCATTGGCCCAGTGCCCCACCCCCCACCCCCGGGTCAACTGAGGACGTGTAGGGATGGGCCTGGCCCCTCTCTGTCCTTTGGCTATTATTCCAGTGTCCCAGGACCCTGGAACTGACACTCTTGACGTTAAAGCTGCTTTGGCCGAAATGCTGCCCCTTTGGGGCTTAGTTTCCCCAAAAGTGAAGTGGGCAGTGGCGTCAGGCTTGTCCCTGATGGTGCCTCATGAGGCATATCCTTTGCCTGAGACTGCCTTGGGTACTTCTGACCGTGGGGAGCTAACCCCCTCAGGTGTTCACAGGGGGTGGGCAGGTAGGTTCGAGGGACCCCCCAGCCGTCTCTGTTGACTTTGCAGAACCACTCATGGAGCGAACTCTACTCATTCGCGCTCTTCAAGGCCATGAGCCACATGCTGTGCATCGGCTACGGGCGGCAGGCGCCGGAGAGCATGACGGACATCTGGCTCACCATGCTCAGCATGATAGTGGGCGCCACCTGCTACGCCATGTTCATTGGGCACGCCACTGCGCTCATCCAGTCCCTGGACTCGTCGCGGCGCCAGTACCAGGAGAAGGTCAGAGGAGAGAGGCGATACCTTGAGTCTGAGGGGGGAGGTGGCCCTGAGTCTGGGAGGAAGCAACCCCTGTAAGAGCTCAGGACAGAGTCAAAGGGAGGACCCCGTGGGGCTCAGAACCAACAAGACCAGTCTCTGGGGTCCAGTTCTGAGTGTTCTCAGTGTCATGGGGTGGTTGGAGAGCAGGGTGAACCTCTGGAGAGAGTAGAGCTGTCAGCCATTGTCATCTGTCTTCCGCACAAGGAGTACATCCTCAGGACTGGGGACAGAGGCAGCTGCTTTGGGCTACATGGCAGCCGAAACGGCAGGAACGTTGGCTTCAGCCACCTGCACCCTTCCTCTCTGCAATGGGTCTCAGTTCCCCACCCCCATCAGTGCCAGCCGGGTCAGCCGGGCTCTGTGCCAGGTACCCACGTCCGGAAGCCTCCGTCTCACCCAAACATGAGCTGGTGCTGTCACCCACCCGCCGTCACGGGGTCCGCTGAGATAAGAGCAGCTGTGGCTGGGGCAGCCCTGGGGTACTGTGCTGGGGACAGCCTGGCACCCACACCCCAGCCCTGATAGGGAGGGGCTGGCTCTGTGTTGGTCCCCAGGTCCCAGGGCCAGGGCCGCTGCTGAAAGTCAGCATGCACAGTGATGTTGGCACTATAGATAGCCAAGTCCCAGAAATATGAGCCAGACACCTAAGGTGCTCACAGAATACACTTTTTTTTTTTTCAAGACAGGGTTTCTCTGTGTATCCCTGGCTGTCCTGGAACTCACTCTGTAAACCAGGCTGTCTTTGAACTTAGAAAGATCCACCTGTCTCTACCTCCTGAGTGCTGGAGATGAAAGGCCTGAGCCACCACCATCTGACTCATACACTTTGATAGACATGGTATCACGTAGCCTAGAATGGCCTCCAACTCATTATACAACAGAGGGTGACCTTGAACTTCTGACCCTTGTGATGTGGGGGGGGGGGTGCACCACTATATCCAACCTAGACTCAGGTTTAAACATAAATATATCTGTTAGCTGGACATGGTGTGTCAGACTGTCATCCCAGCACTTGGAAAGCTGAGTTCAAATTCCAGGCCAGCCTGTGCTACAGAGTGACACCCTACCGCAGACAATGAAACAGAACACGAGGGCCTGGGGAAGGGACTGAGTGACTGTGGTGTTAGGGACTGAGTGCTGCAGTGCTGACCTAGCATCCATGAAGTCCTGGTTTCCACTGCAGCATCATAAACCTTTTGTGGTGGCACAAGTCTGTTATCCCAGCACTTGAGAGGTAGAGGCAAGATCAGAAGTGTAAAGTTATCCTTGGCTAGTTTGAAGCCAGCCTGGGCTTCATGAAACCCTGTCTCAAAACAAAGCGTGTCATTTGTCTTTGGTGTTGCAGGGCTTGGCATTTCCTTGGGCCAGGATGCATAAAGTATCGTGTCCCTGGGCTGGGTGGCATTGGGCTGGACACTGATCCACCTCTTCTCCCTTCAGTACAAGCAAGTAGAGCAGTATATGTCCTTCCACAAACTGCCTGCTGACTTCCGCCAGAAGATCCATGATTACTATGAACACCGGTACCAGGGGAAGATGTTTGACGAGGACAGCATCCTTGGAGAACTCAATGGGCCACTGCGTGAGGTGAGGTGCCCATGGACAGCCACAGGACCCGGGGAGTCTCAGTCACACATGAAACTGTGCCCAGGGTCCATGGACAAACTGATGGGGCACATGTGGGACCCATGGGATCAGGTCTGGCCAGCTGGTTTAAATCCAGCTGTAGGTGCTCCTGGGCGTGTCTCCCTGGATGTCCCTGGCCATCACCTGCTTCCTTGCCAGCTTCAAACACAAAGCTACAGTCTCCCATGTATAGGTCATGAAATATGGGGTCCTTCCTGCCTCTCCTGTTATCCAGGGCCCTTACTTATTCCATGTGTTTTGCTTACATGTGTGTCTGTCTGTACACCATGTATGAACATGGTACCTATACAGGCCAGAAGACAATATTGGATCCCTGAAGCTGCAGTTACTGACAGTTGTGGACCCCCATGTGGGTGCTGAGAATCGAACCTAGATCCTCTGGAAAGAACAGCCAAAACTCTACTGAACATCCCCCACCTCTTAAGATTTTATTTGGGGTGTGTGTGTGTGTGGTGTGGTGTCTGTGTGTGTGTGTGGTGTGATGTCTGTGTGTTTCTGATTCATCAGAGCTGCAGTTAGATACACTGTGAGCCACCAGATATGGCTGCTGGGATCCAAACCCTGGTCCTCGTGATTGAACAGCAAACACTGTTAACCACTAAGCAGTCAATCCAGCCCTGACTTTAGATGCACACATGCATGTGTCCAGGTGCACATGCACATGGAGCCAGAAGACAATCTTCTGCCCTTGAGAGCACTGTCTACCTTCTTTAAGACAGGGCCTCTCACTGGCCTGGAGCTCAACCATTCAGCTAGGCAGGCTAAGTCGACATACCCCAGGGATCCTGTCTCTGCCTTCCAAGACCTGGGATGCCAAGCATACACTGGCACCGTCTGATTTTTTAACATGTCTCGAGGATGCTTGCATGGCTCACTAAGTGCCCCTAAAGCCTGACTGCATCTGTAACTCTTCATTTCCAAATACAGCCCCATGCATAGGTTCTGGAGCTCAGGACTTTGGCCCAGTCTTGCCAGGGAGGTGTGGCCGGTGATTGGGGGACAGCAGCTTAGTGCTCAGGGCTGAGTGTGGGGCAGGCGGCTGAAGCAAGGGCATGATGTCTAAGTCCCAAGTTGAGGGCAGGGCCAGGGTAGAGACCCCCAGGATGGAGCTACAGGAGGAGGCTGCCAGGGCCGGGAGACCAGGCACCTGGACAGAGCCTTGGGGGGCCTAGGGCTGTTTGGGGACATCCCAGTTGGCAATCTTTGGTTAATGGCCTTGGAGGAATTTAACTGTTAATTTCACTTGTCCGTTTGTAGAGAACGTAGCTCACAGGCCTTAGATGCATGAGGTACACAGGTTTGTAGGAGAATACATCCATCTCTAAGTCTGTAACTTTATCACCAGCCCAAAGGAAACATTTCTTTTTAAAATACTGTACCCACGTGCATGCAGTGCCAGCAGCAGCCAGAAGAGGGCATCGTAATCCCTGGGATTGGAGTTACCAGACTCCAGTTGTGATCAACCATGTGGTTGCTAGGAATTGAAACTAGATCTATTTTTGAGACAAGTTTCACTCTATAGCACAGGGTGACCTCAAATTCATGGCAACTCTCCTGCCTCAGCTTCCCGACCCACCTGGTCTAGCTTGGATGGTCACTTTTTGGTGTGTCCCTCTGACTTGCTCCTCCTTGACAGGGCCTGTGCTCACAGCCCTGTCATGAGTCAGGGAGGCTGGTCTCATTCTCCACGGGTTTCTTGTTGGGTTTTGCCTATATTCTTGGCAGTGACCTTGACTAGATCCAGCTGTTTAAAACCACAAGCATGATGGGTCCTGGCTGGGAACCGGGTAAATGTGGCAGAGAGAAAGGCTACCCTGACCAAGGGACTGAGGAAGCATGTGGAGTGGCCATCTTTCTCTTTAGAAGTGTTTTGCTATGAGCTCGTGTTGCTCAGGATGTCCGAGAATGTTACTGCATAGGTGGTGAGGGTGGCCTTGAACTCCTGATCCTTCTGCCTCCACCTCCAGGCTGTGATGACAGGTTTGCGTGACCTGGTTTATGCCATGCTGGGGATGGAACTCAGGGTGTGTCAGAAGAGCTCTACCCAGTGAGCTCTGGCCCCTCCTTTAAGCCTTTGGGTATTATTTGTGGTCCTCTCACTTTCTCTTTAGCTAGAATGGCTTTTTCCAGTCCAGTGTCACTCATCCTATGGTGGTAGAGGGACTTTCCTGTATGCCTTAATCTCCTAGCCCTGCCCCCAGCATCTGCCTGGGAAGTTGGATAGGGGCCGAGGGGCCACTAAGTAACCCAGAGGAAAGTGAGGTCTGAGTCACGGAGCCAGTCGCTGAGCCACCGTCCCTTCCACCCACAGGAGATTGTGAACTTCAACTGCCGGAAGCTGGTGGCCTCCATGCCGCTGTTTGCCAACGCAGACCCCAACTTTGTCACAGCCATGCTGACAAAACTTAAATTTGAGGTCTTCCAGCCTGGAGACTACATTATCCGAGAGGGGACCATCGGGAAGAAGATGTACTTCATCCAGCACGGGGTGCTGAGCGTGCTCACCAAGGGCAGCAAGGAGATGAAACTGGCAGACGGCTCTTACTTTGGGGGTGAGCACCCTGTGGCAAGGCTGAGGTCCGCATGGGACCGTGCACAGCTCAGACCCGGGGAGGTCCCGGGAGGGTTTGCCCCAGCAGCGGGTGAGTGTGCTGGGCAGGCAGCCGTGTAGTTTGCCGGCTGAGGCATCACCCGTTTTCGCAGAGATCTGTCTGCTCACGAGGGGCCGGCGCACGGCCAGTGTGCGGGCTGACACCTACTGTCGCCTCTACTCACTGAGTGTGGACAATTTCAACGAGGTGCTGGAGGAGTACCCCATGATGCGGCGTGCCTTTGAGACTGTGGCCATCGACCGCCTGGACCGCATAGGTGAGCTGCTGCCAGGCTAAGAGGAACAGGGAAGTAGAGGCATGGCGCAATGTGCTTACAACTGTCCAGATGACTTGGGGGAAGGTGTCTTCCTGGAGACAAAGCCTGGGGTGAAAAGGAAGGTCGGGAGGACAGAGGCAAGAAGGGCCAGAATCACAGGGCCTGATGGGAACAGCTCAGGCTCAATAAGCCAGGCGCATCAGGGGTGTGGAACATTGTTTGTGGAGGAACATCTGAAGGAGACTGGAGGCCTATGTGAGACATGTGTGGCAGGGAGAGGTGGCACCTTGCTAATGACAGGACATAGCGATCAAGACAGTGGCTCAAATCCACTGGAGCAGGATGGGTCAGAGGGCATACACATGACAGGCACTCTACAGAATATGCTGGATGGTGGGTATTTATCTGAACCCGCTGTATACAGCAGGCATTTACGATGCACTTGCCACAGGACAAGCCCTCAGTACTTGGAATTTACAGGTCCCACACAACTGCACACATCAGGTGCTGAGAACATGCCTGCTGCATGCAGTGGGAGCTGGCTGCACACAGTAGATGCTGCTGCATTCCCACTCACTAGGTAGGCAGGTGCTCAGGCTAGCCCTCGCTGACAGTCTCCCTAACCCCCTACCCACAGGCAAGAAGAACTCCATCTTGCTGCACAAGGTTCAGCATGATCTCAGCTCCGGTGTGTTCAACAACCAGGAGAACGCCATCATCCAGGAGATTGTCAAATATGACCGTGAGATGGTGCAGCAGGCAGAGCTGGGCCAGCGTGTGGGGCTCTTCCCACCACCGCCACCACCGCAGGTCACGTCGGCCATCGCCACACTGCAGCAGGCTGTGGCCATGAGCTTCTGCCCGCAGGTGGCCCGCCCGCTTGTGGGGCCCCTGGCACTGGGCTCCCCACGCCTCGTGCGCCGCACGCCCCCAGGGCCTCTGCCTCCTGCAGCCTCGCCAGGGCCACCCGCAGCGAGCCCTCCGGCTGCACCCTCGAGCCCTCGGGCACCGCGGACCTCACCCTACGGTGTGCCTGGCTCTCCAGCGACAGCGACACGTGTGGGGCCCGCATTGCCCGCACGCCGCCTGAGCCGCGCCTCACGCCCACTGTCCGCCTCGCAGCCCTCGCTGCCCCACGGCGCGCCCGCGCCCAGCCCCGCGGCCTCGGCGCGCCCGGCCAGCAGCTCCACGCCGCGCCTGGGACCCGCACCCACCGCCCGGACCGCCGCGCCCAGTCCGGACCGCAGGGACTCAGCCTCGCCGGGCGCTGCCAGTTGCCTCGACCCACTGGACTCTGCGCGCTCGCGCCTCTCTTCCAACTTGTGACCCTTGCGCGCC
Source organism: Arvicanthis niloticus (assembly GCF_011762505.2). NCBI lineage: Eukaryota > Metazoa > Chordata > Mammalia > Rodentia > Muridae > Arvicanthis > Arvicanthis niloticus. The sequence goes on along the minus strand of NC_133429.1, from coordinate 2,743,226 downwards.
GCCCCGCGGGCCGGGCGGGGCCGTCATCCACACCAAAGCCATGCCTCGCGCCGCCCGCCCGTGCCCGTGCAGAAGCCATAGAGGGACGTAGGTAGCTTAGGAGGCGGGCGGCCCTGCGCCCGGCTGTCCCCCCATCGCCCTGCGCCCACCCCCATCGCCCCTGCCCCAGCGGCGGCCGCACGGGAGAGGGAGGGGTGCGATCACCTCGGTGCCTCAGCCCCAACCTGGGATGGGGACGGGGCGGCCCTGGCCAAGGACCTGGCTGTGCCCCGCGTGTGCGGTGGCCTCCGAGGGAGAATATGGATCAAGTGCAATACTCGGCCGCCGGCTTCCCGCTGCCCCTGGCAAGCTCATGCAATAACCAGCCCGCCCCGCCCACGCGTCTGTGGTGACCTCCCTCGGGCACCAAGGGGCGGGCTTCACGGCCAAGCCGGCGTGGGGGTGAGGCTGGGTCCCCGCCGTCGCCATGAATGTACTGACGAGCCGAGGCAGCAGTGGCCCCCACGCCCCATTAACCCACAACCCCATTCCGCGCAATAAACGACAGCATTGGCGCCCAGCGCAGCGTCTCATTGCTTTGGTGGGTTTGCCCGTCACCAGAAAGTGGCGGCTGGCGTAGGTAGACAAAGACTTTCATTTATTTACATTATGCACAGGTTTAGGGACAGCGCGGCGTGGGTCAGCTGAAGAAGTAGGTGGATCTTATCACCTGCCCCAGATCGAAGGTACCTGTGAAGCCAAGAGTGTAGAGCTAGCTTTGCGCCGGCTCGGCCTCAAGGGCCCCTGTGCAGCCCCTTTTAAAACCCTTACCTGTCTCTGGCAAGGACCGGAGTGTCTCCTGCAGCTTCACGACCAGGGCAAGCTCCGAGGGCTTTAGGGACCTGGTGCTGCAAACAGGTTAGGGTTAGGGTAGACATCAGTGGGGCAGCGGGTGGCAGGCAGGGCACCAGGCCACAGGAAGGGTAGCTCACCTAGAGACGGAGCAGAAACGCTCCTCCAGGAACTTAGCCAGGTCTTCTAGGATGGGCTGGCTGTGCAGGCGCACAAACTGTTCGCGGCATACCTGAGGGGTTGCAGGCTATGTCAGCCATGGTACACACTCCTGGGATCAAGGCCACTGGGGGCGGGGACCCGACCCACCTCGTTCATCGTGGGGATGTCAGCGGCATGCGTCCAGAAGCAGTCGTGCACAGAGACAAAAGTCAGGCCCTTCCTAGGCAGGGAGATCCCAAGTGAGGCGCTGCTTGTACAGCTACTGCCCTGAACCTCATTCTGACGACACCCTGTCTGTCTGCCCTGGCACTGGGCACTCTGCCATGCTTCCCTGGATACCTTTGCCTCCCCATTGCTCTAAGCAGTTCAAGAGGCAGTTTACGTTCCCTCACCCAGCTGCTGCGCCTGTCTGAAGCCAGCTCAGTGCATTGGCAGGTCTGTGCCAAGGACTCCCACAACTTGCCAGCACCCGTCCATCCTGCCCTACCCCTTGTGGGAAGTGTCCACCCGATAGACTTAACCTACTATGTCCATGTCCCCAGAAAGCAAAACAAGGCTGGCATGCCCCTTGCAGCTAAATATCACAGACTGAGTGTCCATGACGCCCAGACCCACCTGTAGCGCGCGCCTGCCTGCCTGCCTGCCTGCCTGCCTGCCTGCCTGCCCGCCCCTCTGGGCCCACGAGGGCCCACACCGCATCCTGGGACCCACCTGTAGCAGTGCAGGGCTGTCAGCATCATGTGGGAGGAGTCCAGGGAGTGGATGAAGTTGGGCGGGAAGCCATTCTTCTGCTTCAGAGTATTGGGCTTCCTGTGGACCCAGAAGTTCTAGGTCGGTACCCTCTTAGCCCAGAGCCCTTCCTACCCCTGCTTCCATTCTCTCCCCTCCCGCAGTACAGGACTCACTGGTTGTCGTCCACTGAACTGGTGAAGGTGATGCTCTGGATACCACCTTTTACCTGCAGAGCAGGGTAGGGGATAGGTGAGTCCAGCCCTGGGCAGGGAGGACAGGAGATGAGGGAAGAGGAGAAGGGCGCTTCCCAAGTACCTGGACCTTGGACTCGCGGTGGTAGGGCTGTATGACGGGGATGCCCAGGGGCGTGACCCACTCCACAGGCCAGCCCGCGTGAGAGATGAGGTTGGCACTCTCAGTCAGCCAGTGCTGTGGGCGTGACAGCACACCAGGTTGAGTGAGCGAACCGTGGGGTGGAGGGGCCCCCCGAGATGGGAGAGGGCTGGCAGGGACACACCTGAATGGCACGGGTGCTGGAGAACATCTCCTGTAGACTTTTGAAGACCTGGCGCACGAGGTAGTGTGAGGCTTCCCAGACAAACTCCTGTGGGGACAACCGTAGATAGGAACAACAGGTGGGCGGGGCCAGAACCTTGCCCCTCTCCTTGCCCACAGCCAGAACCCAGGCTTTAAAGGACTAGAGCTGTTCAGAAGAACCAGGTTCAGGGTCCCTGTGCTCAAGGGAGCCACATTCAGGTAAGGACCGGGCAGGCTGCACACCTGGGGGAAGTCACTGAGTTCGCGCAGGCGCTTCTCTATCTGCAGGCGCCCGCCGTAGCGCGTGACCCCATACACCACTGTCATCACCGTCTGCTTCACCACCTTACGGCTGATGAACCCCTCCAGCACCTGGGCCACCCGCAGACCCTGCTTGGCGTGCTGCCGGCGGAAATCCTCCACCTGGATGGGGTCAGGGGACAGGAAAACCGACACGTTGCTTCCATCCCCTCTAGGGACCCCATCTAGGCACTTGTAGAAAAGCAACCCCGAGTGGGTACAGGAGGGGTTCCCTGGCACCCACCTGTGTTGCCACCTCCCTGTACACATCTTGAGGCAGGTCCGAAGGCGTCAGGTTGACTGAGGCGGCACCTACACTGTCTCGGCCCAGTGCGGCGTAATGCTGTAAGCCATTGCAGGAACCATCCTGACCACAAGGGGTGCCCAAGAGCTAAGGCCAACCGACCCAATACTGACACACAGGTCACCCCAGGAACTTATCCCACCACCCGGTAAGAGGAGCCTGGGCCAGCCTCCCTCATAAAGCAAAGCTGCTGCATCAAGAGGCTGGTCCCACAGGGCAACCCCAGTTTAAGATAACCCCACTGCAAATGCCAGTTCCTGGGGCACCACGGGCTCTGGCCCCATGGGCAATCCACCTGTGTGCCCACCTGATGAACCGGCAGATGGGAAATGTAGGCAGCGGGGTCTGGGGACCGGACTGCTTGTGCGACCTCCATGCAGCAGGCCAGGGTCTGCCAGGGTTCATCGGCTTCCGTCCACCACTTCCGGCCCTTTGGAGGATAGCATCCATGAAGCTGAGCCGGCACAAGCCAGCCTGGGTAGGTCAGCTGACATGGGGATATAGGGACACTAGGCAAGCATGTGTGATGTAGGGGGATGAGGACGGCCACTCAGGTGACAGCTGGCCGCTGCTGCTGCACCAGGGAGCCACTAGTGGCATCGAGAGGGGACACAGTGGGAAGAAGGAGGGGGACAGCGGTGGTTAAGGGTTGAAAGCATATGAGAAGGTGGCCCAAGCCTGAGAGGACCACAGAAAGTCGGGAGGCAGAGACCGGGGCTGCCGTGAGAGGAGCTCGTGACTCCGTACCGTCAAGGGGTTGTCTGCAGAGTCCAAGATCTCCTCCATGACGTCGTCCGCGAAGGCTAGGCGCATGCGAAGCGAGTCGCGCTTCTTGAGGCCAGTCAGGTTGACCAGGTGGATCTTGAGCCAGTCCAGGCCGCGTGGCCCCAGTGGCCGGCCCTCAGCAAACGCCAACAGCGCACGCGCTAGGTCACTGCCCAGGTGGTTGAAGTGCGGCGGGCAGGGGTAAGTCCGGCCGCGGAAGTCCATGTTGTGCGGCAACCAGAAGACACGGTGGCGCAGGTGCTGTGCCAGGGACAGGCGGTACAGGGCCTCACTGCGCAGACTGTGCATCTCTCGAGCGGCCTTGAGGCAGCGAGCCAGCTCCTTCCGCAGCTCAGACTTGTGCGCTGGTGTGGAGCCGGGTGGTGGCCGAAGCTGGGCCGGCCGTGGTGCTTCTGAGCGCGGGGGAGGCACGCCCAAGTGCATACAGCCCTTGTCCCTGAAGATCTGCAGCACCAGGTCCAGCAGGCGCCCGTTGACACGCCAGGCACAGTTCCCCAGCTGCGTGAGCGCATCCAGGGCACCGTGCAGCTGGGCGGGAGGACAGCGCTCCAGTAGACGCTGGTGCTGCGTGGTCCCCTCCGTGGCACGCATCAGCTTGGTGGAGCTCAGCAAGTAGGCGCCAGACTGCAGCGATGTCCAGGGCAGCGGCGGGCACAGCATAGGCACTTCTGTGGTCTCGAAGGTCAGGGTAGGCTCTGCTGCTGTCTCCAGTAGATGCGTGTAGGCAGGGTGAGGCTTGAGGATGCCCACCTGGGTGAGAAGGCAGACACAAAAGGGGTGCACAGGAGGCTGAGTGCCAGCGCCTCTGCGACCTCGCAGGGAGAACAGAAAACTCCGAGCCCTAGCCTAGTGGAACCCCTTCCTGCTTTTACACACGTCCCAGTGGGGATGGCTAGACCCACACAATGGCACAGGCATGCTGGCCTGTGTCCTTGAGCCCCACACGAGTCCTTACCTGGCGGAAGCTTCGGAAGGAGTAGACGTGGTAAAGCACTGGGATGTAGTGCTGAGCGCCATGCCGGGCCGCCAGACTGCGCGGCATCCGCACGGCCTGCACCAGCATCTCGGCCAACTGCTTGCCCAGCTGGAGCTGCACTGCCATGGACCAGGGCTGTTGCGGAGGGGCCTCCAGTGGGCCCAGCGATTCCCAGTACTCCCGAGGAAGGTAGGGTGCCGCCTGTAAGGAGAGCAGTGGGGTGGCCCACATTTTCCCGAGGAGGGAACTGAGGCTCGGATGGATGGAGTTGGGAAGCCGGTGCCTGAGGGGTGCGATGGGGAGGGACGGGGGTGGAACCTGTCATGAGTGGGGCAAAGTGAACAGGGAGGGGACGTCTCCAAGAGAGTTCCCCAGGTCAGCAGGAAGTCCACGTTACCTGGGTGTCGGAAGCCAGCAGCTGGAGGTACTGTGAATACCGCTGCTCCAGCTTTTGCACGTGGTTGGTGACCTGCTTCTGCTTCACCAAATGCCGATTTAACACCCGAAGGCCCAGGTTTTGGGCCAACTGGAGAAGGGGCTCACCCTGCGCAGGCAGGACCTGCAAAACCTGAGGTGCAAGAGGAGCCCAAGCTGTGACTGCCTGAACTCCGCCACCTGCCCATGCCCGGGCCTCGGGACGCCGCCCACCTGCATTAGTATGCTCACAAACTCCTCTTCGCTGAGCAGGCACAGGAACGGGTAGAGGGAGGGCTGGCCCTCATAGGCCTGGCGGCCCATCGCGGCCTTCATCTCTCGAAGCTCACTTAGCAGCTCTGCCTCCCACTGTGCTCGCAGTGCCTTCAGGGTCTTCCGCTGTGGGACAGCAGCATCACTGCCCTGAGCTCATAGCCCCCCTGCCAAGACCACTCAGGGCCCCAGCTGAGGTCACAGCTCCAACCCCTACTGGCTGACAGGATGGCAGCCTCCGGATGAGCCTCTTACCGCCTCAATGACCTCCTTGGTCATCACTGGGGCCTTCTCCACCGACTGGACACACACACTGGAACTCAGCTCCACATGCAGCTGCTGGTGGAAGAGCTCCTGCAGGGTGTCCAGGGGCAGGTGCAGCTTTGGGTAGGACACAGGGCCCTCCTGTTGGGCACAGAGACAGACCACCACTCCCTGTCAAGAAGCCCCATGCCAAACATGTGTCCACTCAAAGTAAAAACCCAGAGCATTAAGAGTTGAGACACAAGGACACAGACACCCGACTGCCAACAGCCAGTACAAACAACCCAATGCCCTTGACAGATGACGGATGCATAGGAGAACCCTGCCTACACACCAGAATAGTACCGAGCCATGAACAGGAGCGAGCCTCCAACATATACCACAGTGTGAAGGGACCTTAAGGACGCTGTAAGCAACACAAAAGGCCACAGGAACAAGGGCTCTATGACAGGAAACGCCCCGGAGAATCCAGAGGAAGCAGATCCGTGGGTGCTCATCCGTGAGGGCACCAACCTGCCCTGTGCCTGCAGTTCAGCCTTCCTGATGCAGGGAGGGGATGAAACGGGCTTCCCGCCTGTGACTCACCTTGCTGTAGACATCCTTGAGCAGCACGGAGGTGCTGACTGGGCTTGGGTCCTGTGGCGGTGGACAGAAGGCAGGCTCAGCCTTGAGCACTGCTCTCAGGAGTGCCGTCCGCTCCTCCTCTTCCAGGACCAGGTCGGTGAAGAGCAGCTGGGGCCGGAAGCCCTCTTCCATCATCTGCTTCACACACCTGAGGCAATACGAGGGAGGTGGGGTGCTAACTCGGCACTCGGGGGACAGGGCCCCCAGGACATTCCTGACTCACCTCTGGATGGTGTGAACATCCTGGTCCCTGCGTCCCAAGCACTGGAGCACGGCCGCATAGGAGCACAGGTCTGGGGAGAGGCCAGCATCCTTCAGCATGATGAACACATAGACCAGCTCTCTGAAGGAGCCCTGGGGACAAAGTGGGGTGTGGGTGACGGTCAAGAACAACACCTGGACTCTGATCAATGTGTTCCCTAAAAACATCAGTGACTTGGAAGGAGATACGGCAGTAGGTGAGACAACAGGGTATCTTCCTGAGGGGTCTCTGACAAACTGGAGATTGAGCTAGGGCCTCCTGGATGCCAGGCATATGCTCTACCACCAGGCTACAGCTTCAGGATTTGTATTTTATAGCTGGCTTGATTTTTGTTGTTGTTCTTTGTTTGCTGAGATAGTGTCTCACTGTGTAACCCTGGCTGGCCTGAAACTCACTAAGTAGGTCAGGCTGGCCTTGAACTCAGACCTGCTTCCTGTCTGCTGTTCTGTTCTTTCCTCATTTTCGTTTTTCTCTTTGAACTCCTAGACTGACATTCTCCTACCCTAAGATGCTAGGGAAGAAACTGAGGACCCAAACCTCTCACAGCACCCCAAGTTTCCACCAAAGGGATACACAGGAAAAAGCAAGCTCCCCCACTCTGGAGAATGGAATGTGTCCCACAAGGTTCGGCAGCCACTGGGACACCAGGGACAGCCCCTGCTCAGGGGGCTCACAAGTCCTGCAGTGAACTACACTCAGGCCTTCATTTTAGGGGGTAGCAGGGTTTTAATGTCTTGACCAAGCTAGCCTCTAACTCACAGAGACCCGCCTGCCTCTAGCTCCCAGTGCTGGGATTAAAGGCGTTCGCAGCCATGCCTAGATCTTCTGATTGTTTTGTTTTCTGTTTGTTTGTTTGTTTGTTTTTAAGGAAAGAGTGTTTTCTGTCTGTAAAACCTAAAGGAATGTATCCAGTGGGAAGCAGGACTTGAGCTGGGTCTCACCTTACGGGCCCAGCCAAGCATCACAGTGTTATACATATCCAGTGTGAGCACTTGCTGCTTGTCTCGGTTATTATGGTGAGTGACCAGCACGTGGTGAGCAAGGGGCAGCTGGCCGGTGCAGACGCAGCACTCAAAGAAAGCCAGACACTTCTGCTGGAGGGCCAGGGTCTGCGTCTCCAAAGCCTTGGTTTTCTTCCTGGCCAGGGTTCCTGTCTCATGGTAGGTGAGCTTCACCAGAGCAGCCTGAAGGACCCTGGCCAGCTGCTCTTCCTCTGAGCTCTTGGGCGCCCCCTTGCTCTGCTGCAGGTAGCCAGCCAGCTTCTTACTCCAGATCCGGGGCTCCTTGCGAAGGGTCCAGGACTCCAGTGTGTGGGCTCGCTTCTGCTGCTCAACTTCCTCTTGGCGCCTCTGCTTCACCTCTTTCTCAGCCTCCAGCTTCTGTGCCCAGCGGCTGCTGCGGCCAAGCAGAGGCCGGTCCACCTGCACCTTCTTCACCCTCATCCCAGGCGTGCTCTCTGCCCGGAGCTGCCGCACCCGAGCCTCTAGCACTGCAGAGAGCAGAGAAGGATATGGACCAGTCCTGCAGCTCAGGATGCTCTGAGCCTACCCCAGGGTCATCCCAAACGCCTTCTCCTGGCTGTCATCATGCCCTTGGCTCTGCCTGCCAACCCTCTCATGACACCCTGCCCAATGTTGCCTGCTTCTCCCTCCATCTCTCCACCAGCCTTAAGGGCCCGAAGTCAGGGCTTTGGCACATGCAGGCCCTGGCCAATCTATAATAACCTGCTGTTTGATACAGGCACATATTTGATACAGTTCAGTAGAGACGCAGTAAATATCCCTGGCTCAGGGCCCTAAGTACCAAAAGGCAATCAATGGCACTACACAAGAAGGCCCCTGCTATATAGCTTTCGGAAGTAACTGAGCTCACACATGAAAAGGCCAAAGCCTGGCCAGGATCATGGCATACAAACATCCACAGTTAGCAGCAAGGGCAGAAGAACGGCAGGGTGAAAAACAAGGCTACAACTCAGGTGTCACCAAGACCAGCTGTTTTGTCTTCCCCTCCCAGAACTCCAGTCCCTGGCTCATGGCCCAAAGTCAGTGTGAGGCAGGGGCCTGGTTCACATTTGTACAAAAACAAAGTTGGGAGAAGTAAGGTGGATGCAAGAGGACCAGAGTTCTGGGGCAGACCCCGCCTCAGTGAGCATCTCACGGCACTCAGGGTACATCAGAGACAGAGGACACATCTGGTGAGGCCACCAGCAAAGCAAACAGGTGGCAGGTGGGCACTGACTTCTTCCTGAAGGGACCCAAGAGACAAGAGGGTGTAAAGGCCCTGGGGCAGAACTGGTTGGTCTGTCAGGGGTAGAAGAGTCACGTGGCTGCTGGAAGCTTCATGGGCCACAAAGCACTGTCTTCTGTTCATGACAGGAAGAAGCATCAGGAGAAGAAACATGCACCATGTACTAAGTCTTTAGAACCCTCTTCTGTCCAAATGACAGATTCCAGCGTGAGATACTCTGGAGTGTGAGTCAGGGATCCGTTGCTGCTGAGGGCAGAGTGGGGCCACAGTTCGTTCGACATTTGTCTTTACAGAGGTAGACCCATCCATCCCCCTAAGTGTCTCTACCTTCTGCAGCTGCCATGCAGATCTGACATAGGATCAGGAGGGAAACCTGGATGGTGGCCTGGGACATCCTGTCCACTAGACTTGGTGGCATAACACTTAAAATTGGGTTCCAAAGTCAGTGGTCGTGATGCCTTTAATCCCAGCACTCTGGGGGCAGAGGCAGGCAAACCTGAGTTCTAGGACAGCCTGGTCTACAAAGCAGCCAGGACCACCTACACAAGAAACCCTATCTCAAAAAAACCAAGAAAGAAAACAAAGAGAAAGAAAGAGAAGAAGGGATGAAGGAAAGAGAGCAGGAAGGAAAGACAGACAGATAGACAGGCAGGCTGGATTCCAACTGCACCTTGACTCTACAGAACTAAAACTGAAGACTCTCCTACCTCAGCAGAGACCATTTCAATAATGCATCTCAGGTATTTGTTCAGGTATAATTTGGGGCCTCAACTGTCTTCCTGAAGTGAGAGTCCCATGTGGGGATCTGTAACTCAGGGAACAGAATTACAGCGGCTCCCAGAACCAGCACGGCACACAAGAAAGAGGAGCCACAGGACCACACACAGGACAGTCCGACAACACTGCCTGCTCAGTGGACTCTGGGCCATTTTATATACTGCCTTGGAGTGGCCAGGTCCGGCGTAGAGGCCACTCCCTCAAGATCTCACTGTGTAGAAAGGCTTCGGATGCCAACTTACCTTCCAGCAGCTCAGCATGGCCCCACTCTCTTTGGACATCTCGCTCACAGGGACTGGCAGCAGAGCTCCTTCTTGAGTTGCAGAGGCCACCAAGAGTCCCTGGAAAGAGACATGAAAAATAAGAATACAGAAACCACCATATCAAGTGGGCACTATACCATGCACATTTATTACCCCAGGACTCTGGAGGCTGAGGTAGGAGGGTCTCCAGCTGGATTCCAGCCTGGGCTACAAAGGGAATTCTACGTTAAGTGAGTGTGAGCTCCTGCCCAGAAAGAAATGGCATCACAGGATAAGGACAGCCGGGCATGGTGGTACAGGCCTGTGACCCAGCACTCAGGTTGAAGCAGTAGGGCATGAGTTCAAATTCAGCATCCAGCAAAAGCCCACCATAGAAGAAAAATAAAAAATAAAAAACACGCGCCGCCCCCAAATAAATCAAGACCCAGAAAAAGACCAAGTTCAAGGGCAGAGCAGGCTGAAGCTACAAGAGTCTGGGTGCAGGATCCAGCAAGAATAACTCCTAGCTAAAAGTAGCCAAAGGTCAGTGTCAAAACCCGTAAGTTCCCAACAGTGGGTCAGAGGGCTGCAAAAGCGAGCAAGAGTCAAAAGTCAAAGTGCCCTGCGGATTACCCTCGAAACGGTGCCAACTAGTGTCCAGCTAAGTGGGTTCCCAGAAACTCCTTCATAGGTCAAAGAACAAAGGTTGGAGATGACCGGAATCCCAAGGAAGAGAAGATTACAGTCCTGGGTCCGACACTCCTTTACCTTCCTCCGAAGCCGGGCGGTGGGGCCTAGGGGAGCGCAGAACCCGGCCAAGACCCGCTGCGCCTCGGGTCCACCGGAGCGCCGACATGCCGCCTGCTGCCCGCAGTGCGCACGCGCACGCGCCGCCTGCAGGGAGTTGTAGTTCTGTGACTGCCGGAAGCGTGCCTAGTGTCTGTACCAAGAGAGGAGCCGAAGGAGAACTACAACTCCCAAGAGGAAGTGGGCAGCGTGGCCGCAAAAGAGCGTGCACGTGCGCAGAATTTTTTTTTTTTTTTTTTAAGATTTATTTATTTATTTTCATGTATGTGAGTATACTGTCGCTGTCTTCAGACACCAGGAGAGGGCATCAGATCCCATTACAGATGGTTGTGAGCCGCCATGTGGTTGCTGAGAATTGAACTCAGGACCTTTGGAAGAGCAATCAGTGCTCTTAACCACTGAGCCAGAAATACTCTTCTGATTCGTTCTTTTCATATCCAAGTTCCCTCTCTGATTTTTATAATCTTCTTGTTCTTTGATTGATTGGTTTATGTTTTATTTTATTTGTTCATATATATACATAATATATATTATATATGCATAATATATGTATATGTATTATATGCACGGTTTTTTGGCACAAAGTCTCACTATGTAACCATGATTGTCCTGGAATTCCCTATAACAGGATGCCCTCGAACACAACAGATAGTCTCCTTCTCTGCAACCCAGTGCTGGAATCATAGGCAAGCGTCATCACCCACTCCCTACCCTATTTTGTCCCTCCTCTTCCTCCTCCTTGTTTCCTCTTCCTCCTCCTCTTCCTCCTCCTCTCTCTTCTCTCTCTCTTTTAGTGTGTGTGTGTGTTTGTGTTTGGGAGACCAAGCAATGTGGTTAATTCCTGTTCTCAGTCTACACGCCAACTGTGAAGGTTCAGAGAGCTCCAACAAGTGGCCCAAATGCACAGGGCATGTTAGAAAGCTGTGGGAAAGCCTGTGTCTCCTTAAACTTCAGTGGAAACGCTGAGCTATGGCTCAGGATCTTGGTTCCACTCATCCTGGCCTCCACAGGACAGGCAGACAGGAACAGAGCAGGAAGTGAGCTAGATACACACATGCTGTCAGGTGATCTAGGTGTATGTAGACAGTCAGATGGTGCCTACATGGGGCTCAGGGAGGACACCCCTGGGACAGCTGTTATTCAAAAGACTAGTGTAACAACAGGAACAGAGGCAGGGAGAAATGCCAGCCAGTGCAAAGGCCCGGAGGCATGAGAAGAGTTGCCAAGCCTCTGGAGAAGCCTTCAGGGCAGGACTCATGGGCCTTCCTCTGATTAAACTCAAGCTGCCACCTGCACGAAAGTTGAGGACCAGACCTGTGGCCCCTCCATTACACAGTTCAAGCTGCCCAAGCAGGTGGGGCCTTGCTGATGTCACTGGCTGGGAATGATTTCAGCACTGGGCACTGCCCTCTGCAACCAGCTCAGATCATTCCCCTGAGCACCCGAGGCAGAGTGACCTCAATCCTGACTTCCTCTTAGGGTCACCTTCCTGGTCCCCAGGGATGAAGCACCAAGACCTGTAGCTCCAAGACACAGACAACTCACATCTCTGTTTCTTCAGTCAGGGGCTCAAGTTCTTCCAGTGTCCCAAAGTATTCAGGTTCATCTGTGATTTGCTGGAGCACCAGACTCTCCACAGCAAGCATTTCCACACTTGCTAAGTCTCAGTCTAAATCCTAGACAAGGGTGTTACCCCTGAGCCACACCGCAGCTCCTCACTGGGGGATTCCAGCCACAGCCCTTTATGTTTACCTCAGCTCCACAACTGTGATTTAGGACCAGTGATAGGTTGTCCCAGTCTCTTTCCACTGTAGTCAATAATCAACCATAGTCTTCCTGTCAATGGAGAGCGGAGTTACTACTGTTCTGAAGGTGAGGTCAGTTTCCTTATGAAACGAAGGATTTTGAAGCCTGGCCTGGTCCATGCTGTGGTCTCAGCTATTCAGGAGGATGGAGAGCGTAAGAACAACGTCTACGCTTACTGAGACCCTGTGTCAGTACATGCTCCACCTAGTGTGTGAGGCAGCTGTGGGTGTGGTTCAGGGGCAGCACCTGGCATATGGGAGAAGCCTGGGTTCAATTCTTAGTGCCCATCAAGAAAACATCCCTACTAGTTTCTTGCCAAGAGTAGTGTCAGCTCATGCCCATCATGCCAGAACAGTACTCAGAATGCTGAGTTCAAGGCCAGCCTGAGCTAGTCTATAGAGTGAGACCTTGCCCTATCTCAAAAAAAAAAAAAAAAAAAAAAAAAAAAATCCAAAATCCAGCAAGGTGGCTCAGCAACTAAAGGCGCTTGTCACCGAGCCTTGAGACCTGAGTTGATCCTCAGGCCCCATATAATAGACGCAGTGAGTCCAACAGATGAGCTTCTGACTGTTACCTTCGAGCTCAATCCTAAACTAACTAAATAAGAAAGAGCTCAGCTTGGAAGCGCACGCCTTTAGTCTCAGCACTCTGGAAGCAGAGGCAGGCGGATTTCTGAGTTCGAGGCCAGCCTGGTCCACAGAGTGAGTTCCAGGACAGCCAGTGTTCCACAGAGAAACCCTCTCAGGAAGGAAAAGAACAGACTGCTGTGGAGTCTGTCCATCCCACACCTGCCATCCCAGCATTCAGTAGGCTGAAGCAGGGTGTTGACCATGGTCACCACACAACCCAGCAATCCCCCCTCCAATATATGCATCCAGAAGAAAGGAAAACCCATATCCACACCAAAACTCAAAATAGTCACAGCACCCGGAGCTAGTGGTTTCCACACACCTGGATGACGGGCACATGGTATGGGCTCTCCCTATCTTGGAATATCACTGGGCCATGAACAGGAGTAAGACTCCCACACATGCTCTTAAGGACACGGTGCTCAGTGAGACAACCAGCTCTCAAGACATCCAGTGGGTGTCTCCATGACAGGAAATGCCTGGACCAGGAGACTCCAGAGACAGAGAGTGGACTTGAGAGCTGGTAAGAAGGTAAGGTGACCCCGGGCAGTGGTGGTGCACCCCTTTAATCCCAGCACTTGGGAGGCAGAGGCAGGCGGATTTCTGAGTTCGAGGCCAGCCTGGTCTACAGAGTGAGTTCCAGGACAGCCAGGACTACACAGAGAAACCCTGTCTCGAAAAACAAACAAACAAACAAACAAACAAACAAGATCAGGTGACTGCTCATGGGGACTGTGAGCTTTCTTTGGGACAACATTCTGGAGTTTGACAGACAAGGGTTGCCCAATGCTTATGCACTAATAACTGAGTTTATACATTAAATGAATGATTTATGTGGTATGTAAATTATATTCCAATGAACTGTTATTAAATTAAACCAATTCAGACACCTCCCAGGTGTGCATCCTGGCATCTCATTACAGGGAATCCAAAAATGTCCAGGGACATGTCCAGGGGTGCAAGGGGTTCATCCCAGGAGAGAAACTTCTGGCCATGGAACAAAAGTGGCCGGGTGGCATTGGCTGGGTGGCACTGTATGCGACACTGTTTTCCAGCCATGTGCCTAGACTCCTCAGCAGCCTTCCAGACAGACACCTCCTTCTTACACAGGAATCACGCAGGCACGGGTGGCCAGATGACTCACAGGGCCTTGTGCTATGTATGTGCTGTGTAGACCCAGGTGGACCCAGGCGTGGCGTGGGGAAGCCCTGCTTCTTCTTGTCCTGGTACCACCCCCTGCTGTGACCTGCCCAGGCACAGGAAAAGACAGGATCTACTGAGCCACCAGGAAGGAATCCTGGCATCCCGACAGACTAGTTGTCTTTCCAGAGGGCTCCCCAAAAGGTAAACTTGCCAGCAAACCTCACCCTGGTGCTATTTAAAGGTCTCACGTGGGGCCAGGGGGAGGGACTGACACTAAGAACCTCCATTCCTCAGCACCAGTGACTCTAGACTGCATTTGAAGGTCGTTGTGTTTAGCCTCAGAGCCATGGGCTGCTGGCCCCGTGTGGGTGGCCATGGCTGCCTTGGGTGTGTCCTGGGATGGGCGTGACTGTAAAGAGGAGCAGGTGTCTGGGTTGATACACTACCCCAGTTCTGCTGCCTGGACGTTGTCCCCTTGTCCTCAGTGTCCCATAACCTGGTGGTGACATATATGTCTGTCCTTCCTGCCCAAACACATGTTGTCCCATCAATCACTGTGCCCACCGATCGCCCCACCCTTCCTTAACCATTCTTCCACGGCAGAGCCGCTCCCCAGGGGAAGCTTCAGAATCTCAAAGATGAAGAAAAGTCACATTGTCCCTCGCATGCTTGACCCAGCTGGCCAGGTTGACTGTAACACTGCGTTTCTGGGGATAGAATAAGATGTTTACCTGTGGCTAAGTCTAGATTATGCGGCAAGCTGGAGTGTGCATCACATCTCCAACGCCAAGTGAACGGTTTTCAGTCTCCATGTTACTCCTTGGCTGAAACAGCTCATTCTTTTTGCTGCAGGGCCTCAAACCAGGCCCCCAAGGCTGTTTCAGATAGTAAGAAATTACCTTGAATATCTCTCTTGGATCTACACTCATGGGTCCAATGGCCACCCTTGCCACATTGTCTGCCCACCCCTGGAAGCCTCGGCCTTCTTTCTGGTTTATATTTAGAAGAGTCATTGTCCTCAGAGATGCCTTGTTCACAGTTTTGTTGCAGATGACTGTATTTCCCACAAGGCAGCTTGGTCACCGACTCTTTGCAAATGACTGTATTTCCTGCAGTTGAAGCACTGAGTATTTTGATATTGGTGACCGGTAGCTTGACCTATTAGATTAACATAGCACCTATTAGAACCAACACCAGTCGTCGGAGCCGGTACGCACTGTGTAAGGGTGCTGATGGAGTCTTTACTGACAACTCTGATTTTTTTTTTTTTTTTTTTTTTTTTTTTTTTGGTTTTTCGAGACAGGGTTTCTCTGTGTAGTCCTGGCTGTCCTGGAACTCACTCTGTAGACCAGGCTGGCCTTGAACTCAGAAATCCACCTGCCTCTGCCTCCCAAGTGCTGGGATTAAAGGCGTGACCCACCACCGCCTGGCTACTGACAACTCTGTTACATTCCGTGTTCACATTTTCATGCGCCATGGTCTCTATCAACACCTACCTTGAGTCAGGGTCTAATGAGGCTTTACTCACAATTGAAACTAATCTTTGTAAAACATCAGAAGGCTTCTCCAGAGTCTTGTAGAATCTTTGTAAGCGAGGCCAACTTTTTCCCAAGCTCTTGAAGAACCTAAGCAACATTGTTCTATAATACATCACTAAACTGAATCTGTTTCTGTATGTCACAGCCACCCTTCACCAAGCCGCTAGTCTTTTACTCTGTTCATTCCCCTCGCTCTATGTCACTGTTCAATATTCACAGTGTCTTCCCTTCACCATGGTAACCACTGCAACTGCAGACCAGCCTCTAGTACAGCTGCTACTAAGCTCTTCCAGTCTCGGGGATGATTCTATTTTGAGTAGCCCAGTTATTTAGAATTTGTTTCACATAAGGCAAATGCATCCCATATGAAATCACGGCCTCTTTAAAAGGCCTTAGCGCTATTGTTTCTATAGGACGCCATCCTATCTCGTCATAACCTTATTCCCACCAGTAGCAGGCTTATGCTGTATGAGCACTCAGAAAACTGATGGTGGTCTCATAACCCCAGGCTACCCCTTCCCTGACTCTGGCAAGTGGTTCCAGATTAACCCTTTCTTTCCAAATGGGCTGTTTCACGAACCTGTCTTCCTGCTGGTCCAGCTTTTCTCTGACCCGACCTTCCTCTGGTGAAGTTTTCCCCCTCTTTTCCCCTGCAGGGAAAGCCTGCTCTCTTTCTCAGTCACCCAGACTGAGCCTTGTTGTTCTCTTTCTGGTGCTCCTCACTTCCCTTCTGTCTCGACCCTCAACCTCTCGCTACATCGCCAACTCTGCAACCCTTCAGAAAAGAGAATAGAGTGACCCCTTTTGTTTTTCCATTTCAGCCTTTTTTTTTTTTTTTTTTTTTTTTTTTTTTTTTTTTGCTGCTGTTTCTCAGGCCCCTCCATTTCCACCTGCGATCTTTCCAGCTACTCAGCCATCCTTCCAACCTTTTCCAACATATGAAGAATAAAAGGAAAAACAGAAAATCCACACCCCCCCCCGGGAGTAAAGCAGATATCCCAGTGGTAACAGCACCAATAAATTTTTGCTGGTGTCTTGAAAAATAAATCCATTTCTTCATCTCCTGCCATTTCCTTTATGGGCAATTGAAATCAAATTTCCCATTTTATCCTTAACTTTCAAACCCCATGTTGAGGCACCACTTGTAGCCTGTCTTTGCTACCTTGTGGGTTCTTTTTTCCTGCCCTTTATTCCCCCCACTACTCTCAGCCCCAACACTAGACAGGAGAGAAAGAAGGCTGGGGAGGAGAGAGATCCCTGAATCTAATTTCTTTCTTCTTGTTTCTTCTTTGACCGTAACTACTACTAACAAGCTGCAACTAATCCCCTTGAATGACCAACAACCAACCTACCCAGACTCTAGCATTTATTTATTTAGCTGGTTTTTTAAGACAGGATTTCTCTGTGTAGCCCTGGCTGTCTGAGAGTTTGCTCTGTAGACCAGGCCTCAAACTCACAGCCTGCTTCTGCTTCTCAAGTGCTGGGATTAAAGGCATGTGCACCACCATCACCACCCGGCTGGGCACTGACATGTATATACCCTCTGAAAAGTTCCCAGAATTCCAAATGTCATACAATGTCAGAAACTACTTGCAGCTGGCAAAACCACACCTCTGCTAGAGCATGAGGTAAATCATAGTCTGTCTGCATAAACAGTTTGAAGCAGCCCCACATCCCACACCTGGGATGAAAACACATTCTTGTAATAATTGTGTGTCTTTAGAAGAAATGAAAATTCCAAAATTGAAACTACAATTGGCACCTTCTAGCACACCTCATTGCCACCTGTCCATCTCTCTTTTTAAAAAAGATTTATTTATTTATTTTATGCATATGAGTACACCACCATTGCTGTCTTCAGACACACCAGAAGAGAGCATCAGACCCCATTACAGATGGTTGTGAGCCACCATGTGGTTCCTGGGAATTGAACTCAGAACCTTTGGAAGAGCAGTCAGTGCTCTTAACTGCTGAGCCATCTCTCCAGCTCCACCTGTCTATCTCTTATACTGTCTGCATCTCCCGCTGTCTCTGACTGTACAGCTCTGTCTCCTATCTTTTTTTTTTTTTTTTGTTTTTTTTTTTTTTTTTTTTCGAAACAGGGTTTCTCTGTGTAGCCCTGGCTGTCCTGGAACTCACTCTGTAGACCAGGCTGGCCTCGAACTCAGAAATCCGCCTGCCTCTGCCTCCCAAGTGCTGGGATTAAAGGCTTGCGCCACAACCGCCCGGCCTCTGTCTCCTATCTTTGTCTTTTGTCTCTGTTTCTTTGTTTTCCCTTTCCTCTGTCTCTGGTTTCAGTCTATATCTGGTCTGTTTTCTTTCACCTCTGTTCCTTCTCTGTTTATTCTGTTTTCTGGTTCTGGTATCTCTGATCTCTCTGTCTTCAATCGTTGTGCCTCTGTAATCTCGTTCTTCTGTCTCTTGTTTGTATCTCTCTCCACCCCTGCACCTGTACCCTTGGAAGCCTAGGGACAAACAGGAGCCCACAGACCCCGCATGTGGAGCCGAGGCCCCGCCCCCACGCGCCCATTGGAAGGCAGCAGCCATAACCCCGCCCCCGACCGTGCAGCTGGAACACCGCGCGCCGCCGGGCACAGGTCGGGATGCCTCGCCGCCTCTGGCTGGGCCTGGCCTGGCTGCTGCTGGCGCGGGCACCGGGCGCTCCGGGCGGGTACCCGCATCTGGAGGGCGACGTGCGCTGGCGCCGCCTCTTCTCCTCCACCCACTTTTTCCTGCGTGTGGACCCTGGTGGTCGGGTGCAGGGGACGCGTTGGCGGCACGGCCAGGACAGTGAGTGCTGGGGCAGCAGGGAGAGATGGGTGGACACACATCCCGGGGCCGCTGGGTGGGGTCAGGGCAAACTTAGAATGGGGATTCCTGTTCCTGGGATCGTGACCTGCGAGAATTGGGGTTCCCTCTGTTCCCAGGCAAATGAGGTAAGAGGGGATGCCCTGATCTCAAAGTCCTGCTAAGAGATCAGGACGGGATCAAGGTCTGGATAGAGCTTTTCTTTGCATACAGAAGACCTTCCATAAGTGCTTGTGGCATGTATGTGGCAAAAGGAGAGGCCACCGCGAGGAGGAAGCTGGGGGCGATGGGGAGGCCACAGCTGGCTTCCCTGGCAGGGTTTGAGCTCAGCCCTGGGCAGGTGACAAGGCACTGCCCATCCCAGTAGCTTTCATCTGGGTTCCAAGGCCCTCATTAGGCCACACAGAACGAAGGCTATGACAGGGGACTGGCTGGGCAGGTCCATCCATGGTAGCACAGCCAGGCGGGGTGGCCCCAGGCTGAGGAAGAGGCCCAGTTGAGTGACCTGGCCCTTCAGTATGTCTGAGATTTAGACCCCACCTACACAGGGATGGGGGTGATAAGCTCTGTGTGGATGCGGTTCTTCCCTCCTTAAGCTTGATAGTTCCTGTGTGGTGCTGACCACACATGTGTTGTGAACCAAGATGGCACACTGTCATGGGCCTCCCCTGGGGTGAAGCAAACGTCCTCCTTTCAGAGCAGGGAGGAATGGAGGAAGAATGTTGTCACTGATGTCCCCAGCATGGTCCCCAGCCTGAGGCCTCAAGGTTCCAAAGAGGGTCTGGGCCTAGAGGCCTATGGTGGGATCCAACCCTTCCCTGAACCCCTCCCTTGAGTGAAGCTGAGACTCAGAGCCAGCTAGGGCTTGCCAAGGATGGTCACAGAGGGTTGAACAGACAGATGAGGTCCAAAGATGGCTCTTCCAATCCTGGGCCTCAGTTTCCCTTCTGGAAGTAGCTACAGTTGGCTACAGTTGGCACCCAGGCCCCAGGGTTGTGTAGGCTCCATGAAGCAGAGAGTATACAGTTGGTGCCCAAGCAGCAGCAGAAGGCATACTATACTGCCTGTGCCCAAGCAGGAGCAGAGAGCATACAGTTGGTGCCCAAGCAGCAGCAGAAGGCATACTGCCTGTGCCCAAGCAGAAGCAGAGGGCATACAGTTGGTGCCCAAGCAGCAGCAGAAGGCATACTGCCTGTGCCCAAGCAGCAGCAGAAGGCATACTGCCTGTGCCCAAGGAGCAGCAGAGGGCATACAGTTGGTGCTCAAGCAGCAGCAGAAGGCATACTGCCTGTGCCCAAGTAGAAGCAGAGGGTATACAGTTGGTGCCCAAGCAGCAGCAGAGGGCATACGGCTGGTACTTGAGCATGGCCTGGCTCCCCAGGTCTTTCTGGCCAGCCTGTGTTCCTTAGTCTCCAGGGTTCATGCCAGCCAGGGTTGGAGACACAGTGGTGATGGGAATTGAAGACCCAAGTGTGGCTGTTGCCTGACTGTCCTGTCCTGTCTCCACTCAGGTATTGTTGAGATCCGTTCTGTCCGTGTGGGCACTGTGGTGATCAAAGCTGTGTACTCAGGCTTCTATGTGGCCATGAATCGCAGGGGCCGTCTGTATGGCTCGGTGAGTGACTGGCAGTGGGCAGCTACTGGGTGGTGATGGTCGATGGTGCAGATAGCCAGTCTCACGCACCCGCCCTGCAGCGGGTCTACTCTGCAGACTGTAGGTTCCGGGAGCGCATCGAGGAGAATGGCTACAACACGTACGCCTCACGACGGTGGCGGCACCACGGCCGACCCATGTTCTTGGCACTCGACGGCCAGGGTATTCCCAGGCAAGGCAGACGGACTCGACGGCACCAACTGTCCACACACTTCCTGCCAGTACTGGTCTCGTCTTGAAGGGCCTGCCAAAGGTTCAGGAGACATGGGCGGTACACAGGGCCTGCGAGATCCGGAGCTGAGCAGCAAAGGGCCAGAGCAGAGACCCTGGGCCCATACATGTCTTTCTTTATGTCACAAGCTGGGTGCCTGTTGGCTGCCAGGCATGGAGACATGGCAGGGTCCCTGCAGGTGAGGCCAATGCTCAGGGTGATACATAGGACTGGCAGTTTCCATCCATCTAGTTTGGAGGTGAGAACACTCTGAGCACAGCACAGAGAAGCTTGGAGGTGGGACACATCAGGTGGATGCGGAAAGTAAAGACAGGGAGGACCAGGGAGGATGGACATGTGGAAGGCAGGGCCCAGGTCAGCAGAACACAGACATATTAGCCCATGTGGCCAGAGTGGGGGACTGAAGTTAAGAGCATGTCTTGCTCTTCCAAGGGGCCTGAGTTTAGTTTTCCCACATCAGACCGCTAATAACCCCTTATCCCCCACCCCAGAGGGTCTTCCCTCTTCTGCTCTCTGCCGGCACCTGTGCTCATGTGCACCTACTATACACACACACCACACACACACACACCACACACACACACACACACACACACACACACACACACACACACACACACACACACAGTCTCTACATAACCTTGCTGGCCTGGAATTCACTATGTAGGCTAGGCTGGCCTGGAATTTAAGAGGTCTGTCTGTCTCTGCCTCTGTAGTATTGGAATTAAAGACATGCACCATCATGCCAGGCTCATGTGGGGCCTCTGAACACTTTGTGTTCAATGCCTGAGTTCCCTGGAGTCACTGGGAGGGACCAGCCTGATTTCACACAGATCACAGCCTGGGGAGGCCAGTGACAGGTGGCTAACAACAATAAAAGTTTTGAGCCTTGGTGTGCATGGTTGCTTGTCAGTGGCAGGATCTGTCACTGTGCTAAGAGCTTTCAGAATGGATGCTCTGGTTCTTGGCAGGGAAGGCATCTCCAGGGAATGGCAATCTGCATAGCACCTGTGGGTGGCACCCTTTCTGCTCTAGGGCTTTCAGAGTGGGATATGGCTGGCGGCCTTTGTCACTAAAGTACCACTGACCTACAGAAGCCAAGACTTATGCCCCAGACTCCGACAGAGTAGAAGGCAAGGATCCCAGCATGGTCAGGGCTGAGGTCACGTGATCCTCTGGGCTCTTCATGTCCTAAACTTGAAGACACGATGGGCAGGTCCTAGCACTGCCAAAAGCAGTGACTGCCTTGGGCTGGAGTGTTCTGGGTCTTCTCCGTGGAGGCTTGGGAGCAGGAAGGCTAGGGACTTGCTCAGCCACAGTAATCCTGGTGTGGCATACGTAGGCGTGCTGTCATACGTGTTGCAAATCTGTCACTCCAACCACAGACAAGTGTGTGGTATGAGACTCCAGGCCTGCTCACTCACCTACAGGCCTTGCACCAGGCAGCTTCCCGCCCTAGCAGCTCTGGAGCAGTCTTCAGATCTTTCCTCCTACCAAGCAGTGCAGAGGGCTGGGTTCCATCAGGCCTTTGCCAGAAGCTCCAACCCACCCTGTGCATTGCCCCACCATGCAGTCATGGACACCCTGGCTGAAGGAAGACGCCAAGCCATGGGCTCTGCTTTTTTGAGTAGGTGTATTTTAAATAGCTTTCCAGATAACACACATTTCCCTTAAAAAAAAAAAAAATGTCTGCTGGAGCAGTTTGTTCCTGGGTCTGCTGGTCACCCTCGTGGTCCCGAGGCCGGTGCTGTGGGTGCTGGGCCCGGCCTCCCAGGGCATGTGGCGGGCTGGGCCTGGCGACAGTTCTGCTGACTCTCCACAGATCATGCATGGCCGCACGTGGCTCAAACGTCCATTTATTTCAAAGCAGTAATAATTTAAAATCATAAAAACCCTTCTGCCGTTGAACATTTGGAGGGTGAGGTTAAAGACGGACTGAAGGCGCCTGCTGGGGACATGGGACCCATGTGCACACCTCCAAACAGGAGCAGCCATGGCCAAGTCCGAGCCTGCCCGCAGCCTGGGGCCCGCCCGGTGCTGCCGGCCGCCATGGGGGGCAGCACCTCTAGTCCACAGCCATGGCGGGCGGTGCTGGGGCACCTGGGGTGGGTGGGATGACCAAGCCCCGGGGGGATGGCCAGGTGGGACTCAGGAGTTGCTTGTGGCGTTCTCGTTGCTGGGTGAGCTGGACGAGGATGAGGATGAGGACGAGGAGAAGCCTACACCAGTCAGGCCTGGGGGATTGGTGGCCGTGTTCTGTCCAGTGAGGCTCTTGCGGCAGACCGGGCAGCTGTCATGCTTGAGAGGAGAGAAGAGGGGTTAGAGGAAGAGCAGGGCCCAGGATCCAATCAGGTTCTGAGTCAGGGGAATGGTTCAAGCAAGGGTCAGAACCTAGGTTAAAATCAGGGTCATGGGCGGCCTGGCTCAGGGACAGAGTTTGGATTACATGGTTACGGTGTGGTCAGAGTGTGAGTTGGAGCAGTCTGAGTCTGGGCTGGGAACCCAAGTAAGATGGCTGTTTGGCAGCTGCCTAGGGTGGCAGACAGGCATATCAGGAAGGGCAGGGTCAGAGAAAAGCCAGGACCAGAGTGAATGAGGTCAGCCTTAGGGTTCAGGTACAGTCGGAGGCCATAGGTGGAGACAGGCACAGTAAAGGTAGGCTCAGAGCTAAGGACAGTCTGGTCAGGAGAGTTTGACTAGCGCTAGGTTTTCAGTTCAGACTTTCTGATTGGTGGTCAAGCTGATTGGGGTTAAGGATGGAGTCTGTCAGGCTTAGGGTGATGGAGCTTGGCAGGCAAGCAGGAAGTCTGGGCCTGAGCTGGCCAGGTCCATGCGTGCAGGCTGCTCGGCTGGAGGGCAGTCACCTGCTCTAGCCAGGGCACGATGCAGCTGTCGTGGAACAGGTGGTTGCAGGGCAGTTGCCGCACACTCTCGCCCAGCGCGTAGTCTTCTTTGCACACTGGGCACTCCAGCCCTGAGCCTGCAGAAGAAGCAAGTCAGTGAGAGGCATTCCAACGCAGGAGAGGTCCCTGGGGACTTTGTCCACCAACCACAGTGAGCATACCCACGTGCTCCTCTGTGACTGGGACCGTGGGGAGAGCCTGAATCTTCTCCTTGTCTGCAGGTGGGGGGCCGGTGTTCTCAAACTGATTGAGGAGCTGAAAGACAAGAAGGAAGAGTGCCTGAGTGGGGAGGGCATGGCTCCCAATAGGGTGGGGAGTTGGGGAGTCTCCACCTGCCCAGTTCTGCAGAGTTGCAGATCAGCAAGACTAGATCCATTAAACCTCAGGGGTGTCTAAGGTGTACAGCTCTGGTGCAGGCCACTGTGCACCCTAGGACAGCGGGCATCCTTCAGGAGATGAGGGGAAGAGGGGATTGGCCAGAGGTGTCTGACACCAGAGCCTAAGACGCAGGCGCCTCTGGAGCTACAGAGCAGCACCCCATCTGCTGTATCAGGCTGGCCTCTGGGCCCCCACAGATGCTGAGTGGCCAGCTGTACCTGCGTGATGATGGCGTCCAGGCCGTTGGCCCCCCAGGCGTAGTCCATTGGGTTCGAGTGCAGGACGCCCCTGGGGGGAGAGGCCGGGTCAGGGGGCGCAGGGTAGGAGGGGCCGGGCACCCGTCCCCTACTCACCAGGGACCAAGGCCCAGGCTGGGTACAGCGGCCGGAGAGATGATGCCATTCACGAGCTGCTGGATGATCCTGTGGGAGAGACAGTGTCACAGGGTTCTGCAGACCACCTCACAAGATAGGCTTGCTCTGCAGCCCAGCCTGGCCTCCAATGCACTGACCAGACCAAGCTAGCCTTAAAACTGGCAGTGATCTTTCTGTCCCCACCACCTGGTGCTGAGACATCGGCTTGTGCTCTCCTACCAATGGGAGGAAGCCATTGGGTGCACCTACTTCACAGGGATTCCTGGTAGGCAGAGCCATGGGCATGCATGCCCTGAGGGTATGGAGCCTGGACTATTCTACTTCCATCTGGGATTGGGAACGCTACACTGCGTTCCTGTGGGTGACCCAGGCTCCTTGGGAGAGAGGTGGCCAGTGGAGTGTGCTTGCCGCCCACGTCTGTCCCACAGTGGTAGCAAGGCCCTCCCTCCCCAGCTACCTCAGGCCACTCACCCTTCCAGGGTGGGGACGCCCTCATGCCGGCCAGTGGCCCGCCGTGCAGTGAGGCGGGCACGGGGCTGTCGGGCCCCGTACCGATGCCGAGACTGGTGCTCTCTTTCTCGTCGGCTCTCAGGGTCCCTGCCATCGTCAGCCTGGGCCCCAGGAGGGAACGTGGGGATCTCAAAGCTATCGTCGAAGATGCCAAAAGCAAACTGGCTGTATCCCTGTGGCAGCGTGAACAGGTGCTGGTCCACATTCTGTGGAGAGGATGCAGTGAGCCTGCCAGTTGCACAGACAGCAGAGGCAGAGTCCTTAACCATCCCACAGACAGAAGACTACTGTAGGACCCATAAGAACACCACCAACCTGAGGGACGGGAGGGAGGGCCTGGGACCAGGGACCCGGACTCACCTCAAATGGCTGCCGGTTCTGGTCAGTGGGGGCCGTGGAGGGGGCCGAGCCGTTTTCTGTGTTCCTGCACAGGAAGAAAGAGCCTTTCAGCTGCTGCTGAAGCCCCCTCCGGTGTCCTCAGGACAGTGAATGCCACGGTCCCAGCAACCCCCAGCCCTAGGCACTACCTGGTCTCTTCTGGAAGCTCCTCGATGAAGCCAGACTCGCACCTTGGGCAGATGTAATCCTGTGGGGACAGAACGGCAGGGGTCAGTCTGGCTACCATTCCAAGCCACACAGGCAGTTCTGTGGAGCCAGGGCCTGAGGCCCACAGGGCAGTGAGGACAGTAATGGCCTCCTCCACAGCCTGGGTTGTCCCAGTGACTTCCCAGTACTGGCTTAGACAAGACCTAGTGTGTACCCTACAATGACAGGAAAACCTTCTTCTTCAGACACACAGTGGTAGGCCATGGATAGCTAGGAACCCAGGATCGGACGGCAAAGAGGAAAAGCCTAAAAAACAGGAATTGCCTTTCTGAGGCCAATCACCTGCCACATTCGTGCTTCTGGGCCAGAGCCCATGGCCTCAGGGCCCAAGTCACCTCTGGGGACACCACCACACACAGGAAGTCCCAATAAGAACAGAGCATGCAGGCTGGGCAGTGGTGGCGCAGGCCGGGCAGTGGTGGTGCACGCCTTTAATCCCAGCACTTGGGAGGCAGAGGCAGGCAGATTTCTAAGTTCGAGGCCAGCCTGGTCTACAGAGTGACTTCCAGGACAGCCAGGGCTACACAGAGAAACCCTGTTTCAAAAAAGCAAACAAACAAACAAACAAACAAAAAACCAAACAAAGAACAGAGCATGCTTCCCACAAGACCACTGCGTCAAGTATTCAGGCACTGCTGCAGGCAAGCAGCCATGACACCGGCCTCTTATTGACACATGGATCCTAAAACAAGAGTGGCCACAGGCCTCACCCAGTACACAGCCCGCTCTGTCCTGCTCCCACGGGCCTCACCACGGGCCTCACCCAGCACATGCCACGCTCTGACCTGCTCCTGCCAAAGGCAGCTTGTAAGCTGCTGGACAAGAGCAGAGAAGGCAGGGAGGGTAGCCCGCTTGGCAATCTGACATGTGAGGCCTGTTCACCACCCCTGCAGACACACCTCCACAGCTGAACTGCCATGAACATGTGAAGGGACATGCCATTAGTCACGGGGCAGGCCTCATGAGAACTGGGTGGTCCCACTATAGGTGGGGCTGAAGTCTGACCTCCCTGGCACGGTAAAACGTCAGTCAATGTACACATGGTTGGGCATACTCTGCCTTAACCACCACATCCAGCCACCCTTCACTAGCTGCAGCCCAGGGACATGGTTGGGGTCAGCTTGCACCCACTGCCAAATGTCCCCCCTGCTCTCACCCCTTCCAGCAGCCAATGGCAAGGGTCACCCAGCAGAGGCCATTATGCCTCACCTGATCCTGGTTCCTCTGCTCCTGGGAGCAGCTGTCTCAATGGTCACAGTGACATCCTACCCAGAAGACCCCCCACTCCCAGTCCCTAGGCTCAGACATAGGGTGCCGTACACTCAGGAGAGCCCTGCAACACATACCGAAGGACCATTCTGAGTGCTGGCAGGGCAGGCAGGAGGGCTGGAGGGCTGGAGGGAGGACTCATTCCCAGGACCTTTGGCCACAGTGTCACTGGTCTACAGACCTTGCTCTGCCCCTCGTCTGCACAAGAGGAGTGGCTTCTGGAACTGAGGAGTTGCGAGGCATGGGAGCCACAGAGCAAGCTCCCTGTCCAAGGCTCCAGGTGTAAAACCATCATCCTTGGTCATGTGTGTGCCACAGCCCCAGAAGATGCAGCCAGCCACTACCTGTCTCAGCAGTCTATGTAGCACCTTGTGCGGCCGGCACATGGCCTTGCCCTCTGGTCTCCTACCAGGAAAGCTGAACGCCTGCACTATGCCTGGGGCTCTGTAGGAGTCTCTGCCCAGACCCAGGCCAGGTCCTCTCATGCTTGATCCCATGCCAACCACTGGGTTCACACAGCAGCAGGCACAGGCTTCCCTTATCTGCTTCTCTGAACCCATGAGCAGGTAAAACCAGGAGCCAGGCTGCAGGTGCCTGCCCAAGGATACCCTGAGTCCACACCTGTACATCACACGGCCTCCACCGACGCGCCCAGCAGAGGATCAAGTCTAGGCTCGCACTGCCCACACCTCTAGCCAACGCATCTGCTTCCTGCTGACACGTTCCCAGACAAGCCATCTTCCCAACACCCTGAAGCTCTGCCACGGCCTGGCAGCCACAGCTGCACGGGAACTGACACAAGCTACCTATCAGAACAGCTGTTCTCAATCTGTGGGTCACAACCCTTCTGGGCTTGAAGGATCCTTTCACAGGGGTCCCATATCAGATAATCTGCAGTAAGATACATTTACATTACAATTTATAACCATAGCATAATTACAGTTATGATGTAGCAACAAAATAACTTTCTAGTTGGGGGTCCCCATATAAGGAACTGTATTAAAGTGTCCCAGCACTAGAAGAGTTGAGAGCCACTGCGTCAGAGCCCTGCTCACTTGTCTGGGGTGAGCAGCACAATGGGCGGCTGATGCACAGAGGGCGTGCTCAGGGCTATAGCTACTACCTACCTAACCTACCTGTCTAGCCCCAGACCAGAACAGCACAGGGCCTGCGAAGATGCCACCACTGGAAGTGGATGTCTCTGGCAACAGAACTCAGGTGTCTAAGAGGTAGTTGTCACTACAAGTGCACAGGGTGGCCTATTCTGGAATGTGGGCCATGGCAAGTCCCACTGAACCCACAGACCTGCCCCTGCTCCCTTACACACACACTAGCTGCTCATACAAACATCACCCATGCTGGCCAGGTGGTATGGAGATGTCTTTAATCCCAGCACTCAGGAGGCAGAGGAAAGCAGATCTTTGTGAGTTCAAGGCCAGGCTGGTCTACAGAATGAGTTCCAGGACAGCCAGAGCTGTTACACAGAGAAACCCTGTCTGGAGAAACAAAACAAAACATCCCCCGTGCTCTGTTTAAACACTTGTCACTCCCTGACTGGCTGGCCTATACAAACCCTGTAAGAACAAAGACCATGCTGGGTCACTGGGGCTTACAGGTAGGCTTTTGCCAGGCACAGTGGCAGTTGAGAGGTCAGGGTCCTCCTTATTCAAGGGCACAGGGCCAGAACCAGGTGCTGCACTGGTCCCAGTAAGGAAATCTGACAGCTAGGTGTACACCTGGGTCAGGACATCTCCCCACAGAGGCTCATAATGGTGACAAGGGGTTGCACAGTCCCCAGTCCAGGGTAATCCCTGATACTGATGATGGGGAAGGGGGTCAAGGCAGATCTGGGGAGACAAGGCTGAGGCACAGGAAACAAGCAGAAATAACAATTACAGAGATTTCTATATTCCAGATTCATCTGGCACCCCAGATTCCACTCTCTCCAAGCTGCCCCCCTACCCCTAGACAGGGTTCCTGGCTGTCCTGAACTCACTGGTTGGCCTCAAACTCAGAGATCTGCCTGCCTCTGCCTCCCGAGTACTGAGATAGAAGGCACCACACCTAGCCAAGCTGAATTCTCAAAGTTAAACACCCCGAAAAATGTCAGTGTCACCATCCAGGGGGTAATGTGCAGAGACCCCAGAAGAAACTCACCAGATGTCACCACACACCCTGTCATCCTGACAGATTCTGGCCTATCCAGATGTCACTCTGCCACTTTCTCTGCAATGGCAGTGTGGCTTACACCAGACTAGCTGCCACTTTTTCAAGGACCTACCCAGGCTTCCCCCTCGAAGAGCAGGAACAGGCGCCAAGCTTGGTCTGGGAAGGCCACAGCAGGTTGCAAGTACAGAGAGATGAACCTTTCCAAGAGTGAGCCTCAAATCTGGGTATGAAACAAGGGACGCCTGGAAGGTGGGAGGGTTCTGTCCTGGGAACCCATCAGGTATGGGGCTGACCAAAGCCATCTATCTGGGATAAGAAGAGGTCTGGGGATACCAGACAGACACAGAACTAGTCAAAATCACTCTCAAGAAACTTGCAAGATCCCTGGCATGCACCAGGCCAAAACCACCTTGAACTGGAGAAGATGCAGGACACCCAGCCAGGGTCCTCGGGATACACATGTCCAAAGCTACAAGGAAGAAGCTAGAGGCTTGGGGACAACCAGGTGGGGCCTTGGGGGTGCAACTGGTCAAAGCCACACTGAAGCCTTGGCACAAGGCCTGTAACAGGCAAGTAGGTGCAGGTTCGACCTGTCCAGACCCTCTAGCTCCGCCGTCGGATTCGCAGCTCCTCAGGGCGCAGCAGCGAGACCCGGGGCGGCGCTCGAGGCCGCGCTGCGCGCCCCCGCGTCCTGGCCACGCGCTCGGCCGCCGTCCCTATCGCGGAGTTCAGCTTCCGATCCCCACCGGGTCCGACCAACGCGGCGTCCCCTCCGGGCGACCCCGCCGCCGCCCTAGGTTCTCAGACCTGCCCGCCACGCTGCTCGCACCCCGCCGGGTCTCAATTTTCCCTCTAGACAGCCTCGCGCGCACAGCTCCACTGCCCTCCCGTCCGGGTCTCACCGGCAGGCGCGGCACGATCTCCACCGAGCAGCAGTGGCAGAAGTACCGTCCTGGTTGCGGCGACGCCTCGGCCATGGCCACCGCCGCCTCCGCGCCGCCCGCCCCCCGCGCGGCGCCTGCCGCCGGCCGTTTGCTGCTCCCTCGCCGGCCGACGCGCCCGCGCACGCTCACGCATGGCACGCACGGCACGCACGGCAGGCGTGGGGCTCGCGGAGGAACGCGGGCAACGCGCTGCAGGGGGCCGTCTCGCGGCGAACGGTGGCCGCACTAGGACAAAGTAAGTACTGCCGGAAGCCAGAGACCCGGGTCCAGCGTGTGGGGCGGAGCCTGGGGGCGAGGCGGCGGAGCCTAGTCTCCTTAGTAACAGGGACGGAGATGAGGGTCAAGACTGCGGAGCATCTTGGGGGCGTGGTCTGTTTGGCGTGGGCTGAGCCGTGAGGTCTTGACAATGGCGGGGGGCGGGCTGGGGGGCGGAGTCACGCTTGAAGAGTGCGGAAGTTCAGGGACAGCGGGAAGGCCGGTCGCCTTGGCGACGACTTTAGGAGGTGAAGTCAGGATGGAAGCAGGAACCTTGGTAATCTGGGTGGCACGCGGCCTCGTGGAAGCCTCAGCGACCAAGGGGCGGGGCCTTCGTGGGGGGCCGGGATGTCTTTTTGGGAAAGCTTTAGGGTCTTCAGGATGAGCCTGCGCAGGGCGGGGCCAGGTTTCCATGGTGACGAGGCAGCGACAGGACCAATCCTGGAATCCGCCTAGGAACTTGGCGTGAGCCTGGAGGCGGAACTCCAAGCTTGTAGGGCCGTTGCCTTGGCAACCTGGATGGGCAATCCTGAAGGCGGGTGAGGATCTCCTGATCCAGGATGTAGTCGACAGGATTGAGTTTCTTCAGTATACGGGATTGGATATAGAAACCTCAGAAAGCCAAGTACAGCCGCGAAGGAGCTCTTCGAGGAGCGGGACTTGGTTGCCTTGGCAATGGCTTAGGTTGTTAGGGCGATCCATAAAAAAAAATAAAAAATAAATAATTAAAAAAAAACGAAGGTGAGGGGCGGGGCCTAAGAGACTCCTCCTCTTCTTCAAACCACCAAGCCCTCATTTCCCGGCTTCCTTCCCCTCATTTAGCCCACCAGACAAGCTTGCCTGTGGATATTTGCTCGCACGGACTGTGCCTCTCCAAGAGTACGGTCCCCCAGACTCTCGTGCAGCTTTGTTTCTCATGTACAAGTCGCAGATGCAATGTTGCCTTCTCAACGCGGTCTCTGCAGCCCTCCCTCACACCCTTCAGCCCTCCTTCAGCCCTTATGTGCACCTGATAAACTGCAAAGACAGCGCTGGCAGAAGGGAGTATTATGTCTGGACGATACACATCAGGCGTCCCACAGACACCCGAGATAAGGATGAAAAAGGGATCTATTCTCTGGTGGAAGGAGGATCCTCTAGCCCGCAGACACCCCGTGTGACTCTTCAGGAGTGAATGAAGCCTTCGTCATCATCTAGGCTAGGCCCAGGATGTTCCTGAGGTTAGTTCCTGTACTTACTTACTTACTTGCCGAACATTCATCTTGCCTCTATGAAATACACAACACTCCAGCCCCATAAGGCCGGGGGGGGGGGGGGGGGGGGATGCATGGGGAAGAGGCTCGGACTGTAGACTGACCTTGGATATCTCTGATGACACAAGAATGATTTCCTGGGGGTGAGGAGGGCATGTTGGAACCAGAGTTTTGAAGAAAGAATAGGCGTTACCCAGAGTTAGGATTCCTGTAAGAAGGAGACATTCAACCTTCACACCTAGCCTTCATTCTGTCCCCATCCCACTCATTCCGGCATTGACCACCAGAGGGCACATGGCCCCCATCGATGGGAACTAGTTATCCCGCCAGACCAAGTCTGGTGTGCTGAAGCAGAGGCTTCAACACCAATATTCAGTGGAGATCCTTCCTCCGAGCCGCTCAGGGTAGTTGATAACATTATTGGTCAGTGGGCATGGGGTGGGCATGGGGTGACCTCCCACCAGGTCATTACTGTGTGTTTGGGCAAAGAGCTTAACCTCTCTCTGAACCATGGCAGAGCTTGCCTCCTGGGAGCCTCAACACACACACACACACACACACACACACACACACACACACACACACACGTCTGGGTCTAGCCTCCTCGACACAGGACCGAGTTCTCAACTGGAAACAGGGCTATCTGGAGGGTGCATAATAAACTCACACAGACAACTTTTCAGGTACAAACTGACAGACAATTTTTTTTTTTTTTTTTTTTGGTTTTTCGAGACAGGGAGTCCTGGCTGTCCTGGAACTCACTCTGTAGACCAGGCTGGCCTCGAACTCAGAAATCCACCTGCCTCTGCCCCCAAGTGCTGGGATTAAAGGCGTGCGCCACCACTGCCCGGCGACAGACAATTTTTTAAGGCTTAAAGTTGTACACGCTCTTGCTCTGTCTCTGTCTCTGTCTCTGTCTCTGTCTCTGTCTCTCTCTCTCTCTCACCTTGAAGCTGCATGTACTTTTGCTCTCCAGGCTATGGGTTGTGCTGTTTACTCCCTTCCTCACACTCACACACTCACTCTGTGTGTTCTTTTTCCACACACGCTCTCTCCCCTCACACTCTCTCTCACACACCTCAGTCTTCCACTCACACACTCTCCCCTCACATTCTCCACTCACTGCACACACACCTCACGCATGCCTCATGCACACCGCACTCTCTTGCCTTTTTCTTGCCCCAGTCATTTATTGTTACTCCAAAAGCAGGTAGAAAAAAAGACATTTTATAATCATTGCCAAATAAAATTCAAAAGAGTAACCACGTCCCACAAAGAATTAAGAATTACAGTTGTTCCCCAAAGTTTCCAGCTTCCCCTATTCCCAGGCCTGTGGGCAAAATAATAATTACAAACTTATCATTATTTAAACTTTAACTCTTGACTTATTATACTTCAGAGCTCAGAGCTCTGAGGTTAGCTATATGTGTTTTCCTGTGAAGCTCTAATAATAAATGACATAGGCAAAGGTGCCAGGCAATGGCCAGAAAGAGTCAAGTTAACCCTTAGCTCAGCAGTCCCACTAGCTGTCTCCTTCTGTGCACTGCACACATGACTCTCCTAAGGGTCCCAGTGTTTGACTTAGTTTTACTAGTTATACGGTTTTATGTATTTATGCATTCTATACCTGCTTATCCAGGAACCACTCTTAAATGTTGTGCAAAACTTATTTCATAACTTCAATAGTTTTTTCCTTTCTGGATTAAAGTGTCTGTGTTTCCTTACTCCATGATTGTGTCTGTTATACTAATGCGATCTCATGATTACAGAAAATTTACTTTCTGGTAATGGAGCCTATATATGACTCTAGCAGTACCTGGCTCTGTTTCACTTCCTAATATTTCTAAACATGACTTCTTCGAACTTCCTTTGCAAGTCAGGCATTAATCTGGAACTACCATTGTGCAGTTATTGCATTGTTTCTAAGATGAGAACACACAGCATGCACCTGGGCCATAGGACTGTGCTGTGCTGTGCCCCGTGCCTCAATTTTTAATTGTTTAAGAACCATTACATCAAGGAACACCTAGTTTCACAGAATTCACCAGAGCAGAAGGAGAAGGGAGTGGGAAAGTCAGATGTAATAGAACAATTATACACACCGCAGTCAACTGAAAAGCAGTCACGCACAAATGAGATCTATACAGCTGTTGTCCAGGGCTAAGGTTAGGAGAAGTGGGAACAACATTTTTTTACAAGGAGCTGCCGCAGGCTACTGAGATATCTCCCTCCTGGCCTGCTGGGGACAGTCCCCCGAGCGCGCGCGCGCGCACACACACACACACACACACACCCTGCTCTCTGCACCTTGCTGCTTGCCAGCGCCCATCCACTCTTGCTCTGCAGGGTGGGGTCAAATGATCAGACACATGGGACCCAGCAGCCCTGAGGCCCTGCAGCCTGCAGGGGGTTCACTCACTATTAACCTGGTGGCTTTGTGACTTCTGTGGTGGGTAACACAGGTTGTGGAGGAGGCAACAATCCATGTCCAGGCCTCATGAGGCTTTCAGAGCCTCTGGTCAACAAGAGACACAGGTGCCTAGGTATTTGACACCTGCTGGGGGAGACTTCAAGAGTTCTATGATGGGGAGCAGAGGCTAGACCTGTAAACCTCAGGGCACTGGTCTCTTTCTTCTTCAGACCAAGGGCTTGCCAGCCTCCTGCCTCACTAGAGGCAGGTTCTACCCTCCTCAGCCCTCATTTGCAGAGGGCCACATGCTCACTGGGCTTGTCTCACGTGTGATGAATGTCTCGTTCCCAGAAGGACTACGTGTTCTCTGAGGGAAGTCAATGTGGTGCAGCTCTTATCCCTCCCACAGCTCTCCCTAACCTCTGGCCTCAGTCTCCCTCTGCACAGTGAAGTCAGCTGCTCGAGGACACCGGACAGTTTCTGCATTAAGCAGGCAACTGGCTTCGAATGACATCTGGAGGTGCCTGCTTAGTTACTTTATTAGAGAAACAGGTCATCCCAACTGTAGGAGTCTCTGGGCCAGAGGCATCACAAGGCAGTCTGGGCAACTTAGTGAAACCAGCTTAAAAAACAGACCCAAGGGTATCAGGTATCATCGTTGTGAGGCAGAGCCCCTGCTGAGAAACCCAGTGAGGCTGAGGGAAGGACTGTCCAGGGGTGGAGCGCTGGCCTAGAACCCCTGAGTGAGAGTCTGGGAGTGTGGTCAGGGCAAAGCACATACATCACATGGGTTCAAGTGTGAGTGCCCAGAAACTAAAATTGACAAGCCTGGAGCGTGTGAAGCAGTTCTGTGAGCTAAGTGCTGCCAGGATCCCTGACAGCTGAGAAACCATGAGGAAAGGAAAGATCTAACTCCTGCAAACTGTTCTCCGACCTCCACAGGTACACTCTGACAGACATACTAACTTACTAACTTACTAACACCAGCTTACTGGGAAGGAGTTCAGGCACAGCTGAATTCAGGACTTGAGGTGCCACAGCAGGTGGCTCTGTGTCTTGCCTGGATGGCTTCTGGCCATTGGCAGGAGCAACCCACAGCTCTGCATTCAGCCTTCCAGCCCAGGAAGTTAGAGAGGGATGGGCCAGCCCCAATCTAAAAAAGAAACTGAGAGGGCATGTCTCCTTTTAGTCTAGCCTGGCCTTGAACTCAAAATACCAGAGCCAAGGATGACCTTGGACTCCTGAGTTTCCTGCTTCTACTTTCTGAATGCTAGTATGTATGGTAGGTGGGCAGGGATGGAGACCAGGGCTTCCTGCCAGTCCAACCTGAGCTATGGCCATGGCCCTGGTAGTTTGTTTTGAGGCACAGTCTCACTATCTGGCTGACCTAGAACTCTCTTCATAGACCAGGTTGGCCTTGAACTCACAGAGATTAAAGTTGTGTGCCACCACACCTGACTGGCCAAATA
Source organism: Arvicanthis niloticus (assembly GCF_011762505.2). Classification (NCBI taxonomy): domain Eukaryota; kingdom Metazoa; phylum Chordata; class Mammalia; order Rodentia; family Muridae; genus Arvicanthis; species Arvicanthis niloticus. The sequence continues at coordinate 2,708,338 of NC_133429.1, read as the reverse complement.
GGGCCAGTTTTCTGAGTTACAGTCTTCCAAGGCAGCCCAGGCTAGCCAAAACTTGTCATCCTTCTGCCTCAGCCTGGTATGGTTACATGCACGCCATCAAACCCAAGGCTTTGAAGGTCCACTTTGAAGGTTCTTACCTTGACAGTTTCTTGTAACTAGAGAAAGGGACAGGTTCTCCAGGCTCTCGGATAGGGACCTGGGGATTGAGAGGTCACTGTCCTGTCTGCACCACTTAAACTGTTATGTGTCCACCTGAAGCAGAGACATTCAGACTTTCTTTTTTTTGTTTTGTTTTGTTTGTTTGTTTTTTCGAGACAGGGTTTCTCTGTGTAGCCCTGGCTGTCCTGGAACTCACTCTGTAGACCAGGCTGACCTCGAACTCAGAAATCTGCCTGCCTCTGCCTCCCAAGTGCTGGGATTAAAGGCGTGAGCCACCACCGCCCAGCACGTTCAGACTTTCAAACCACACCAGATCCTCTTTGTGCCCCATTGTAGCAGAGTGATCTTGAGTCCCAGACCCACCTGAGCTACAAGACTTTTCATCATAGAGAGATGGAGGCTGAGGATGTGGAGGGACAGCCATGGCAGCCATGGACAGAGCTGGCAGCCATAGGCAGAGCTGGCAGCCATGGACAGAGCTGGCTGTGTGGCTGTATCCCAGTGCTGGGGATATAGACACAGGACAGTCCCTGGCCAACAGTCTAGCTAAATTAGTGACTTGCAGCACCAGTGAGAGACCCCATTTCAGCATATAAGGTGGAGAGCAGTTGGGTGTGGGCCCTTGCCCCTGGCCTCCACACAAGCAAACACGTACACACAAGTCTCTCATCAGTCAGCGATGATCTCTTCTGTTGGTCCCAAGCATGGCCTCATGCTTTAGGAGCCTCTGGCTGTCAGGGGTCATGGCCTGTCACTTCCTCTGTGCTCCTGAGTCTGGGTGAGAGGGACTCCTAGGAAGCTGAGCAGACATCCTGGGGCGTGGCCCAGAAACACCTGACTCTCAGGGCTTTGCAGTAGGAAGTGGGCAGCAGGGGAGGGGAGAGAAAAGGCTGAGTTGGGGCCAAGGGTGTCCCTGGGGAACTCATGGGTTCCCAGTACGTGGGAGCAGGACAGAGAGGGGACTTGAACCCATGCCAACCACACAATGGCCCTTTGATTCACCCAGCCCAGGCCATGGCAGTCCAGTGTGAGGGGTCAGGCCTCGGCCAAGGTCAGCGCTGTCCACCCTCTCCCCTCCCTCCTGGAAGCTCCTGGTGAGAACACAGGGTCCTGTGCCCAGCCCCAACCTAGGAGCATCCTTGGGTGACTGCCAGGGACCAGGGCCAGGTCAGTATCCTCCTCACTGGCACTGGATAGTGAAAGAAAAGATGGTTTCTGCAGTCAGTGGATCTGCTGGGCCTCCACGGTGTGGTGCCAAGACAGTTGGGGAAGATGTCACCCGAAGGGGTCTGGAGTGGATGGAAGAATGGTCTCAGAAAACCCAGTACCCCCTATAACTCCACCAACCATATTTTCCAGTTATAAATTAATTAATCTGTGTGTTTTTAAAATACACTTGTTTTATATGTATGGGTGTTTCACTGGCATGTTTGTACACCATGTGTATGCAGTACCTGAGGAGACCAGAAGAGGGCGGCAGATCCCTGTAACTGGAGTTATAGACAGTTCTATGGGTGCTAGGAACTGAACCCTAGCTCTCTGGAAGAGCAGCCACTACTCTGAACTGCTGAGCCACCTCGCCAGGCCTTTATTTATATATTTTGTTGTCTAAATCATGAGCTGTGTGAGGACAGGAATAGGTCGGCCTTAGTCACTGGGATTTCCCAACACTGGCTTGTCCACTAAGTATCTCAAACCTATGAGGGAACACATAGACCCAAGGGTGTTTGAAGGGATGGTGACCTAGCTACTTTGGAGGCCCCCATAGGAGGTTCTGGGTCTAAGAGACAAGTCCCCAGACCCATGCCAGTGTTACCCTCACGGGCTATGGGATACACTGCCTCAGCCATGGAAGGCCCATGGCACCTAAGGTCTATCTATGCCAGAAGTTGGGTGTCCTAGCAGGGAGGAAGAGGAGAAAAAGTCTTTTAACTCTGAAAGTGGCACAGCTAGCTATAGGGTCAGAGGACAACTTGCAGGAGTCGGGTGTCCTACCACATGAGTATCTGCAGCCCTAGGATGGAACTCAAGCCGTCAGGCTTGGCTGCAAGTGCCTTTACCCTTGGAGACATCTTTTTGTTGTGATGGTTATTTTGAGGCAGGGTCTCACTGTGTAACTCTGGCTGGCCTTGAACCCACAGAGATATGCTTGCCTCTGTCTCCCAAGAGCTAGGAGTACAGGGGTAGCCCACCAAGCCAGGCCACTGAACTATTCTATCTTGACTGTTTCTTAGACAGAGTCTTCCTGGCCTGTACTCCCTGCGTAAACCAGATTCAACTTGAACTTGTAGCCCCGTAAGTGCTGGGATTCCAGGGTATGCCTCGTGCCTGACGAATTGACGGTTGTGTGAGGTATATATACACATACCCATCCACAGAGGCCAGAAGACATCAGGTGTTCCTCTCTTTCACATTTAGCCTTATTCCTTTGAGACAAGAGTCTCTCACTGAAGTTGGCACTTGGGTGGCCAGCAAGCCTCAGAAATCCTCCTGTCTCCACCCTCACAGTCCTGGGATTACAGGCATCCTTGCTCCACATTGGCTTTTTACATGGACGCTGGAGATTTGAAGTCAGGTCTTCCTGTCTCTGTAGCAATCAGTCTTAACCCCAGAGCCCTCCTTTAAACTCTGGGTTTGGGTTCGTTTTTTCCTTTTTGAGTCAGGATCTCAGGTAGCCCAGGCTAGCCTCGAGCTCCCTATGTAGCTGAAAATAACCCTGAATGTTTGGATGTCCGGACGTCCAACTGGCTGTTAGCGCCTGAGCTGGACTGACAAGTGTGCACCAAAATGCTGGTGGACTCCAGGGCCCTGTGCATGCTGGGGGAGCATCTACCCACTGAGCCAGCTACAGACAACCTCAACTTCAGTTTGACTCACTCTGAAGCCATAGCTGGCCTCAAACTCACAGCAATCCTCCTGCCTCAGCCTCCCAAATGCTAGAATGGTAGGTATGAGTCTTTAAACAGTTTGGAGCAGCATGAGGACACCCTTTGCAACCGTGGGTACTGTCAGAGTGAAGTTAGGCAGGAGGCTAAAGAGAGCAGATGGCAACCTGACTGTCACCCTTAGCCCAGGTGGGGCCTCTCACCTGCATCCCAGAGATCCCCAAGGGAACACTGGACACCTGGAGGTATCCACCTCCCAGAACATGCCCTCCGGGCCACAGGTTGTGACCTGACCCCATTGTGGACTGTTCTTGCTAGACAACTGTCTGGTTCCCAGATGGGACATGGCCTGCCCCCGGTGGCCACCCCGGCGCAGGCCCGGGCCCTGCGCCTCGGGGACACGTCCGTCCCGCTGCGCCCCGCCCCGCCCGCCGCCAGCCCCGCCCGCCCTGGGCTTTTATAGGCCGAGGCGTCTGCACTCCCTGAGTCCTCGCTGCTGCCCAACACTCGCCATGCGTCCTGGAGCACTGTGGCCGCTGCTTTGGGGAGCCCTGGTCTGGGCAGTGGGATCCGTGAGCGCCGCGATGGGCTCGGGAGATTCTGTGCCCGGTGAGTGGGGCTGGGCGGAAGGGGCAGGCGAGCGGGCCACCCACGTGGCCTGAGGAATGCGGCAGGGGGATGTCTGGGGTGTGCCCTGGCTGGGTGGGCGAATGCAGGGCTCCACGCCTCCAACCTCAAAAGAGGGCTGACATTTATTTATTGAGCTCTTACTGTTTACGTGCTTTCCCATGGGTCCACAGAACAGCCAAAGCTTGTGGGTACTTTTTGCTCCCCGTTTTCAGGATAGGTAAACTGAGGCTCAGGGTCATGAACCTTTTTAAGTGACATTGTAGATGGCTCCTTAGGCCCTAGAGAGACATCTCTGGGAGGCTGGACCTGCTGATCCCATTTAGGCAGAGGGTTTCAGAATTCTCCGGATGAAATGCCTCAGGTGGAATTGTACACCTACATCTGGTTGGGATAGCGCCAGCCTCAGTATCCCTTTTTGTAAAGCCTTTGCTGAGATGCTGGGGCCCAGTTCGTGAAAGGCATTCAGCAGTGTCTCTTGAGCAAGAATGAGTTCTGATGGGGGGTGGGTGTACAGTTGTCCTCGTTTAAGGGTGACGGAAACCAAAGGTTCTATGTTCTAGCCCCTACCAGGCTGGCAGGGCTGCTAGCCTCCAGGGGAGCCAAGCCCCCTCCCCTAGGGCCGCGTCCCCCGTCCCTGTCCCAGGGGAGTGAGCTCACGCAGAGGGAATGTTCCCCAGTTGGAGTGAGTAAGAGGCGGGTCAGGCGAGGGGGGGCTGCAGGCCGGGGGCTCGGCTGTCCTGGGCACTGTCTAGACAGAGGGCAGAGGCGGGAAGCCAGTGCAGGCCCACAGACCCTCACATGCCGAGTGCCTGGCATTTGAAGGGGCTGGGCAGGGTGCCAGTTCTCAGGCCTGGAGGCCAGGCGGGAGTTGCTGGTGGAACACTGGGGTGCGGCTCAGAGGAGAAGGGTTCCCTATACAGAAGAGCTCGGGCCACATCTGTGGCTTTCTGCCCCGTCTTCCTGAGTACAGGGGTACAGGGCATCCATGATGGCTATGGATATCTCTGAATTGGCCGGGGCATTAGGTCTGGGGTGTTGGGGGTTGGTTAGGAGTTTGCTCCACAAAGAACATGCATATGGGATAATTCTTAGGTAGAGATGGGGTCTGGAGCTTCCCACCTCTTCCTCTTCTTTCCAAATAGGTGGTGTGTGCTGGCTCCAGCAGGGCAGAGAGGCCACCTGCAGTCTGGTGCTGAAGACACATGTCAGCCGGGAGGAGTGTTGTGCTTCCGGCAACATCAACGCAGCCTGGTCCAATTTCACCCACCCAGGCAATAAAATCAGCCTGCTAGGATTCCTGGGCCTCGTCCACTGCCTCCCGTGCAAAGGTAAAGCCGTGGGGTCCTAATAGTGGACAAGATCCAGAGAGAATGGGGCACTGGGGAGACACTCTGCCTGTAGACAGGGCTCATGGTTGCCCTGGGGCCCACGGCTTGAGGAGGCTCTGAGAAGCCCCTGGTTTCGTCATATAAAGCCTCTAACCTGAGTGCAGCTTTACCTGGTGGGGAGGAACTTAGCCTTAAACCCTGACCTGACACTCAGGCTGTGTCCCCACTGTTACCCTCATGGGGCCCCGAGTACCACCCCTTTCACATAGCTAATATGCCTGGGGTGTCCATGTTTTATTCTGAGCATGACGCCCACACCCCTGCGAGATGAATGAGTAGCAGTCCAGGCGCCCTCTGCCTTGGAGGAAGCATTGACAGAGGGCACCCCTAGCTTCTCTGTGCTCGGGGCTAGACCAGCAGGCACCCAGAGAACACGATGGGCAGGGCTTGGAGGGAGCAGGCATGAGATCTGGGGTTCAGGTGGTGATTAGGAGTTTGCTGGGAGGAGCCCATGAGGAAGAGTGCACTGGGTCTAGGGTTAGTCTCTAGGGGTTGGAGTGCCTGCCACCAGGCAGCTTATCCAGGAGGAAGCTAGGTAGGGCTGCAGACCTAAAAGCCAAGCCCAAGAGCCTGCATTGACCTCAGGGATAAGATTCATCTCAGATCCACCTGGCTGTGTGGTCCAGAACACATCGCCACACTCCCTCCCCCAGACCCCACCTCTAGCTTCTGGGAAGAGGAGTTATTTCAAGAAATGCCTGTCTGGGCTTGAGGGCCGGGTTGCCCACCCAGCCTCCTCTGGCCCTGGGGACTGGGGATGGAAATTTGCACCCTTCCCCTTTCTTTGATTTCCTGAAGCTGGCTAGTGGGTCAATTCCAGATGTGTGGTGGGTGGGGCCTGTAGGGGTGCCCAGGTGTGACCCTGTAATGTGGGTCTCCCCAGCTCCTTTTACACACGGAGGAATCAAGGCCAGAGAGTTCAGGGGCTGCTTCCCAGACCCACAAGCAACTGAACTGGGAGAGAGAGGGTTGTCCATTCCAAGTCTGGCGTGAAGCTCTCAGGCTAGGGTGTTTCGGGTCTCCTTGTACTCATAGCTGTGAACAGTCTCAGTTTACAGCCCATCTGTAAAATGGTGGCTGAACAACAGATTAAAAGGGACACGTGGCCAGGAGTGTGAAACATACCAGATTCCCACACTTGGGTAATAGAGGCAGGATGATCAAGAGTTCAAGACCAGCCCTGGCTACAAAGCAAGTTTGAGTAGCCTAGACTACTTGAGACCATCTCAGAAGCACACAATGAAGAGTGTGGAGCTAGGTGGAAACCCCAACACAAGACTGTCTAGGCGAGCATCAGTTTCCCCACCTGAGACAAAGGATGTGCAGGGTGAACTCCTCCCCCATGCCTCTTTGGGGAGGTCCTGGTGGAAACTGGCAATGCACATGCACCCAGTAATTGTGCATCACGGTGCGCCTGGACTCCAGTGACACGTGGGGACCCCACTCGTGTGTGCTCTGTGCCCTCAGATTCTTGCGATGGAGTGGAGTGCGGCCCTGGCAAGGCGTGCCGCATGTTGGGGGGCCGTCCACACTGCGAGTGCGTGCCAAACTGCGAGGGGCTTCCCGCGGGCTTCCAGGTCTGTGGCTCTGATGGCGCCACCTACGGGGACGAATGCGAACTGCGCGCCGCGCGCTGTCGCGGACACCCAGACCTGCGCGTCATGTACCGCGGCCGCTGCCAAAGTAAGAGCCGAGGCCGTGGAGGGGCGGGGCCGCGGGGCGGGGCTAGGGAGAGGAGGACAGGGAGCCTGGAAAAAGATAGGGCCGACCAAGGGGCGGAGCCTAGAGAGGGCGGGGCCTAACAAAGCAAGACCGAGGTGAGGCTTGCTGAGGGCGGGGCCTAGGGGAAGGTGTGCCCATACAGGGGCGGAGCCTGGAGTGGAAGAGCCTGGGATGAGATGGTGGGTCTATTCTCGGGCAAGGCCTGGAAGGGGCGGTGCTTGGATACTTTGGGGGCCTGGCCTGCATAGAGGCCAGGCCAGAAGTTGGTAAGTGGGCTCTATCCGGTTGTTGCCCAAGTCCACACCTAGCCTGAAGAAGGGCCGGGCCACACTGGCTGCACTTTAGGGACACTACTGGTTGATAATACCAGGGGGCGGGGCCTGAGGGAGGGACAGGGCTATGCAAAACTGTGTGTCAGGTCAGGTGCGTGCTAAAGACGGCAGGCTGCAAAGCCAAGATCGAGCCCCCGTTTAGCGCCAACTCGCGGGCATGTCCAGGAGCAGGGCTGTGCGCGGCAGCACGTAGCGTGCCCTGCGGGCCAGCGTGCCCTTACAAGTGCTGACGCGCGAGAGAAGCTGTGCAGCCACGGGATGGGGGAGGAGAATGTTGGTGTAGCCAAGAAGGAAACCTGATGGGTGGAGCTTGGTAGAATGGGGCAGGGTTTGGCAACTGGGTGAGTCTGTCCTTCTGGGGGCGGGACTTCTCTCCGAAGGGCGGGGCTTAACAATTGATGGGGGCTTGTGTTCTGGGGCGGGGCTTAACAGGTGAGTGGTGCTTGCGTTCTAGTGGATGGATCTTGACAGCAGGGTGGGGCTAGTGTCCCAGGGCGGGCCCGGCTCGAAGAGTGGTGGTGCGCTTATGTCCTAGGAGTGGGGCTTTCAGGTGGAGTCCTTGTCTGAGGGTAGCTGGACTCACAGGGAGGAGACACCATCCTGCACCTGACCCGCCCTCTCTCGGGCCTTCAGAGTCGTGCGCTCAGGTAGTGTGCCCGCGCCCCCAGTCGTGCCTTGTGGATCAGACCGGCAGCGCACACTGCGTAGTGTGTCGCGCTGCGCCCTGCCCGGTACCTTCAAACCCCGGCCAAGAACTCTGTGGCAACAACAACGTTACCTACATCTCGTCCTGTCACCTACGCCAGGCCACTTGCTTCCTGGGCCGCTCCATTGGAGTTCGGCACCCGGGCATCTGCACAGGTGAGAGATGTGGGTGGGTCTGGGCATCTGGTCCACCGAGGGTCGGTGCGCCATGCTTACTCTCACCTCCATCCCTGTAGGTGGCCCCAAAGTACCAGCAGAGGAGGAAGAGAACTTCGTGTGAGCTGCAGCCACTGGGCCTGGTATTTGAGGCCACCCCGATTTTATTTATTGTTACAGAAAAGATTCTAATTTATGTCACATGAACAGTCCCCAAACCTGGCCTGGAACCACTTCGGGATCCCCTAGGATCCTGAGCACCTATCTCAAGGACTGAAGGAAGATTTTGTAAGAGTTGGTATGTGCCATCACCAGGTCCTGAGATCACCTGCCGCCCAGGGAGGGCAGCTTCGTGGAGACCCACTGCTTTGATCTTCCCACCTGCTTTCCAGGCTGGAGCTGTCTCAGGGCACAGCCGATGGTAGTGTGTCCACCTCAATTGGTGTTTGCATATGGCTGACCTCAGACCAGAGCAGGCAGCATCAGGTCAGAGAAACACTGGGTTCATTCCTGTTCAGTCCACTCAGGGTGGGACCTGGTAGAAGCATTGGCTGACTCTCAGGCCTGGGACAGCCAGTGGACACTACAATTCACTGTGCCCAGAGCACCCCAGAGTCACTCTAACACTTACCGCCCTGTTTGCTGGACACCCACATAGCTTTCACCCAGTTCCCAACCAGCCCCACTTGTCACCAAGCCCAGCCGCAGGTAGTGACACCAGCCAGATGCTGTTTGGGGCCGGAAGTGTTATTTCTCATCCTTCACCCAGCTAAGGCTGAGAATTACCCACAGGTGCCTTCGAGGAAACCGAAAGGGGGCGCTGTAGCTCAGTAGGCAGAGGGCTTTTGTAGCATTCCCAAAGCCCCGCCTCCATCCCCAGCACCACGGAAAACAGATATGTTGGCTCTGGCCTGTCATCCCCGCACTTGGGAAGCAGAGGGGATCAGGCATTGAAGTTGATCCTTGGCCAGCCTGAGCCAGTGTCGGACCACAACCGAAGACCGCGGGAAGGTGCACAGCCCTCCAGTTTGGAAGCAAGGAGTTCCCAGGGTCTTTCTTGCTATCCTCCAGTTCTCAGCTGTGCCTTTCTTGTAATGTTCCCAAAAGTGTCCTTAGTAGGGAGCTGTGGTACCCTCTCCTACTCTGGAGCTCTGCCTCACCAAGGAAGTAAAAGGCAATAAAACCCACCATGTGTGACCAGCCTCTGCCTGCCTCCTTCCTCTGAACCTGGGACGAGGGTGGAGCGTGAGACCATCCACGAAAGCTTTCAGAGACACGTGGCACATCCTCAGGGGCCCCTGGGAAGTCTGAAGGCGAGTGGACAGGAAGGAGAGGAAGTGCACCCTCTGGGGTCCTGGAGGTACAGGGTCCTAAGATGTCAGCTTGCCCAGGGCTCAGGAGTGAAGGTTTGAACTCAGACCAGAATGAATGCAGGATGAATGATGGCCGATAGGATGATTGGTGCATGGAGGCGATGCAGTGATAGGAGAGCAGTTATAACTGTTTGGGTTTTTGTTCTCACTACATATATTATCCCTGTCTATGTGTTAGTGGGGTTACTCACGATCCATAAGGGATAGAGCAGGTGCAAAGGCCCGGGAGCCACCCAGAATGGGGACCACAGTGTAGAAGTGACGACTTGAGGAGGGGCAGCATAGTGGGTCTTGGTTATGAGGGTGACTGTGTGGACTGAGGGGGGGCTTCTGGAGTTGACCACATATCAGGCCATAAGCCATATATCTAGTTAGTCAGCCTTCATTAGCCTCACGTTCTCGGGGTTTTAGGGCCAAGCCTTGAAATATTCCAGATGTGAGCCAGTGAACACAGGTTGCCATTTATTTGTGTCCCAGGAGCGTGCTGAGATTCAAACACCCCTCACAGAACGTCCCATAGAACCAGGGGATGAGCTTGCCCGAACCACATCCCAGATCCAGGTCACAAATGCTGACACTTGAGTGTAGACATCTGGGGTCTTGGGGTCACCACACCAGAGGCCTGAGAAAGACACAAGGCCATGGGCCCGTCTTCCACAGACCAAGGGCCCACCCGAGTCTGCCTGGAGTGAAAAATGTTTGAGGTTAAGAGCTGTTCTTGGGGTCTTGGGTCCCCCCAAAGGAGTCTCTTATAAGCAGACAGGTCTGTGGTCTTCCAGCAATGCACAGCCTATGTAGGTGTGCAACAACCCTCTGGTGTGTCTCCCCAAGAAGCTGAAGTTTTCCTTACGTCTCAGCTCCTAGGCTGTACTTTTAGTGTTCCTCAATAGTCACTGTAATAGCCCCCAACTCACTGGCTGGTCTCACTGGCATAGCTGCTATGTAGAAATTGCTGTGTCGTCTTTTAGGAGCCCAGGCCTGGGAGAAATATCTGTTTGTGCCCTGGAATGGCCGCGCCTCGTGAGTTAAGACATACTATCTCCAGGGTGTTTTTCTGAAGGATATATACAGGCTGCAGAAATGAAAGTCTCTGTATGACTCTCAATCATCCCTCACCTTTCTGGGCCTCAGTTTCTCCATCTAATACAACATTAATGGGACTAAGCTCTCACAGGCAGCCTACTTCCAACCCTGACACCCCTCCCCCCCCTTTGTGGGCCTCGGTTTCCCCATATGGCAAGCAAGCATGGCATGGAATCATACCGCGCAGAAACCACGCCGCTGGCGGTCCCCACTGTGGGTGCAGAGCATGGCAGGACTCAGCTGGCCCTGCCAGGAGCTGTTGCAGACACGCAGGTCCAGTATGCGCACCTCGACTTCCATCAGCCCGGGAGGAGGCTCCTCGAAGTCAGACACGAAGCCCCAGCCAGATACACGGCAACGCATTCCCACCATGGGTGGCTTAGCACCTCTCCGTGGCAATCGCAATAGCCTCACAGCGGGGCCCAGGATAGCAGAGCCATTCAGCTGCAGGAAGTATGCTAGATTCAGTGCAACCCACTCTCACACCTGACTCATCAACCCTCTCCCACCTTAGTGTCCCTATAGTGTCAAGAAGCAGTAACAGCTGTGGTCCACCCGACATCAGACTCTTGCCCCCAACCACACCAGGCAGCTCAATCATGGACCAGCGACGTGGCCTTCCACCCCATCTCAGCGTCCTCCTCCACTCAGCCCTCCGTAACTCCCATGGTCCTTGGGGTGAAGACTCCTGGCCCACTGGTGATTCCAACCCCCTTGAGAGTTTCCCCATTCAACCTCAGTTTACACATCACTTCCTTCAGGAGGCCTCTGAAACTCCACAGTGCAAACAGGCACCTGGGGACCCCTGTGCACCCAGCTGGCTGTGTGGCTTTGCTGAGTGGCTGCCTGGGGCCACGGCCGGATCTTCTGCCACTCAGCTGGAGGGTGTGGGAAAAAAAATGACCAGACCCAGGGAAAGGACCAGCACATCTTGATGCACCGCTACCTCAGTTTCCTCATTTCCCAGTTTCTTCACTTGTACTGGAGGTCAGGTGACTCTAAGGGGTCCCACCCCCAGCCTCTGGCTGTGAAAATCCTCATTCCCTCATTTTTTGTCCTAAAAACTCAGCACACCCTGAAGCCCACAGTCCATGGAAGCCAGCTCTGAGACATGGAGGCCAGCTCTGAGACACACTCTTAGGAAACAGAACCCAGGGCTTCCTGGTTTGGTTTTGGTTCTGACAGGTGGAAGTGTGGAGGGTTCAGGGCAGGAGAGATGGATGGCAGGATTCAGGGGGGCTAGGTTCTACCAGCCATTTTCAAACAGAATTCAGGGACCCAGGCATGGGCTCGTAGCAAAGCCTTTTCCTAGCATGCAAGAAAAGGGCCCACGCTGGCTGTGGTGCTCAGGAGGCAGATCTCTGTAGTTTGAGTCCAGCCTGAGCTACATAATGTTTCAGGAGAGCCAGGGCTGCATAGTGAGACACTCTCTTGAAAAGAAAAGAAAGGAAAAGGAAGAAAAGGAAAGGGAAGGACGGATTTCTAAGTTCGAGGCCAGCCTGGTCTACAGAGTGAGTTCCAGGACAACCAGGGCTACACAGAGAAACCCTGTCTTGAAAAACCAAAAACCAAAAACAAAACAAACAAAAAACCCAAACCAACCAACCAAACAAACAAAAAAAGCAAAAGGAAAGGAAAGAAAGAGTTCATCCCCGGCTCCACAAGTAAATTAAATGAATAAACTCAGAAATCAGATGGACCCTGATCTGCCGATCACCCTCCTGTGCTCAGCTCACCCTCAGCAGGCAGATATCGTTGGCCTGTGTGGACGGCTGGAAATCAGGATGGCTGACAGCAGCTGCAATGCTAAATACCTGTTGTGTGGGCTCCCGGGTGAGCAGTTCATGGGCCCCGAGCACCACCAGGCCAGTGGAGGGGTCCCTGCAGGCAAACAAGGAGAGAAAAGTCATCAAGGCTGCCCTGAAGTCATGAGTTCATACACCACACCATCTCCAGGCAGCTTCTAGTCCTTGCAAGATTAACTTCCAGAGTTATAAGAATACACTTAAAGTCAACCTTATTTATTATAATTATTAATTCCATAATACTATTTTGTAGTACTGAGTATAAAACTAAAAACCTTGGGGGTTGGAGAGATGGCTCAGCAGTTAAGAGCACTGACTGCTCTTCCATAGGTCCTGAGTTCAATTCCCAGCATCCACACATCTGTAATGGGATCTGATGCCCTCTTCTGGTGTGACTGAAGAGAGCAATAGTGTACTCACATATATTAAATAAATAAGTAAATAAATCTTAAAAAAAATAAATAAAAATCTCAAGCTTCTCACTACGCAAGCACTCTACCTGACCACGCCCCCAGCCCCTCACTGGGGGATTCCAGGCAGAGCTCTGCCCCTGACCACACCCCTAGCCCCTTCATTGGGGGATTCCAGGCAGAGCTCTGCCCCTGACCACGCCCCCAGCCCCCTCACTGGGGGATTCCAGGCAGAGCTCTGCCCCTGACCACGCCCCCAGCCCCCTCACTGGGGATTTTAGGCAGAGCTCTGCCCCTGACCACGCCCCCAGCCCCCTCACTGGGGGATTTTAGGCAGAGCTCTGCCCCTGACCACGCCCCCAGCCCCCTCACTGGGGGATTTTAGGCAGAGCTCTGCCCCTGACCACGCCCCCAGCCCCCTCACTGGGGGATTTTAGGCAGGGCAAACCCCACAACCTCTGACTTGGGGATTCTATGTGGAACTCCATCCGTGAGCCACGCTCCAGTTAGGGGCTCTACTATTCAGCTACACTCCTACAGCTATCTTTCCATCTGTCTGTCTGTCTGTCTATCTATTTGTTGAGACCTGGTTCCAGACTGTAGCTAAAACTGAGCTTCAGGTTTCCGTGCCGCTGACTCAGCCTTCTGGCTAACTGGAATTCCCAGACGGCGCTGCCGTCCCGACAGTTAGCGTGAGCCCAGACAGCTTTGCTTGTGTTGAAGATGAACATAGTTATTAGATTTGATTGTTATCACCAGAAGTGGGGGTGGGGGTAGGGAGTTGGTCCTGTCTGTGTCAAATCCTGGCTTCCTGATAGTCTTCAGTTTATACCTCAGTGGCCCCAGCATGTCACCTGTCACTGAAGCAATGGGCAGCTGACGCCACCCAATGAGCATGGAACAGGAAGCCTCCACAATGGTGACGGCCCTCGAAGCTCACAGAGGCCATGTAGGGTCGGGAATGTGGCATCACCTCATGGCCTCCAACAATGTAGGATCCGCAGCAGCCTGGGGGAGGTGGGGCGATGTGAGAGACGAGGGCAGGTCAGTCAAGGCCAGTCAAGAACAGCCCAGGCAGGGAGTAGGGGTGGAGGCTGGGCTGAGAGGAAGGGGTAAAGAGGGAGGCCCCCAGAAAGCAGAGGCAGGAGGATGTCTGTCAGCCTGGTCTGCATGGAGTACTACAGGCCAGCCAGGGCTTCATGGTAAGATCTTGCCTAAGTGTGTGTGTGTGTGTGTGTGTGTGTGTGTGTGTGTGTGTGTGTGTGTGTGTGTGTGTGTGTTTTAGAGAGAGAGAGGGAGAGAGAGAGAGAGAGAGAATGTGTGAGAGTTTGTGTGTGTGTGAGAGAGAGAGAGAGAGAGAGAGACAGACAGACAGACACCACAGAGAGTTGAACACTCCTCTAACATGCATAAAGCTTTAGGCATGCCGGGTGGTGGTAGCGCGCGCCTTTAATCCCAGCACTTGGGAGGCAGAGGCAGGCGGATTTCTGAGTTCGAGGCCAGCCTGGTCTACAGAGTGAGTTCCAGGACAGCCAGGGCTATACAGAGAAACCCTATCTCGAAAAAAAGAAAAAAAAAAAAAAAAAGCAAAAGCCCTAGGCACCCTCAGCACATAAGCTGGTGTGGTGGTGCATGCTGTTATTTCAGAACTCTGGAAGTGGAGGCAGGAGGATCAGAAATTCAGGAGAAATTCAAGTCATTTCTCTTTTCAGGTGCACAGCTATTTTAAGGTGCCTGGACCATGAGAAACCCTACTTTGATTAAGACAGATGGAGGGGGTCAGGCGGTGGTGGCACACACCTTTAATCCCAGTGCTTGGGAGGCAGAAGCAGGCCGATCTTTGTGAGTTCAAGGCCATCGTGGTCTACAGAGAGAGTTACAGTACAGCCAGGGCTACACAGAGAAACCCTGTCTTGAAACAGACAGACAGACAGACAGACAAACAGACAGACAGGGATGGATAGATAGATAGATAGATGATAGATAGATAGATAGATAGATAGATAGATAGATAGATAGATAGATAGATAGATAGGAAAGACAGAGAATAGGAGGCCCTTTGGGCTGGTGAGATGGCTCAGTAGGTAAAGGCGCTTGCTACCAAGCTTGACGACCTGAGTTCAATCTCAGGGACCCATAAGGACAGAATCAACCCCTGCAAGTCTTTCACTGGTTTCAACAATCACTATAGACATGTACCCTCTCAAAATAGCTACATGAAAATAAGCAGATGTAATTTTAGGAAGCTTGGAGAAATGGCCTGTTATTTAAAACCCCTGGCTGGTGTTACTGAGGTCATAGATTCTAACCCCAGCACCTACATTGTTGTTCGAACCGACTGTAATTTCCAGGGGACCTAATGCCACCTTCTGGTCGTCCCAGGTACTACATGCATGCAGACAAACAGGCAAAACACTAATATACACAAAAATAAACAAAACAAAACCAGAGCAAGGAAACCCAGACTCCACGATCTTGTCCCTGAGGTGGCTGAGATCCCCGTTGGCTGCCTCACCCCAACACACAGCTTCCTGTTTCAGCAGTAAGAGTGCATGTGGGTCCTCTTTGGAAGCCTGGTCACCTTGGGTAGGGTCTAGTGGTCATTTGGAGTTCTCACCAGGGAGCCACATGAGCTGGGTCAGGGCAGCTGCCGTGGTCAGCATCAGGCAGTCCCAGCCTCCGCCTGTCCCAGGGACCATGGCTGTGAAGGGTGGCTTCTTTCTGGCAAGGTCTGCAGGTGCAGGAGGCTAGCTTAACCCAACAGTCCAGCCCAGAAGTAGTTCCGGGGCTGTGGTCTGTGGTCAGAAGGTGGAGCAGGCACTTCTGGGAACCAGGGAAGGATTTGACTGTTCCTGGCCCCCAAGTGTGCTGCTCATGAAAACCCAGAAGCTTAGAACCAAGATCGGGTTGTGAGCTCAAGCTCCCCTACACTTTCCTACTAGATTAACTGGCCCCTGCCAGGCTGAACACGTGTCATTCTGCCCCTCAGACCTTCTCAGGGGACAGTCATCCCGGAAGCACCAACTCTAGCCCTGGGGCAAGCACCTTGACCTCAGTTTCCCCATCAAGAACCTTAGTTCTGTGAGGACAATAAAGCTAGTTCTCTGGAGAGGAGTCTGGGGTTTGCTGCCTTTGATGCAATTATTGAGCTCCTACTGTGTACTGTACTTTCTTGGAAGAACTGGGGACACAGCAGAGACTGACCCTAAGGTCTGGAGTCAGGATATATGCTGGGCTTAGATTTCCTCATGGTGCTGATCTTTGGGAGAGAAAGTTCAGTTATCTTCTCATGTAGCCCAGGCTGGCCCCTAATTCAATATGCACCTTGAACTAGCTATCCAGCTGAGAATGACCTTGAGCTCCTGCCTCTCCCCTCCAAGTGTCATCTACCATGGACCCAGGTGAGATGGGGACTTCAGCTCCCCCAGGGTGTGTGATGGAGTCCAGAGCACACACTGGTTCATGTTTGTTTGCAGATGATGCAGCTTTAAGTCTGCTACAGGCTGTGCCCCAATACAGTAGGACCCACCCCAGGGCTGAGGCAAATGTTGGGTGCTTAAGAGCAGGGAGGAGCAGATGGGCCTGGGTGAACTCAGGGTGCACAGTGGTGACCAGGCTGAGGTCCCCAAGCAGCTCAGGGAGGAGAGACGGCTCAGGGTCAGCAAGGCCATCATGCAAGAGAAGGCACTAAGAAGGTCATTCCATCCCCCACTGAGGATGCAGGGTGAAGCTGTGCACCACAGGCCTTGGAGGGAACCTCAGGAACAGTGTGCTGGGAGCCAGGGCTCAAGAAGGTTAGTGACCGGATAACAGAGTGTGAGGGGGTAGAGAGAGACCCCAGATAAAGAGGAACAGAGAGAGACACACAGAGAGAGACAGAGGAAGACAGAGACAGAGGGAGACAGAGAGAGACAGAGACACAGAGACACAGAGACACAGAGAGACACAGATAGAGACAGACAGCAACAGAGACTCAGAGAGACACAGATAGAGAGACAGAGAGAGACAGAGGAAAAAAGAGAGTAAACGAAACAGATCTACGTGGAATGAGACAGAGAGACAGGGAGACAGAGACAAACAGAAAGCCAAGCCTGACAGTGATGCAGCTTTTTTTTTGAGACAGGGTTTCTCTGTGTAGCCCTGGCTGTCCTGGAACTCACTCTGTAGACCAGGCTGGCCTCAAACTCAGAAATCCGCCTGCCTCTGCCTCCCAAGTGCTGGGATTAAAGGTGTGCGCCACCACCTATTAACCAAACCGCTAGGGTTTGGTTAATAGCACTCACATCAATCGCTTCACCCTAGTTTGTAACTCCAGTTGCAGTGGATCTGTCGCCCTCTTCTGGCTCCTATGGGAACTGCATGCATGTGGTACATAGGCACAGGAAAATACTCAGAAAATAACAAAATCAACTACAGAGAGAGATACCAGAGATAAAGACAGCTATATAACGAGACAGAGTGAAGGGAAGTCAGTGGCAAAGACAACAACATAGAGAGTGGAATGGTGTGTGTAGCAGGGTGGACGTGGGGGCACACACCTTTAGTCCCAGCGCTGAGGCAGAAGCAGGCAGATCTACAGCGTGAGTTCCAGTACAGCCAGGGTTACACAGAGAGACCATGTCTTGGGAAAAAAAAAAAATCGCACAGCAAGTGAGGGCAAAGTTCCGGCTGCAGACTCGGGAGTCTGGTTGCTTCTCTGTTTCCTTCCGATTTGGCCAACAGTTGTGAAAGCATCTTAAGCTCACCTCAACTGCCAACCGCCAAGCTCCCAGCAGCCTGTACTGGCTTGAGAAACCCAGGAAGGTCTTCCATCTTCCATCTTCCTTCTGGGGCATTTGGGAACCCTGTGAGATATTAATTAATTTACTAATTGGCTGATTTTTTGTGTTTTTGAGACACTACCTGTATATAGACACCTGGTGAAGGAGGTCAGTGGCTTTGACAAAGATGGAGGAAAGGCTTGGACATGCCCCCAGCCAGGGCCTTGCTCTTCCATACCTCCCGGCTCTCCTGGAAGTGGCTCTCTCTTTCCTTAGACAAGGACTCATGCAGCCAGTTTGCTCTCAGACTCACTATGCAGCCAAGGCTAACCTCGAACCTTGATCCTCCACTTCCTGGGTGCTGAGGTGACAGATTCTTCCAGCCACATCGGCTCACTTTGGGTTTTTTTTTACTTTAAAAATACATATAAATACACATACACATGTATTGGTCTCACTATGTGGCCCAGGCAGGCTTGGCACTTGTGGTGGTCTTCCTCCCTTAGGCCACGGAGAAGCAGCATGTGTCACCATGTCCGCATTCCTTATGTTTTTAATATTTTACTTTGCATGTGTCCATGTTTCTATGTGCAAGTGTGAGCACATGAGTGTGCTGTGTGAGAGCAGCCTCAGCTGGCCTTAGTTACCATCTACCTGACTTTCCAGGGCAGGTTCTCTCCCTGGCCTCAGACTTGTCAATTTGGCTAGGACACATGGCCAGGGAGCCCTAGAATCCTCCGGTCTCCACCTCCTGTGTGTTGAGTTACAGGTGCATGCCACATGTGGACAGGGATTAAACTCAGACCCACATGCTTGCACAGAAAGTGCTTCAGATCTTAACTCACTTGTTTAGAGACAAAAAACACCGTCTCTCTAAAGACAGCGTCCTGAGTCCCCAGTGCATACAGTAAGAACTCTCTCTAGACTGAAAAGACGGTGGTCCAGGCACAGCAAAGATTCCAGCCAGCTGTCAGTAAAGTTTTATTGACACCAACCACTTCCGAATCTCTCCTCCAGCTCCTTTGGTGTTCATGCTAAGTGTACTGTCCTTGCAACACAAACCACCTGGCCAACAACGCTGACAACGTTCACTATCTGACCTTTTATCTGAAAAGCTCACCTGACCCTCAGTGAGTCCAGGTGAGCCGACACCGTTAGCCCTCCAGCAGTCTGAGGAGGTGGGATGGGCAGATAGGTGGAAACAGATACAGAATCACACACTCCTACACTGGTGAGCTCAGATCCAAACCCAGGGAAAATAGGTGTGGTGGCACAGGCCCGGCTGAGGCAGCGGGTATTTCTGTGAGTTTCAGGCCAGCCAAGTCTACACAGCAGTCTACATGGTTTCAAAAGAAACCAAAAGAAAGGTGTGTGGCTTCGGAGGAAGGCAGGAGGATGTCCTGGGACCTCCACATACACACAAGGTGAACACACAGTCTACAAAACCAAACCAAAGGATAACTACTCTAGCACAGAAGAGTTTTATGACTCACTCTCCCTGCTCCGCCCCAAGGCCCAGTGAATGCCTAGGGCCAAGGGGCTGCAGTCCAGGCAGAAACACGGGAAGTCACATGGTGCACCCTCTGGGGGAGACAGGCCCTGTGTCTTTTTTACTGTGGCTCTCCAGTGCCCTGGGAACAAAGTCTAAGTTGACCCAATGCCCCTTTGCTCAGTCTGGCAGCATCAGAGCTGACTAAACTCCTGAGTTCAATAGACCATATCCAGCCATTAGCCCAGGCTGGGCCTCCTGCGGGAGCTGAGCCCCTCAACAGCTGCTGCAGTGGCTCTCCCGTGGTTCGAGGATCCCACTTGGGGCCCTGAACTGTATCTGGACTCCTTTCATCCCATGGAGAACTCAGGGTGACTGGGTCCGTGATCTCCGCGACGCTTTGGGGTGCAGCTGCGCGGTGCGGGGCGTCTGCGGCCGGCAGGAGGCGCGCGCGGGCGCGCGGGGCGCAGGGAGCGCGCAGAGGCGGCGCGCACACGAGCCCACCCGGCCGCGCCCGGACAATACCCGGCGCGCTGGGGACGATGCCCGCCCCGGTGCCGCCCCCGCGCCGCACAGCCCCGGCCGTCAGGCCCTAGAGTCGGCCCTGCCCAGCACTGCACCGCCCACGGACCTCGCGGGAGATGGAGTGAGTACCCGGCCGCGCGCGCTTTGCCGCCCCAGACCCCCAACGGGGAACCCGGAGGCGACGCGGGGAGACCGTGCCCAGCTGCAAAGGGGAAGGATCGAGCTGGGCCGCGCGCTCCAGGCCTGGTCCCCAATCAAGCTGGGGGGGGCACCTGGGTTGTACCCACACATCTCTTGCAGGATGCAAAGGAGAGGGGCCCACGCGCGCGCACGACCCTTTATCCAAGCTGGGCCACCTGTGGGTGGGATCTCCCCGCGAGCCTGCGGGACTTCGGGAGTAATGGGACCCTTCCTCAAGAGGCAGCATGCTCCCCGCTTCCCCTCCCCCAGCTTCGGCTTGCTGCTCCTGGCGCTTCTGTAGGTCCCTCCTGGGCTCTGCCCTCCTCGTGGCCTCCTCCGGGTCCGCAGCCTCTTGACCAAACCATTTCCGACCCCTTAGATGTCTGATTGCCACTGGCTGGAGAGGTAGATTTCCGAGGAGAGCTAGGCGGGCGGTTCCCTGTCAGAAGCTCTAATCTGATTCCCCCCTTTCCCTCTTAGAGTATCCCCTCCCCCTTCCCAGAAAAAGCGGGGACCAGATGGTGTGACTCAAAGGAGTGGCTGGTTGAGGTTGAAAATGATGGTGGAACCCAGTCCCCAAACCTAGTCTGAGTGAGCTGGGGTCCATTTGTGTGGGTCTGAGAAGCTTTGGACAGTGGGCGATTTCATACGCAGCCAGGGCCATTTAGGCTTGCAGCCCGCTCTGGGCAATGTGACGGTGTCCCCCAAGCCCCTTACTCCCACAGGTGGGAAGGATAGGTGGTCGGGGGGTGCTCGACAGGCTTGGTGGTAGAAAAGCATCTTCTAGGTCACAAATCTGCCTGCTTGGTGTCTTGGGGCATACCACACAGGGCGCCTGTCCTTACCCTAGCCAGGGCTGGGACAGAGCAGTCTGGCCAGCCCGGCTTGGCTGGTGACCGCTCCCCCTGCCCTTCCCTCTCTGGGTGTGTTTTGTGCAAGACAACTTTCCTCTTGGGATTAACCCGTGACCCGCCACACCCTCTGATGGGTGGGAGCTGTCACATCCTTCCCGGGCCAAGAAGGCTGACACCCAGCCCTTGCATCCTTTTACTTCAGAAAGCCCAGACAAAGGCCTGGCTGCTCCTCCACCCTGCCCCCGGGAGCCCAGCCAGGGGCTCAGGGGAGCCAGGGCCTGCACTTGCCTGCCCCACATCCCCTCGCTTGTTTATCTGTTCCACTGGCCTGGCCCAAGGGAGCCTCTGACAGTGGGGCCAGGCCCGGGTGTGGCTGTGGTCAGTGGGCTGCACAGACAGGTGACAGACAGAACCTCCCTCCTGGAACAGCAGATGAAAGGCCTGTTTCTGGTTAGGCCGCTATTGTTTCCTGTTCTTCTAGCCCCTTCTTTCCCACCGGGGATCCTACGACTCAAAGGGGACTAGATGATACCCCAGAGCCACACAGCCTACCCAGAGGACCTTAGCACCTGCTGCAAGTCTCTTGTGATTCTCCATACAGCCCCTCACGGCCTCTCTCTGGGTGGGCGGTCTACCGGTTACTGTGTTTTGGTGGGTTCAGCTCGAGGTTGGCCCCATGTAGCTGTGAATGAGAAAAAAACCTCTCTTAGGTTTCCAGTTGACACTAGGTGGGGTGAATTCCATCTGGCCCAGGCCAGTCGGGTTCCTGACCTTCCAGTCACAGTCCTTTCCCACTGGGGTGAAACTCCCTGCAACTCAGTCCTTTGATGAACTGCCCAGAACATGAGATGATTGCAAAGGCTAGTGGACAGAGGATGTTCATGCTGTATTCCTGTGTGTGTGTGTGTGTGTGTGTGTGTGTCTGTCTGTCTGTCTGTCTGTCTGTCTGTCTGTCTGTCTTATGTGCACACAAGCCTTTCACCCCGGCACTCAGATGAGGCAGGCAGATCTTTGAGTTCCAGGTCAGCCAGGGTTACATAGTGACGCCCCAGCTCAACAACAACAAAAAGCATTTTAAATTTTAAGAAAGGCAAAGATACACATTAGAGAATTACTGGAGGTGGCTGGAGAGATGGCTCAGTGTGTAAGAAAGCTTACTGCTGTGTCGTAATTTCGTGTTGGCTCACACCTTTAATCCCAGCACTTGGGAAGCAGAGGCAGGCGAATCTCTGAGTTCAAGGACAACGAGTTCCAGAACAGCCAGGGCTACAGAGAGAAACTCTGTGTGTCAGGTGAGAGATGGGAGGAGAGGGAGAGGACCCCAGTTTGATTCTTGGCACCCCCATGGTGGCTCACAACCTCCTGTAACTCCAGAGCCAAAGGCTCCGACGCCCTCTCCTGGCCTCCACAGGCATTGCACGCATGTGTGCAAACCCACACACCAGAATCTAAAAATGCAATAAATCTTTGAAAAATTTAAAGACCTAATAAGTATTACTTTCGAAGAGAGGTGGCAGATACTGTGACCAGGAAGTTGTGGTAATCCTCCTGCCTCAGCACCCTGGAGTGCTGGGGCTACAGGTTTGATCTACCAGAATGGAGGAATGGGGATGTTCAGAAGTGAAGCCTTCACCAGGTTCTTTCTGGATCTTAACCCCATTCACCTACCCCGTCTCCCCCTCCCCGCCTCCCGCCTGTCAGTCTCTTGGTGTCAGGTCTGCACTGATATTCAATTGCAGAGCAAGCTTTGGTTCTCTTTGTATCTATTTGTATCTATCTGGTCCCTGCACCTTCATACTCTAGCTGAGTGTGTCTGTCTGGGTAATTGTGATATTTTTCTACAGTATAGGGGATTTAGTTTGAAATGTGAGGTTTTTTAAAATAATAATAATAATAATAATAATAATTTGTGTGGAGTGTGGGAGAGTGTGTGGGCAAGTAAGAAGTGAGAGCATCTGAATTCCAGGAGTTCGTTCCCGCCTTCCACCATGTGGGTTCTGGGGATTGAACTCGGGCCGCAGGCTTGGCAGCAAGCCTTCCTACAGCCATCTCAGTAATCCCCTAAATGTGAGTTTTTAAGGACGGAATTAGCCGGCCAGCCTCAGAACAGGGAAGGTGGCCGGAGAAATGGAGTATAACTTATTCATTTAGAGATTTTTGTTGTTGTATTTTCAGTCTGTCGTTTATTATTGTGGGGACATGACACATGTCTGGAGGTAAAAGGACTTGCAGGTCATTCTGTCTGTTCAACATGTGGGTCCTAGGATTTGAATCCAGGCCCTAAGGCTTCCCAGTAACTTTACCTCCTGAGCATTCGCGCCAGCCTTGTCCTTGCTGTTACATTCTGGTTGCTCTTTGTGCATCAACCTCAATTTCATAATCCTCCTGCCTCAACTTTCTGACTTTTTTAAAGAACCGCACCCCTCGCCCCCTGCCCAAGGCAGGCTTTTACTGTGTAGCACAGGCTGAGTTCAAATTCTCCACCCTCCTGCCTCAGTCTACCTGAGAAATGTTTTTGTTTTGTTTCGGGCGCTCCCATCTGAGCCTTTTCTGTAAAGTATTCTCCAGGACCTGCGGCAGACAGACTGGCGCACCTGCTGGCCAGACGGGCGCGTGCGCTTGGGCCCCAACCTCTGCAGGCTGCGCAGCCACTGTCTGAGCTGAGAGCTCCAAGGGCGCGGTGGGGCGAGGCAGAGGGGGGCAGGCCGGGCTGCGCGGCCTCCGCTCCCGGACCCAGAGGACACAGCCTGGTAGTGCGTCTGAGCCTAGGTCAGGCTGCTGATGGATGAGCCCCAGCCAGCTGTGACAAACAGCTGTGGAGGGTGTGGCCAGGCCTTGGGCGCTCAGCAAGGAGGCAGAGAGGGCAAGATGGAGATCTGGGGGACCAAGGAGCACAGAGGGTGGAGTCTGACATCCACCACAGGAAGATGAGATCACACCCTTTGTCTTTTTTCTTTTTCTTATGTGTTTGTGGGTTTGTTTGTTTTTAATTATTGTTGATGGTTGGTGTTTTTGTTTTGAGACAAGTTCCCTCTATGTCCTGGCTGTCCTGGTACTTGATATACAGGTCGGGCTGGCCTCAAACTCACAGAGATCTGCTTGTCTCTGCTTCTCGAGCGCTGGAATCAAAGGCGTGCGCCGCCGCCATCAGGCTGCTTCTACCTTACTTTTGAGAGACAGCATCTCTCATTGGGCTGGAACTTAGTAGTTAAGCGGCGTAGACTGGCCAGTGTGCTCCAGGGAGTCGTCTCTGCCTCCCCGGGGCTGGGACAAAAGCCCATTCCACCATACCTTGTCTTTTTTATGTGGGTGCTGGGGATTTGAACCCGGGTCCTCAGGCTTGTGCAGCAAACACTTTCCGCCCCACTTTGCCCATCTGTGTTCAAATCCTCTGTCCGTAGAAATCTCAGGGCAGGACCAGGAGGTGGGCAGGGACCCTAGCCTGTCTTTGGCTTGGGCCTTGGAGGAAAGGATGGCTTTGCACTTGTAATTATGAGTTGATAAGCACGTTATATTAGTGACCTGTCTCATGGCAGGGAAATGCAGCTTAAGGGAGGATTTATTCTGACCACAGTTCCTACTGTCCATCATGCCGGGGAGGGCGTGGCAGGGGGCGGGGTCCACAGTCAGGAAGCAGAGAGAGGTGATCACCCATCATCCGAGCTTAGCTCCGGGTCTCCCTCCTCCTCAGCTGAGGAACCTAACCTGTGATGGCGCCACCACAGTCAGGGCGGGTCTTCCCACTCTGTTAACCAGGTGTAAAGACTTCCTCTCAGTCGGCGGAAGCTTTAGATACTGTCGGGCTGACAATATTAACCATCACAGTTTCCGTCAGCCCTTCTCCACAACCTCCTATTCAAAGACATTGTTCAAGTTTTGTTTGTATGTGGTTTTTGTTTTGTTTTGTTTTGTTTTTTAGGGGGAAAGTCTTACTGTGTATCCCTGGTGGGCTGGAACTCACGGAGCTCCACCAGCCCCTGCCTCCCAAGGGTGGGATCAAAGAAGTGCACTATCATGCAGATTTTTTTGTTTTGTTTTGTTTTTTTCGAAACAGGGTTTCTCTGTGTAGTCCTGGCTGTCCTGGAACTCACTCTGTAGACCAGGCTGGCCTCGAACTCAGAAATGCACCCGCCTCTGCCTCCCAAGTGCTGGGATTAAAGGCGTGCGCCACCACCGCCCGGCATATCATGCAGATTTTTAAAAGATGATGTATTTGTTTTTATTTTATCTGAATTATTTTGCCTGCATGTGTGTCTGGATCCCCTGGAACTGGAGTTACAGAGAGGTGTGGCCATGTGGGTGCTGGGAATTGAACCTGGATCCTCTAGAAGAGCAGCCAGAGCTCTAAATTGCTGAATCATATATCCAACCCATGCAGATATATGTATGTATGTATGTATGTATGTATGTATGTATGTATGTATGGGTCTGGAGAGGCAGCTCAACAGTTAAGAGCACTGACCGCTCTTGCAGAGGACCCAGCACCCACATGGTGGCTTACAACTATCTATAACTCCAGTTCCAGGGAACCTGACACCCCCTCTGACCTCTGAGGGCGCTGTATGTACATGGTACACAGACTCGCAAGCAAAATACTCTTATGACTAAAATAATCAAATCTAAACAATAAATGTATGTGTATTTGTCTCTGTGTGTGTCTGTATGTACATATCTGAGTGTGTCTGTGTATATGTCTATATGTATATATCTGTGTGCCTGTGTGTGTATGTGTCTGTGTGTCTCTGTGTGTGCACATGTGTGTATATATCTGTGTACATATCTGTGTGTATATCTGTGTGTGTCTCTGTGTGTGCATGTGTGTACATGTCTGTGTGTGTCTCTCTGTGTGTGTTTCTGTGTGTGTTTTTCTGTGTGTTCATATCTATGTGTGTGTCTGTGTGTGTGTGTCTGTGTGTGTGTGCATGTGTGTGTGCATGCCTGTGTGTGTGCAGGAGTGCTGGGAACATGATGCTGATACTGGAAGCCAGAAGAGCGCCTTGGATCCTCTGTGTCTGGAGTTACTGATGCTGTGAGCTGCCATGTGGGTGCTGAGAATTGAACCAGGGTCCTATGGAAGAACATCTGGTGCTCTAGTCACAGAACCCCCTCCCAGCTTCCTGAAAGCAATTTTTAGTTACATTTTATGTTTGTGTGTGGAATGGGCATGGGTGACACAGTCCATGAGCAGAAGTTAGAGGACAATTTTTAGGAGTCTGTTTTCTGTGGGTCCTGGGGCTCGAACTCATGTTGCCAGGCTTGACAGCAGGCTCCTTTACCCACTGAGCCCGCTTCTTGGTTCCAAAAGTGGTTTTTAATCTAAACTGAATTTCTGGGCTGGAAGTCTAAAAACCTCTAAATCTGAATCTCTTCCCCCCCATCCCCTTGAGATGGGTTAGCCTGGGACACACACACACACACACACACACACACACACACACACACAGCCTCCTGAGTGCTAGGGAACCAAAGTGTGCCTCAAAGCTGGATTAAAAGTTGAAACTTCTTTAATCCCAGCACTTGGGAGGCAGAGGCAGGCAGATTTCTGAGTTCAAGGCCAGCCTGGTCTACAGAGTGAGTTCCAGGACAGCCAGGGCTACACAGAGAAACCCTGTCTCGAAAAACCACAAAAAAAAAAAAAAAAAAAAAAAAAAAAGTTGAAACTTGGATCCTGCAGGGATGGCTCAGGGGTCAGAGCAAGTACTTCTTTTCCAGAGGACCTGGGTTTGGTCCCCAGCTCCTACCGTAGGCAGATCACAGGTACCTGCAACCATGGTCCCACAGGATCCAGTGCCTCAACCAGCCATCAGCTATCCACACACGGTGCACATAAACTCACATAGGCACACAGGGAACATAAGAAAGTGTACTGCGTTTCCAGTGCACGGCGTGGCGCCTGCCCTGTGCTGACCCTCCTGAAGCTGGTGAGCACACGGCAGGAAGTGCTTCTGGGGATGAGCATAGACCACTTACTCTCCTGTCATCACATGACCCTGGGCTCCAGCATCACAGAAAGCAGACATGGGGCACAGGCAGGGGGCATTTTGGGCTTCATACAAAGTCCAGCGGTGTCCTGGGTTACCTGAGACCCTGTCACAGAGAAACGATGGCTTTCTGTATATACCTGAACCAAATGCATTTTGTGTTGAGACTTGATGCCTTCCACTTCCCATAAAGGGACATTAACCTACATAGTGATGCAGCATATTCAACCATAGCCTGTATGTAGCTCTCTCCAGCAATGCTTCTCCACCCGTGGGTCACAGCTCCACAAGCCTTTCACAGGATTCGCCTCAGACCATGGGAAAACACAGATGCTCACATTACGATCCCTAACGGTAGTAAAGTGACAGTTATGACGTAGCACTGAATTAATCTTGTGTTGGGTCACCCCACCCTCACCTAACGTGAGGGGCGGTATTAAAGTGTTGCAGTGGTAGGAAGTCTGAGAACCACTGCTCTGGAACACCTCATCACCCCAGAATGAAGCCCACACCAGCAGCAGTCACCCCATGCCCGCGTCTCCAGCACCCCGAATGCATTCCTGATCTCCAGATCGCCCTGTTGCGGACACTTGCTGTCACCAAGTCCACACTTTGCCGTCTCTCCGCCGTCTCTCCGTGCCTTGCTGTGATGTATGTTGGAGCTTTGCTTTTTGTTCTGTGGGATACAAAAAAGAACAAAGTGTCGGCAGAGTCACAGAGGGGAGGCCTGGGTGAGGAGATCTGGGGGAGACTGCACCAAGTGGCAGGATGGCAAGTACCAAGGTCCTGGGGTCACAGCAGGTTCCAGGTGTTTGAGGATTGTTACTGGAAGTGATTGGGGGCGTGTCTGTGGAAACTGGTCTCTGCATTCGAATATGAGTTCTCATTCACCTGTGAGGATCCAGGGCAGGGTCCAGCTTTTTATCCAACCACAGATTCGTGGCCAAAGTCTCTGTTCCCTTGACCTGGGCCTGCCCTGCTGGCAGATGACTGAGTCTCTCCTCTGGCTTGAGGCTGCATGAGTGCTGGGTTGGGATAGTAGGAGACTCCCTGGAGGGCTCCCTGGGGGAAGAGGCTGTGCCCAGTTTAGCTTGGGGATGGAAAGGCTGAAGCTGGAGAAGAGGAGGTAAAGCCAGCCTGAGGGGTAGGGTTAGGTTAGGGCTTAGAGCCAGATGAAAACGCCTGAGGGGCGGGGTCTGAAGGAGTCAAACACTAAGAGCCCAGGAGACACAGGGTGCTCCAAGAGAGGGGGCACCAAACAGGTGAATTGGACAGCCCCACGCTGGGGACTTCAGTGGGGGAAGGGCTGCCCTGTCAGTCTCCACTCATCCCCGACGCGCCCCCCCTTCCGGCCAAGGTTACCATCAGCACTTTCCTTTCATTTAGCTGCAGGAATGTTCTGGGCGCCGGGCTCCATGCCTGACCAGCTTGATCCCTCCCATTGCTGTTCTGCCGGACACTGGAGCTGCCCAGGCTGTGGCAGGAGAAGCGTGGTCAACACCCCTCTGTGCCCCTCCCCCCACCGCTATCCCTGCCAGGGCCGCCTTGTCCGCTGGGTGACCTTGGGCCTGTTGCATAACCTCTCTGGGCCTTGCAAAAACAATACTGGAAGCCAAGGCTTGGGTTGGGCTGTCACTGGCTTCCCATTGTCTCATCTGGAGCTGAATTATCTCAGGAACTGGGAGATGACGCCCTCCCCAGGCTTCAGCCACCCACACGCAGCAGCAAAGGAGCCCAGATCCCGTACTAGGTGCCTGAAAATAATCCCATAGGAGGCACCAGGACAGGCTCAGAGACCACAAGTCACCTGTCCGGAGACACACAACCGGCAACACACCTTCCGTCTCACTAAGGCAGTGTCTCCACACACGTGTATGCAAGACCTTTGGAGATATGGCTTCTATTTGGCATTTCCCAACTCCTGCCCCAATCCAAAAGGTCATTCCATGGGGGCATCTCTCAGTGTCTATGTAGCCCAGGCTGGCCTCAAGCTTACTGAAAGTCTCCTTAGCTTCCCAAACACAGGGATGACAGGCATCAGCCACTATGCATATAAGTGTATCAGTATGCAAGCATATAAAATAAAGGCGATTTTTCTCCTTTCTTTCTTTCTTTTCTTTTCCTTTCTTTCTTTCTTTCTTTCTTTCTTTCTTTCTTTCTTTCTTTCTTTTTTTTTTTTGAGACAATATTTTTCTGTCCCAGAACTTGCTCTGTAGACCAGGCTGACCTCGAACTCAGAGGTTTGCCTGTCTCTGGAGTGCTGGGATTAAAAGCTTTTGCCACCATGTCCCCACTTATTTTTATTTTTGGAGTTAGAGTCCCACATAGCCCAGGCTGCTCTCAGACTCACTATGTAATGAGGGACGGACTCGAACTCCCGCACCCCATCCTTCCAAGTGCTGGAGTGACCTGCGGCCTCTTGGGTGTTTGGGGGCAACTCCCACCATCTCTACCTCAGCCCCAAAGTCTCTTTTTGCTCTGTATTCTGAGACCAATTCTCACCAAGTTTTCGAGGCTGGCTTTGAGCTCACTGTCCTGTCTCAGTCTCTCTATTACTGAAATCACAGGCATGGGCTGCTAGATATGACTTAGGCTTAATGATTTGCATATTTTTTCCCTCTTAACCTTCACTGCCTGGTCCAGACCCTTTCTAGGGAGATGCGTGGGCACACCAAAAACCAAAATAGGAGAAAAACCGCCCTTTCCCCGCCCCCCTCAGAGCTAGTGGAAGTCTCGCAGCCCCCCAGCACTGGGCCGGGGGTGGATGCTCAGAGCAGGCCCCACCTCCACACACAGGGCCTCGCGTTGCCATGGGGACGACGAGGTTGCCAGGGCGACCGCCTCCCGCGGGCCCGCCATCCATCAAGGCAGTGGCGCCCGGGGGTGGGGAGGAGCGCGGGAAGGGTTCAGCTGCGCGCCTGTACTTGTGACCACGCGGCGACAATATGGGGATGGAAGAGACCGAGGGATGGAAGTTGTCTTCTTGGGACGACTGAGAACATTGTCTCTATGTCGGCTGGCTATGCCCGCCTGACTTCCATCCACTCTGGACTGGGGACAGGCAGTGCAGCCGAGGACACTGACGGCTTTGTTGTCTCATCCGCCCACCGGCTACACAGCTGTCCCTGTGTCCGGCCTGTGGCCACCTGACTCCGGTGGGGGGAATTGCACACTGGGTGGGTAGTTCAGCGTGGCCCTTTTTTCCTAAGGGTCTTTAATCTTACTCGACTTCATTTTTAAAGTCTCACTATGTAGCTCTAGCTGGCTGGGAACTAACTACATAGCCGGCGGATGCCTCCCGGGTGTCGCGATTAGAGATGTAAATGCGCCGCCACTCTTGGGCCCTGTGTGGCTTGACCTCTGCACACAGCATTCCGCCTTGAGAGAACTCAGCAGGCGGTTCCCAGGAAATGCAAAGGGCCTGGGTGGTAGTGACCTGCCTCTCAGCGGAATAGATTGAGGTGGGGGACAGGACGGGGGAGCGCCGGGACACAAGCAGGTAGATATGGGTTAGGCCACACCAGACACCAGACACGGGCTTCTCACAGGGATGAGTGAAGGAGAGAGGCGGGGTCTGATCACTGCTATGAGAAGGTAGTTTGGGTTGTTGGGTATAGAGGGGTAGCTGGGAGACAGAGAAGTGGGAGAGGACAGTGAAAGTCTGGCTTGGGCAGGGACATTTGGATCTCATAGGAGGAACATAGACAAGAAAGACTGCTCCTGTGGACCCTGTAAGGTCCTCAAAGCCAAGCTGGGTCTAGCCTTTCCCAAAACCAACTGTGGAAGCCAGCCTCACTAGGACAAAGGGGAGACAGGAAAAGCCAAAGCTAACCCAGGTGACTCAGGGATTTAGAAGGCTGAGACAGGAGGATTGCATGATTAACATGGGCAGCTCAGTGAGCCCTGTCTCAGTATAACGGTGAGGGGCAGTGGAAGCACCTGTTAGTCATGTTGCGTATACACTAGGACCCGAGTTCAATCCCAGCACCACCTTAAAGTCAGGTATAGCCATGTGGTGGCCTGTGCTTGTGACCCCAGTAATGAGTGAGTGGGCAACAGGTGGATGGATCCCTTGAGCTCCCTGGCTAGCCAGCAGTGACAAACTGTCTTAAAAATCAAGCTGGGTAGTGACTGAGGACTAACACCCAAGGTTGGCCTCTACCTTTCACACTTTTATGTCTGCGTGTGTACAAATGCACACTCACACAAAGTAAGAATTAGGGCTGGGGGCGTGGTCAGAGATTGAATCCCAGCCTAAAATCCCTGTGAGGGGGCTGGAGGTATGGATCCCACCCCACCACTAGAATCCCCCAATGATGAGCTGGGGGCGTGGTCAGGTGTAAAGACCCTGCTTATCAGGTAAAAGTTCCTGGATTCCATTCTCAGGCCTGTAAAAATAGATAAATCAGTGTGGGTTCACTCTACCAGGCCCCAGGGAGGCCCTGAGAGGGAAGGTGTTTCCTGCCAGGAAGGGAGCAACTGTCCAGGGTCACCTGTCAGGGCGTGGGAGCCAGGTCACTTCACAGGCCTTAGTGAGGTCAGGAAACTAAACCCAAGAGCTGGGGGTGGGGAGATGTCGCTGGCTCCAGGTTGTCTGGATGGACTTGGTTGGAGGCAGTTCGCTGGTGGGGTTGCAGGACCGGCTCCCTGCTACGATCCTAGGCTAGCTCAGACTTAGATGTCTCCTGTTCCTGAGTTGCACAGATGGGGAAGCTGAGGCCCAGAGAGGTATAGAGAAGCCTTATGCAGGGCTTCTGGGAAGCTTTACTCCAGGTCAAGGGTGTTGAACACGGCTGTAATTTCAGTCTGTGGAGATAAGGCATCAGGAAAGTCGGGGAGCTAGGTGCGGTGTCTGAGCCTAACCCTTTTGGCCAGCTGTCTCAAGAACAAGGTGGAAATGATCTTGGCTTTGCGGGCACTTTGCCGCGTGTTCTGGGGAAACTCACTCTCTGTTATCTTGGGCCGCTTTGAGGTCCTACCATTCTGTTGTTTACTTTGCAAGATCAAATGGGGGATGGGGAGGCTTGATCCTCCCTGAGCCTGATTTGATTAACGAGAGGGTCCCTGGAAATCATTTTGACATGTCCTCTAGTCTGTCTTCGTAGGTGACACCCCTCTTTAATTTTACTGCCTGGTGAACTCCTGTGAATCCTTCATGGCCCAAACCTAATGCCCCCTTTTCCTATATCCATCCCAGAGCCTCTGAAAGAGCCAAGGAGCCCACCTGATAGGAAATCTAGGGGGAGGGGTGTTCTTTCATTGGCTAACTTTGTCTCCTATATGCAGGGTCCTGGCGACAGACACTGCGTCCCAGCAGGAGCGGCTTCAAGCCATCGCTGTGAGTTCCTCCCACTTCGGACCTGGGGTCCTGAGTAGGCTGGGCAGGATGAGGTTTCAGGATTCTTGATGCACAGTCTAGGCTTCAGAACTTGGACGCAGCTAGCGGAGAGTTCTCTTAGGTGCCCAGAAATGAAAATAGAGACCCTCTTCTTTTCACATGACCTCTGGTCCCCTTGGGAACAGGTGGGGAAACTAAGACTGGCGTTTGTCACAACCCAGGCTCACAGTCTGCAAATGCTCCATGTCCGAGTCCCCTGGTACCGGTCTCCTGGGTCACACAGGGGAGGTTGTGGTTCTGGGGACCCTGGCTGTCCTGACCTGGTTTGCACCCACAGGAGAAGCGTAGGAAGCAGGCAGAGATTGAGGGTAAGCGGAGACAGCTGGAGGATGACCGAAGACAGCTGCAGTACCTGAAGGTAGGGTGCGGTGGAGGGTGTGAGGCAGGCGGGGGGGGGGGGGGGGGGGGGGGGGGGGCTTATGTGGAGCCTGTGGGCGGGGCGAGCCTATGGGCATGGCCTAGTGTGGAGATCTGTGGGCGGGGCCTAAGAGTGGGGGTTGTGGGAGTGGCCTGGAGGGATACTTTGGGCTCCCCGTCTATTTGAGCCCTGGTATTTGGGAATGGACCCAGGCTTATGCAGGCTGTTTCTCTAAGGTGAGTCTGTGAAGTTCTATGCGGGGCCTGCATGGGACTACTGGCATGTGTGACCTTAGGATGGGGCTAAGATCACTATAACTTCATTTATGACCTCCAGCCTGACCCAGACTGGCTTCAACCCTGACAATGACCCCCATTCAAAATTCTGATCTTGACTTGAGTCCCGATTCTAACCTTGACCTACTGAACCATAACCACCTCAGTTCTGAGCCTCTTCCCCACCACCTTAGTCCAAGGCACTGCGGGAACGCTGGCTGCTGGAGGGGACACCATCCTCAGCCTCGGAGGGTGACGAGGACATGAGGAAGCAGATGCAGGAGGATGAACAGAAAGCCCGGGGCCTGGAGGAGTCCATCACCAGGTGAGCATTAGGGGAAGGGGGCCGTCCAGGTGACAGGGGAGTCCAGGTAGATGGGCCTGGGGACACTTCTGGGGACCCCCATCAGGAATGGGCAGGTGTCACAGTGTAGACCTTTCCATGTGCCTCAGAGAGGATCACACAGTGCCCAGCCTCCAGCTACAAACAGTGTGGACTGTGAGGCAGACCTTGTCTTAGGCTTCCTGCTGTGACATCCCAACACAGGGGCAGGTGTGAGGCCTGCCAGGCAGAAGTCCCAGAGGAAGGGAGGTACCATCACTAGCCTCCCTGAGGGCTCCCTGGCACCAGCCCAGCTGGCCTTTGCAGCTTTAATAGAGACCAGAGGCAGCTGGGCTTACAGGAAGCTGTAGAGGGGACAGGGAACATAGCCTTCCAGTGGGGGCTGGAACAAAACGCAAGTGTTTCCCACTGGCGACCCAGGCGACTGTAGGGGTCTGCCTTGGAGAAGAGGGGGGGCTGGCATAGCAGGAAATGACTAACTTCTTCAAGGCCATGAGAGGCCCTGTGGCTCTGTCTGTGGGGTTAGCCAGGATTTCCCTGGCCAGGTGGAACAGTTAAAGATAGCACTTGGGGCTCTCCTGCATGTGAAAGCTAAGAGCAGCCTCCCTGGGCTTCCGTTTCCTGCCTACAAACCAGTCAGGGATTTTTGCCTTGCTGTAGAGCTAAGGACTTGGGCCTAGGCTCACCACTGACCAGGCCCCCAAGCCCCCAGCCCCTCACTGGAGAATTCTAAGAAGGGGCTCCCTCCTGACCACGCCCACAGCCCCCTCAATGGGGGGCTTGTAGATGGGGTACTACCCTCTGGCCACACCCCTAGCCCCTCACTGCCTTCATCCTGCCTCTTTTTTTTATTTACTTATTTTATTTTACGTGAGTACATTGTAGGTATCTTCAGACACCAGAAGAGGGCATCAGATCCCACTACAGATGGTTGTGAGCCACCATGTGGTTTTGAACTGGGAATTGAACTCAGGACCTCTGGAAGAGCAGTCAGTGCTCTTAACCACTGAGCCATCTCTCCAGCCCTTTATTTTTTTTGTTACTTTTGCTTTTTTGAACCTGG
Organism: Arvicanthis niloticus; assembly: GCF_011762505.2. Taxonomy (NCBI): domain Eukaryota; kingdom Metazoa; phylum Chordata; class Mammalia; order Rodentia; family Muridae; genus Arvicanthis; species Arvicanthis niloticus. Next base: position 2,674,464 of record NC_133429.1, on the reverse strand, counting down.
ATCTCTGCGGCTCAGATTGACCTAAAACTGGCTGCTTCCCTATTGCAACATCTGCCTTGCATGGGCTGCTACCGTTGCCTGGCTCTGGCCTAACTGTTTTGTTTTTTTGTTTTGTTTTGTTTTGTTTTGTTTTGTTTTTGGGGGGGGGGTTGTTTGTACTGAAGTCTTCTGATGCTTGTGACAGTGACACATATTTTTCCATTATCTCTACAACACTAACACTTCCCGTTAGTTTTGAGTGGGAGGACAAAGAAGGGAGAGTTTGTTTGAAGCAGGCTCAGCCCTGGGTGGGCCCCAGCCCTGCTGTTTGCTGCCTGAGAGAGCCGCAGACTGGCCAGGCTACACAGCAAGGCTGTCCTGTAAAACACCAAGATGTAGGCTGTGTGGGGTGGCTCAGTGGGCAGAGTGCTCGCTGCTGAGCTGACAACCTGAGTTCTATCCCCAGAACACACATGGTGTCCTCCACACTGCACAGGGGCGTGTGCGCACACACAGACGCTGTGTGGTAATACGGAAATGTAAGAAGAGAGGAAGTTAAGTTTGAGCTGGGCATTTGGGTGTCCACCTCTCACCCCACCACTTGGGAGGCAGATCTCTCAAGTCGAGGCCAACCTGGTTTACGTGGTGAGTTCCAGGACAGCCAAGGCTATAAACAGAAACCCTGTCTTGGGGAAAGAAAAAAAAAAAAAAAACGAAAACAAAAACTAAATTTGTGGGAGCCCCATGTGAGCGGGAGCCCCGTGTGACGCTCTTACCCTCTACAGGCTGGAGAAAGAAATTGATGTCCTGGAGTTTGGAGAGTCAGCCCCAGCTGCCCCAAAGGAGAACCCAGCAGCCTCCAGCCCAGTCTGGTCCCAGTCTACAAGTCCAGCCAAGGAGGAGCAAAAGTCAGAAACCACAGTGAACGCTCGGCAGGTGAGGCTCCCAGAGGCCCTGAGCCACAGCAGCCCTCCTCAGTGCATGACAGTGGAGGCTGTGCAACTTGAGAGGGATTGCTTGACCTCTCTGAGCTTCAGTTTCCTGTATGTGGAGGCAGCTTCTGTGCCTGTGGGCAATTACAGTCTGATGGGTTAGTGGACAGTCAGGCCTTGGCCCCAGATGGACTCCACCCTCAGACTTTCCTTTGCTTTGTTTTATTTTTTATTTCTTCTCAGTTTTTTCTTGTTTTCTTTCTTTTGGGAGGAGTACTGTGCGTTGAATCTAGGAACTGAGGCATGTTAGACAACCCCTGATCCACATCTTAGCCTAATTTAAAAAATTAGCCTAATATTTGTTCTGTTTTGTTTTAAGACAGGCTTTCTCTGTGTGTAGCCCTGGATGCCTAGAACTTGCTCTGTAGGCCAGGCTAGGCTTGAAGCATTCATACTTTGAATTACTTATTCGCTTACAGTGCTGTGGGCACACACATATATACCATGCAGGCCAGAGGGCCCAACGGTCCGTTCTATCCTTTGAGTCTTTATGTGGGTCCCAGGGATCGAACTCTGGACTTCAGGCTTGGCAGCAAGTGCCTTTGCCCCATAATCTACCATCTTGCTGACCTAAGTTTTGGATCTTTTGAGACGGGATCTCACTGTATACATGCCGGCTCAGGTTGGCATAGAACTCAGGCCCTTCCTTTACCGGTGTCAGCAAGCCTGTGCTGCTACATCCAGTTGTTTGTTCATGCTGCTTTTTATATATTTGTGTGTGTAAGGGCACGAGTGTGTGTGTACATGTGTGCATGTGTGTGTGTGTGCGTGTGTGAAATATATGTGAACACATGGGTACATTGAATGCAGAAGCCACAGGGTGATGTAATGTGTCTGCCTCAGTTGATCTCCACATTATTGTATTTTTTTTGAAATATTTATTTACTTATTTTAGAATCAAGGTCTCTCACTATGTAGCACTGGCTGTCCTAGAACTCTTTGTAGACCAGGCTGGCCTCGAACTCACAGAGATCTGCCTGCCTCTGCTTCTGGATTAAAGGTGTGCATCACCATGCCTGGCTTTAAAAGATTTATTTTAAATTATGTGTTTATATGTGTCTCCGTGTGTGAGCACATGAGTGCAGTGCCGCGGAGGCCAGAAGATGTCACCAGGTATCCTGGAACCGGAGTTACAGGTGATTGTGAGCTACTGTGTGGGTGCTGGGAGCTGGAATTGAGTCCTCTGTGGAAGCAGCCAGTGCTCTTAGGCTGTGAGCCATCTCTCCAGCCTCACCCAACTTCTTTCATTTATTATTTATTTATTATTTTATTTTTTGAGACAAGTTCTTCCATTAAACCTGTTCACCAGTTCAGCAGAAGCTCTGAGGATCCTCCTGTCTCTGCCTTCCCTTGTGGGTTTTGCAGGCGTGACTGCAGGGAACAGAACTCAGACCCTGCTGCTTGTCTGACATAGCTTTAGGACTGGGCTGTCTCACGGCCCTGTTGAGTCTGTGTTTTACTGAACATCTCCTATGTACATGTCCATGAACTAAATAACCACAATGTACATACACATACATGTCCATGAACTAAATAACCACAATGTACATACACATACATGTCCATGAACTAAATAACCACAATGTACATACACATACATGTCCATGAACTAAATAACCACAATGTACATACCTTTCTGGTATGGAATAATTTGCCTATCTTTAGCCAGGACACCACTTCTCCAACGTAATTATAATAAGCAATCTGGTTTTTGTTTTGTTTTGTTTTGTTTTGTTTTTTTGAGACAGCATCTCACTATTTAGCTGAGGCTAGCCTCAAACCCGCAGAGATCCTGCTGCCTCTGCCTCCTGAGTTTTAGGATTAAAGGTTTAAGATTCCATACCTACCTATAAATACTTTTTAAACACCTCCGTGTGACGGAGAGGTTAAGGGTCTGACTCCAGGCCACACAGCTGACAGGAGATCTTTAAGGGCTGGGCTGGGGACGAACTCAATTTGCTGTGGACACTGGGAAAGCTCTGCTCCTGTAGGGAGAGCTAGCTCAGCCCTTGCCTGTTGTATGCTACCCTAGTTTGGGAGAGACCAAAATGTCATTTGAGTGCGGGCTCCAGCCTGTTGGCACATGAGCAGTGTCAGCTAGGAAGGGGACCAGACCTATTCTCAGGGAATTTCTGGGCACTGGGAGGCCCACCCTTCCCCCAAAGCATCTAGGGTCAGGAGGAGGGTGGGCAGGCTTCCCAGAGGGTGTGGGTTTTGAAGGTTGAACAGGAATTTTCCAAGCACAAATTGACAGCTTTTGCTGGAGACTCCATTAGGGGCTAAGCCTGTCCCTCCAAGGCTGTCAGGCCGACGGCCTCATTCTCCAGCGGAGAAGGGGGCTTAGGGCTGTGGAAGAGGCTGAGTGGACTGCTCTAATCTTTTCTCTCTTTCTTGCAGACTCCGTTGGGCACCCCAAAAGGTAAGCTTCCAGCCAGGACATGCGGCCTTTGGTGCCCTCTGGTGGCTAGAGGTGGGATGGCGGGTGAGAGTGACGAGGTCTCAGTCAGCACACTTTTATGGATCAGGTTGGGGTGGCGGGAACCAGAGGAGTGCCCTGGGCCGATCCACATCCATTCTCTGTGTCATAGTCCCCAGCCAACTGGCCTTGGCTTAACATTTGTAACATGTCACCCTTGTTACCCCAGTGCTTAGGAGGCCATGGTGGGAGGAGCCTGAGCTCACTGGCAGGCCAGCTCAGCTACTCCTCCAGAGGACCCGAGTTCAGTTCCCAGCACCCATGTCAGGCAGCTCAGCACCACCTGTTACTCCAGCTCCGGGAGACCAGAGTCCATGAGCATTTGCATATACATGTACATACATATACACCCAACTAAAATATAATACACTTAAGAAATACCCCGCAAGGCGTATTTCTTTTGGTTTTTTTCGAGACAGGGTTTCTCTGTGTAGCCCTGGCTGTCCTGGAACTCACTCTGTAGACCAGGCTGGCCTCCAACTCAGAAATCCGCCTGCCTCTGCCTCCCAAGTGCTGGGATTAAAGGCGTGTGCCACCACTGCCTGGCGCAAGGTGTACTTCTTAATTGAGGATGAACAACACGGGTGTCAACTTTGGGCTTCTGTATGCATGTGCACACTTGTATACAAGACCTCATGAATAAATATATTCATCACACACATTTTTAAAAATGTTATTGCCAGGTGGTGGTGGCACACACCTAATCCCAGCACTTGGGAGGTGGGTATCTGAGCTCGAGGCCAGCCTGATCTACAGAGTGAGTTCCAGGACAGCCAGGGCTACACAGAGAAACCCTGTCTCGAAAAACCAAAAAAAAAAAAAAAAAAAAAAAGATTGGCACACACCTTTAATCCCAGGAGGCAGAGGCAGATGAATCTCTAAGTCTAAGTCTAGCCTGATCTACAGAGAGAGTTAGTTCCTGGATAGCCAGGAACTCTGCTATGCAGAGAAACCTTGTCTTGGAAAAACAAAAGCAAGCAAACAAAAAAATCTCATGTAGCCCAGGCTAGCCTCAAACTCTGTGGCTGAAGATGGCCCTGAGTCCTGATCCTCCAGCCCCTACCTCCCAGTTACTGGGGTTGACAGTGCCAGTATGCTGGTCTGTGTGGTGCTGGGGGGACAACCAGGGGTTCTACATGCCAAGCATGCCCACTGGACCCCAGCCCAACCCTGTTTATTTATTTATTTTTGAGGCAAGATCTTTACATAGTCCTGGCTGTCTGGAAGTCCCTGTGTAGACCAGGCTGGCCTTGAACTCAAAGATACCTGCCTCTGCCTCCCCAGTGCTGGGATCAAAGATGTGTGCCACCACAGTGGTCTCAGCTCTCTGGTTTTTTAAATCACTTTTGAGCATGTGTTTCTGCCCAGTGCAGCTGACAAGGCTGTCAATGCAGCCCTGGGACCCTCTGACCTGATTCGCTGTTAGTTATTCATAGAGAGTGTCCCCTAGTGTCTCCTAGCTTTGCTGTAGGATTAAAAATTAAAATCAAGGCCGGGCAATGGTGGCCCACGCCTTTAATCCCAGCACTTGGGAGGCAGAGGCAGGTGGATTTCTGAGTTTGAGGCCAGCCTGGTCTACAAAGTGAGTTCCAGGACAGCCAGGGCTACACAGAGAAACCCTGTCTTGAAAAAAAAAAAAATAATAATAATCAAAAGAAAATCCATGCAGGCCTCTGAGGGACCCTGTGAAAGTCATTTTGGGCTGAATAATGAGGAGTCGGGATGAGCTGGACTGACCGTGGGGTGAGGGGCCCTGGGCGTGCACAGGGCTGGAGGAAGTAGCTGTGTTGTCTAGAGGACAGCACATGTGTTGGGGTCTAGGGGCCCTGGCGATGTCACAAGTCTAAAGTGTCTGTGGTGCAGATGACTTGTTAGGGGTCTGAGGGTGCAGTTCCATGGATTGAGGTTCTGGGGCTGTAGGAGAAGGTGTTGGGGGGTCTAAAGGTGCAGTTGCATATGTTGGGGATCTAGGGTGCATAGCATGTATTGGAGTTCTGGGGTGCAGACGTGTTGGAGGTCTGGGGTTCCAGTCCATGTTCTGGGGCAGCATCTGGTTGTTTAGGCCATATGCAGGTCTGGCCATGTCTGTGGACCAGGTATTGCTGTCTGGATTCATCTGGTAGGGATGTTTTGGGTTTGTGGGGAATCCTGCAATCTTGTCTCTGACTCTGTCTCTTTCTCCACCCTGTGCCCCATGCAGAGAATCGCACGTCCACACCGGTGCGGTGTCCAGGGGGCTCCACAATGATGAAAGCAGGTGGGTCACCCTCACTCCTTACCCTGTCTAGCTACCATCTGAGGCTTTGTCTGGGTCCTGCAGGGTGGAGTTCACTGGGACCCGCCCTTAGCAGGGTGTCTGGCGACTTCAGAACCCATTTGCTTTGCTGCGACTGGCCCAGGCTTCTCTGAGAAGACGGGCCCAGCATGGTGGCTCTAACCCAGTGCCCTGTGGCTTCCATCCCTAACCTCAGCCTGGGGACCTGGGGGTGGCACACAGGCTGAACATGCCTCCCACATGCCTGACCATGCTTGCGTCACATCCTGCCTGCTCCAGGGGTCCCAGTATCACACCGACCTCACACAGGAGGACCTGACATGTTTTGTACCCAAAACCCAGAAAACCAAGGGCTTAATATGTACTATATTATAGCATCTTGGAGAGAGGAGGACAGCAGGCCTAGAATTTCTTGCAGAGCTCAAGTTCAGGAGGTCTAGGGGATGTTCAGAATTTCTGCGGTAGTGACACCAGGTGTGGCTCCCACCCCCCCATCTCTGCAAGCCGTGATTTTGTAGAGAATGCACACATCCTGCTCAACTGAGCGGGCAGCCTTGTAAGTAGGTTTGTAGTACTAAGAAAAATGATTAACTTACAATCAGTTATTCATTCAACTAATGCTTATGAAGCCAGACATGAAAGAGGAGGAGTTGGTATTCTGGTGGGTGTGAGTGGCTGTTCAATTAACCATACTGGGAAAAGGAGAGAGGGAGAGAGGGTGGTGGGAAGGAGCGGGTGATTCTCAGGGCCCTGGAGACGCCAGGAGCACAGCCTTGGGAAAAGCAGGGGTACCTACTTAGCCACGTGCTTACAAGTGACCTCTCAGAGCTGCACAGAGAACAGACCAGAGACTGCTGGGCCAGGGAACCATGAGAGTCCCAGCCTGGGTGGTGGGTCAACAGTAGAAAGTTCTAGATGTTTCTGGAGGTGACTGTGAGGGGGTCCAGCCAATGGGGATGGACAACAGGACTCCCAGGATGGAGTCCTGGGAACTCAGTTGGGTTCAGTGTGAGGGTGGCAGTGGCCACCAGGTTTGGCATCTCTCAGAGCACCATCAAGAGGTTTCTGGGCCGGAACATGGTCAGTTCCTGGGCGGCGGCTGTTAAAATTCATCTCACCTGGCACGGTGGCCATGCCTTTAATTCCAGGATGCAGGAGGCAGAGACAGGTGGGTCTCTGTGAGTTCAGGACCAGGAAGAGTCTTGTGGCTCAGCAGGACACAGTGGGCAGAGATGGAAGGACATGGGGCCCTGGGGACATTAGCATGGGCTTCAGGCTCTGCGCAAAATGCATACTTGAACCGTTGTCATCCAGAGCTAGGGAGGATCTGGAGTGGGGAGGGCTGCATCTGGGGGGCCTGCTCAGCATCCCGGCGTCACTGCCATCGCTGCTTGGCTCTGCCGCTACCTTTCTTTCCTGGCTTGGCCGTAGCCCAGCGGGGGGCACCTGAGGGCAGATGGGTCGTGGGGTAACCCCGTGCCTCTCGTATCAGCCATGTACTCGGTGGAGATCACGGTGGAGAAGGACAAGGTGACCGGGGAGACCAGGGTGCTGTCCAGCACCACACTGCTCCCCCGGGACCCACTCCCTCAGGGCGTGAAGGTCTACGAGGACGAAACGAAAGGTATGAGAAGCCCGTGCCTGCTGCAAGGGCACCCCGCAGAGCCAAGGTTGCCCCGCCCAGCCCTTTCTCCTGGCCTGGTCAGTCATTCAGAACCTGGGCTGTGTGCTGAGCACTGAGGTGAAATCTACAGGCAGGTTCAAGTGAGATGGGAGCTTCTCAGAGGCCCCCGACTGCGTAGCCAAGAGAAGGAAGCAGAGCACCTGGCAGGCGCCACAGCTTGTGCAAAGGCCCTGGGGTGCGCAAAAGGTGGGTACTGAAAGAAGGGCTGTGGGAACTGGAGGTTAGAGCACTGGCTGCCCTTCCAGAGGTCCTGGGTTCAATTCGCAACAACCACATGGTGGCTCATAACCATGTATGATGAGATCTGGTGCCCTCTTCTGGCCTACAGGCAAACATGCAAGCAGAATGCTGTATACATAATAAATAATTTTAAAAAAGAAAGAAAAAGGCTTTGAGCTACAGGAAGAAGGGACTGTGGACTGAAAGTGGTGGGTGGCCTGGGTGGAGTGATGGTATAGAAGAGATCTAATTTTATGTGTCTCTGATGTGGGGGACAGAAATCAGAGCCTCCAGACTGCTAGGCAAAGGCTAACAACTAAGCCTTGCCCCAATCCCTCACTGGGAGGTCTAGGCAGGGCTCCACCCCTGGCCACGCCCCAAGACCCTCACTAGGGATTCTAGATGAAGGCTCCACCCCAAGCCTCCACCTCCCTCCCACCCACTGTGGGATTCTAAATTGGTGTTTCTGGCTTTCCTGACTGGTTTTACAGGTGTTTACCAGGCTGATCTGTGGGGAAGTGATGTTGAGGAAACTAGATGCTATTAGATTAGATATCTAATCTGGGACATTTTTTAGCAGGAACCATAAAGTCAAATTGGTCCCCACCCCATCCTTTTTTTAAAGAAATAAATGCATACCATATAAGTCTCCTTTTTACACTTGGTGATTTATGAGGTTTGGTCCCTGGTGTACAGTAATTTTATATACTTTCAAAACATTGCATTACCCCAAAGGAAGTCCCCCACCCCAACGAGCTGTCACTCGTCCCATTAGACCCATGAATCTACCACAACCCCCTCCTTATGTGTCAGAGTGTGAGGAAGGACTGTGTGTGTATGTTTACTACTGCGCACGTTTCTGTGTAAACACACGCTTTATCTCGGGTGTGACTGGCGTGGGACTTGCTGGCCCCGATGGATGTGACCATTTATGAAGGACAACGAGGCTGGTATCCATTGCACTGTGCCACTCCCAAAGTGTCTCCACGGGGCTCCACCCTGGGCCATTCCACTCACCTCTGAATAGTCTCTCTGGGGACCCAGAACCAGCTAGACTGGACCCTGGTTGCTTGGTAACAGCAGGAGATCTGTTTCCATGGAGATTGATGGCTTGGATTCTCATTTTAGGGGCCCAGGCCCATGGGAGAGATTTGACTCCACCCTCTGCACCTCCAGTGTCACCAAGAGGCCAGGCACAGGGACTCTCTTCCAGAGGGTCAGAGGGTGGGAAGCTAACATCTGTGAGGTGGTAGCCCTGGAACCACCCTGTCTGCGCCCCTGCAGTCCAAGATCTCAGAGGAGTTTGCAAAGCTGAGGTTCAGGTGTGCTCCGGGGCTGTAAACAGCTGTTCACCTCGGTGAGGAGACATTGGCTTTATTTAGCTCCCCACAACTCAGAAAGTGACAGCCAGGCCTGATGGTGCATGCCTTTTGTCCCAGTACCCAGGAAGCTGGGAAGGGAGAGCATGGCATACCTCAGCCTCCTTGAGCGCTGGAACAACAGGTGTGTACCACAAGAGCTGGCTGTCGAGGTGGGTGTCTGCCTCAGCGACCCGGCTCTGCCCAGCACCGCCCTGCTAACTCTCTCCCTGTGTCCCCACGCAGTGGTCCATGCCGTGGACGGCATCACTGAGAACGGAATCCAGCCTCTAAGTTCCTCCGAGGTGGATGAACTCATTCACAAGGCCGATGAGGTCACACTGAGCGAGGCGGGGTCCACAGCTGGGCCAGCGGAGCCTCGGGGACTCGCAGACGATGTCACCAGGACCACGCCGTCCAGAAGGGAGATCACAGGAGTTGAGGCTCAACCAGGAGAGGCCACGTCAGGTCCACCAGGCATCCAGCCCGGCCAGGAGCCCCCGGTCACCATGGTCTTCATGGGTTATCAGAATGTAGAAGACGAAGCAGAGACCAAGAAGGTCCTGGGCCTGCAGGACACCATCAAGGCTGAACTGGTGGTGATTGAAGACGCGTCCACCCCCAGGGAGCCCGCACCACTCAATGGCAGCGCGGCTGAACTCCCAGCCACCAAGGAGGAGAACCAGACGGGGCCCACGACCACACCCAGCGACGCCCAGGATCTTGACATGAAGAAGCCTCGTTGTAGATGTTGCTCTGTCATGTGACCCACCGGGGCACCCCAGTCCCCGGTCCCCGTCCTATGCTCCACACTCAAACCCAGCAGCCCGGCCCTCCCCGGCGCCTGCCCGCCCTCACCCTCCACCTCACAGGCCCCAGACACAGGTGTGGTCCCTCCCTATGCACCTCGAGTCACGGGTGGGGGGGTGCTCTGCCCGTCTCCACACTCACCCCAAACCTCTGAGCCGTGCGTCATCCCTTGGTGAGAGACAGGCCAACCCATATCAGCCTCCCTAAGAATGGGGACCCCCAGTCCAGGTCACAGCAGGTTTACAGAGGCGGCTTATGCCCACCATAGTCCCAGCCTGGTGTCCCCTTGCCGCCCCAGGCCAGCCTGTCTGTGCCTTATTGTTACTTCTGGGGAGTCTCCGAGGGGACCAGAAAGGGTCCCACTGGCCAAGGCGCCAGCAGCCTAATGTGGGCAGGTGGGTGAGGCCACACTTCTTTGGAGACTCAAAGTCGTGAAGTCTTTGGTGGAGGACGGGCACCTGTGGGTGGGTCCCCTCCAGTAAGTAGCAGAGCTCGAAACAGGAGAAGCCCTTTACTGGGGATGGAGCAATCACCCAAGATGGAGTCATTGTTGGTCAGCCAAGCCACTCCCTGTCCCGAGAACCCCCTCCCCCACCATGCACACACTGGGCCCTTCTTCCTGGTGCTAATTTTGGGACCTTTGGGGTCACCTCTGCCCTCTTCTCTAGTTGGCTTGGACCAGGGTCCTGGGTTTCCCACGTACCCCAGAAGTCAGTGGGTCTGTCTGCCAGCACTGCAAAGCCTAGCGTTTCCGGGCAGATTTAGGTTGCTCCACACACACCTTGGTGGGAGTAAGGGAACCCCCATCTGCCACCTGGCCTGACGGGAGCCTGGCAGGGGTTCACCAACCTTCGGGCAGGCAGCAGTAGCCACTTTGGTCCCCAGAGGCACAACCCTGCACACAGGCGCTGACTCAGCTTCGAAGGACCACGCCCAGTCTAGGTCCCTTTCCTTGGGACCCCAGCCTGGTGTGCAGCAGGGTGCAGGACCACCTGCGGGGCCCGTCACTACCCGCAGCTGTAGTAGGGGCTCAAGCAGAGGCCACGGGGTCTGTGTCCTGTCCTTCCCGTGGCCAGGAGGAGAGGCGCTCTTCCCTGAGGGTGAGCCATGGCCTCGGTCACGGCGCCCCTCCTCTTCCTCCTACTCTGAGTCCGCCTGAGTTCCTCAAGCCCTGAGCCTCGGCTGAAGTGCCCTTGCTGCCCCCTTCTGCTTTTGACGTGTGACGAGGCCCCACCCTTCACCCCCATGTTCTTGACTTTCCCAGAGAAACAAATTAAAAAAAAAAAAAAAAAGTGTGCAGAACCAGGTTGCTAAAGTTCTTGGGTTTCACCTGGGCGGGAAGGGGCGCGGCCTCCTGGTGGTGGAACCATAAAAAGGCCAGGCCCTGCAGGACACAGAAGGCTTCTCTCCCGTGTGGCCACTGCAGTCCTCAGGGTGAGCCCCTCACTGGCATCTTTCCCAGAACTCTGCGGCACCTGGACAGGTAAGGGACAGTTGTGGGCAGCCCCCCAAGGACCTTGGTCTCCATATCTGCCACACCCATGTCCTTGGGCTGTGATGTTGGGAATAGAGAGGTCCTCAAAGATACCCTACAACATCTGAGCTAGGTTCTGCAGAGTGGGGGAGATGCCCTTCTTTTTCCCTCTCTGAGGTTTTAGAGAAGTTTCTCTCCTTTGGCCTCAGTTTTCTTATCTGTATAAAATGGGGACAAGGGACTCCTAGACAGCAATTTTATAGATAGCTATTTTAGACTTGAGAAACAAGTCTGTAACCAAGCTGACCTCAAACTCATAGTAATCCTCCTGCATCAGTTTCCTGAGTACTGAGATGTCAGGTGTGTGGGCTCAATCAGAGGCCCTTTCAAGACTCGAGTTTCCCTGTGAAAAGTGGTCAGTATGGTAGAGTGCCTATAATGTAGGGAGAAAGGTGATAGTTCAAATCCCGCCAACCCGTGGGACTGAATATGCCCTGCACTTCAGTGCCCACTTCTGCTAAATAGAGATGAAGGGGCCCAAAGGGATTCTGGGAAGAACTACTGTCTCACACCCTGGCTTTGACTGTCTCCTCTGTGGTAGGTGATGGGCAGACTGTTACCACATCTGCCAAGGGCCCCTGGAGTCCAGCTGGGAGACCATTGACTGAAGGGAAAAGACAGAGATTCAGAGGGGGCCCACAAGCCAGCCCATGGGGGCGGTCAGGAACCTCAGCACTATACTCAGGTTCCACAGGCCGTGGGCTGCCTAAACCACTTGGATCCAGAGGGGACGGTGGGAGCCTTGACCCTTGCCACCTCATGGCACTGGGGTCTGCACTTGGCCTGCGTGGCCAGTGTTCCTGGGCATTTTATATGTTTGTTTTTGAGTTTTTGAGAGAGGTCTCACTCTGTAGCCAGAGCTACAAATAATAGCAATCAAACTAATAGCAATCCCACTGCCTCAGCCCCCTGAGTGCTGGGGTGACAGGCCTGTTTCTTTGTACCTGGCTTTGCTGGGTGTTTCTGAAGGCATCATTATTTCAAGTGAACTTCTGTGTGAATGTGACAGGGAGAATTCCCATTTCCTGGATGAGAAAGCAAGGGCCAGAGGGTTGAGCAGGATCCAGCCAGAAGCCTCACAGACTCCTAGAGAACAGCGATTTGAAATCTACACCCCGAGTTCCCTAACCCTGCTGTGGTATCCGCTAGGCTGGAAACATCACGCACATCTGTCTTTCAGTCTACCTGGATCAAAGAGGGCATTGATTGAAAGAAGAGACAGAGATTCAAAGGGTCCCACAAGCTAGCCCAGGCTTGGGATTCAGTCTCCTTGTTCCCTCCTCAGTCAGCAGGACTTGGGAAAGGTGGGAAACCAGGCAGAGGCTCAATTCCGGCTCAGGCCTGCAGCGGGCACGGTGCCCGCCCTCATCGGCCTGAGTATCGTTTTTCTGTCTTCTCTGGACTTTGTTTCCCATGTCTGGGTGGGGACGGAGAGGAGGGGCGCACCTGCTCCTGGGTGAGGCCTCCGTCCCCTTGGTAACATGTGGCCAGGGCGGAGCCCAGGGGCCTTTCCTGCAGAGGACAGAGCCTGAGACTGGGAGGTGGCCTGGGCACCTGGAGCTGGCAGGTGAGGCTGGGGACACTGGGAGTCCGGGAAGCTGGGAGTCTGGAGCTGGGAAAGGTGAGGCCCTCATCGAAGGAGAAGAGGTTTGTTTATGGTATGCCTACTGGCAGGGTTGGCTTGCCTACAGGGGGTCACAGGGAATTCCCATACCCGCCTGTACCTCACCACCCTTGGCCCTGGCTGGAGCCCTACGTTGTCCTCCTGGATCTCAGAACCTGCTGTCACCCACTAACCCAAAAGAAACCCTGGGCCTGGTGTGGATAAGGCTTCCGTTTGTACCCAGATGCCAGAATACCAAATCCTAGCTCACTGAGAAAGAGGCTGGAACCAAAGACACAGTCGTGGCCAGAGATCTGTGAGGCCCCATGAATTCAGGGCCTGATTTAAAGAAGCCAGCGGACCCATGCCTGAATGTGCAGGCTCAGGCTTGTCCAGGCTTCAGGGTCAGAGCTTTGACAAGTTTCTTCAGGGCCAGCTATCTAGGCAACAAAAGGGCCCTAAGGGACAGGAAAGAGACTTCTCAGGGCACCACCCTGCTAGGTGGTGGCCCCAGTAAGGAGCCTTTGCCCTGCAGGTAGGAGGCCATAGGAAGCAGGTGCACCCACAGGGGCCATAAACCCAGTTTCAATAGGGAGTCACAGTTCCAGGGTGCGGCTGGGCGGAGCAAGCTTCTTGGAGCCTTGGTGGTAACTGGGAAGGAACTGGCTTTGGAAAGCGTGCCATCATCCTGGGAGGTTCCAGCTTCAACTGTCTGTGGCCAGCACCTTCAGGGCACAGACAAAATCCGCCCTTGTCCCCGGTTCTTATGAGCCCTGAATAGGACGTTAATGTTTGAGGTGATTGATGGACTGAGGACTAAGAAGCCACCCCTGTGGGGAGATGAAGACCTTGAAGGGACCCTTTGTAGCCAACAGGGCTTCTTCAGACTGGCCCCTTAGGAGCCCCTGAGACCCCTGCTGGATCTGGAGCTTCAGTGATCAGATCTACAGCCGGTGTGAAGCGTGTACTGAATGTTTACAGTATTACCAGGCCCCTAGAGATGAATTAGGTTTTATTATTGTTTTCCTTATTATTATTTTTGGATTTTGGTGAAAGGGTCTCCCTATGTAGCCCTGGCTGTCCTAAAACTCACAGAGATCCTCCTGCCTCTGCATCCCACTGGGGCTAAAGGAGTGGGCCACTACCCCCTGCAGAGCTCAGCTTTGTAGATCCTTGGCAAGGCTGTCCTGCCAGCCAAGCCCAGTCAGAGAGGGGCCCAGTGGCCTTGAATCCCGACCCGGAACCCTACCCTCCGACCTGAATCACTGGGGAAGGAGAACCCCACCTATGGAGGGGTAGCACCCTTTCTCCAGAGGTCATGTCTGACTGTCAGAGGACAAGGGCCATAAAACACTGCATACATATCAGTCAGCCTGCAAACATGGGTGCACAACAGCTCTGGGTTAGAGGATAGGAGGCGGCAGGAAGTTCAGTGGCCGAGCACCCAGGAGCAGCAGGATTCCTTGAGCCTTGATTAAGTACTTGCTGTATGTGTTAGGACTATCCACGCACACAGAAATTCTTCCATTCTCAGAAGTGCTGTGGAAGGGGCAGGGGATCGATTACCCTCCACAGGACCGCTAGGAGTGTCGGGGAAAGTCCAGCCCCTTAAGATACTCTGCTTCAAAATACAATGAATAGGGACAGGGTTCAAGGGTGGATCTCCTGCCTAGAATCCCCCAGTGAGGGCCTAGGGGTGTGGTCAGGGGTGGATTCCCGCCTAGAATCCCCCAGTGAGGGCCTAGGGGTGTGGTTCACCAGCGTTCACTTGCTTGAGATTGGTGTCCCTCTGAGCTGTGCAGAGTCAGGTTGTGGGCTTGAGCACTGACTGAATGTGGCTCCTGAGCAGGCCTGCAGACTCTGAAGACTGGAGAAACAAAAGTGAAAGGAGGTGTGAGGGCCTGGAAGGAGCTGGGGGGAAAGGTGGGGCCCCAGATAACAAGTCAGTGTGTCACCTATGGCTCTGAGCCCCACCTAGGACCAGGGACAAGGTCCAGGGCACTCCCAGTTGTTCTTGGCTTTATGGTGCTGAGGCAGGTGCTGTTGAGATGGAACTTGGTGCTCTTTGAAGCAGAGATCCAAGGTGTGAGAACTGGGAAACAGGTTTTGTTACATGCTCTGAGCCTCGGTTTTCCCACTTGGCATCATCCATTGCCAAGAACAAGAGCCCAATGGCTGTCTGTGAAAGATCAGGTGAAAGATCTGGGAATTAGTGTGAGGGGCTGTGTCCTGAGAGGGGGACGGGCCACGGTGGGAAGCCCACAGTCTCAGCTGTAAGGCTGACCTCGATTCACATTGCTGAAGAGAGGTAAGGGCCAGCAGGACAGAGCAAAAGCAGGCACGCAGCCTGCACAAGTTGAGTGAGTGGTTGTGCCTGCAAGAGTCACCTGATAGGTTAGCTGAGTGTGATGGCACCTGCCTGTCATCCCAGCAGTGGGGTGGCTGAGGCAGGAAGATTGGTACAGCCTGGGCTACAGAGTGAGAGCATGTCTCAGAAGGAAGGAAGGAGAGGAAGGAGAGAAAGGAGAGAAAGGAAGGAAGGAAAATAAAGAAACTAGATAAAAAAGCATAAGTTTGCCAGGCGGTGGTGGTGCACACCTTTAATCCCAGCACTTGGGAGGCAGAGGCAGGCAGATTTCTGAATTCGAGACCAGCCTGGTCTACAGAGTGAGTTCCAGGACAGCCAGGGCTACACAGAGAAACCCTGTCTCGAAAAACCAAAAAAAAAAAAAAAAAAAAAAAAAAAAAAAGAAAGCATAAGTTTGCTGTATGATCTGTAGTCAGGTAGTTTGGTCCAGGAGCTTAAATGTTTTTGGAAGATGCCATGCTGGGTTTGAGATTGCTGTCAAGAAGCTTTGCTTGTCACGGGGCTCCTGCAGCTTCTGTCCCTGTCCCTGTCCCCAGGTGACCTGACATGGTCTCTTTCTCCTCCTTAAGTGAGCCTGGAGATCTCCAACCCACAGGAGGAGGAAGGTCACACACAGACCCTTTGAGATGGATCGAGTGACCAGATATCCCATCTTCAGCAACCCCCACTCAGCACGTGTCACCAGCTTGGCACTGGATGACGAAGATACCAGCTATACGGCTGAGCTAGTGGGCATGGGGCCTGAGGCTGGCTGGAGCCAGGGTGAGCTGCAGGCCTGGTCCACTGAGTACCAGACCAGGCCAGATGTGAGGAGAACAAGCATGTCTTCCACCAGACTCGTCTTCCTTGGCCAGCAGTCTCCAAGGTCACTGTACTTGGAAGATGAGGATGAGGAGATGAAGGCTTACCACCTGGACAACAGCAGCGATGCCCTCTGCAGGCGGCCAAGGGACCTGGAGGCTGAGCGCCGGGCAGTCAGGAAGGGTGGCACGGTGGCCACACTCCAGGCTGCATCAGACCATGGAGACCCCAGGATAGCCAGCCAGCCTCGGTCCACATTCACAGAGGAGATCTTGGTGGACACAGAGCAAATTGATTTCCTGGCTGCTCGACAGCAATTCCTGAGTTTAGAAAAGGCAAACACGAACCCCGTCACATGGAGCCCCACAGCCAGGGAGACCTTTGCACGTACCCCACCAGGCATCAACCAGGCCCCCAAGACCTCCACTGGTCCCCACCTAGCCAATGGCTATGCCATTTCTGTCATGTCACCAAAGAAGGAAGTAACCTTGGAGAAGTCTTTCCATGTGTCCCCAGCTAGATCTATTCATATAGCCAATGACCCCATCTTCCAGACCCGAGCAGAGTCCCCCGAGACCCCCAAAGAGACGCCCATTGAGAGAGAGATCAGACTGGCCCAGGAGCGAGAGGCAGAGCTAAGGGAACAGAGAGGGCTTAGGCGGGCTTCCGGGCACCAAGAGCTGGTACAGATCCCCAGCAGACCACTGCTTAGCAAGATGAGTCTGACAGAGACACCCCCACGGAGAGACAGGGGCCGCCCATCCCTCTACGTGCAGAGGGACATGGTGCAAGAGATACAGCGAGAAGAAGACCATCGACGAGAGGGTCTGCAGGTAGGCAGGGCATCCACACCTGACTGGTCTTCCCAGGACCCTCAGCCTGGGCTCCAGAGAAGCCTGAGCTCTGATTGCATCCTCAGCCCAGATGCCCGAGCCACAGACCCAGTTCCAGAGGCTAGGAAAATTAACCGGATCCCACTGGATGCCTACCAGCCGTATCTGGGCCCCGGGACTCCCAAACCAGAATTCTCAGCCTTCGGAGTATATAGCAAGCCAAGTGGTGTCTCCGCAGAAGACACCAAAGCCACTGCCTTCCGGAAGGCCACAGAATCTCCAAGGCACGTCTCAGAATCCTCTGGAAGAAGTCTGAGCTCAAAACAAGAGCGGTCCAAGCCTTCTGGAAAGCCTGCCAATGGGGGTGTCGTGAGATTGGGGAATTTCCACCTGCGTCCACTGCGATTCAAGGTCCCAGATGTCTCCCAGGGGGCTGAGACCTCCCATACCTGGGGCTGGGAAGTGGCCGGAGGCCCTGTGTTGAGGCTACAAAAGTCACAGTCATCTGACCTGCTAGAGAGGGAGATGGAGAGTGTCTTGCGGAGGGAGCGAGAAGTGGCTGAGGAACGAAGGAATGCCTTCTTCCCAGAGGTGTTCTCGCCAGTGCTGGACCAGGAGGAGAGCCATGAGCAAGACTCCCGGAGCTCCTCCCGGGCATCGGGTGAGCAGGGATCGGAGGGTGGCTATTCTGTCCTGAGGGCCTGGGCTGGAGAAGGAGCATGGAAAGCAGAGTTCAAACGCACCCATTTCTCCCAGGAAGTAGATTTTGGAGAGAAAAACACCAACGTTGCTTTAGAGTTTTTGAATGCTCTGTTATTGGGTGCATAGGACTTTACTCTATGGTTCTGAATATTCTGTTGTTGGACTGTAAGTTTTCAAGTCTTTGCCCTTGGAATTGATTGCTCCTCTATCTAATGACACGTTCTTCCATTGCTTGGTGGTATTTTTTGGCACATAGTCTAAAAATCTTTCCTGAGTGGCTGTTTTAGTCGATCTGTCATGGGTTGCCTGTCAGCCTGTCTGTTCACCTGTCTCCATAAGCACTCCAGACTCAAGTCTCCCAGCCTGAGACTGACAGTCCCCTCTCCCCATGCCACCTCCTTCTGCCCCCACCACAGGCATCACCGGCAGCTATTCAGTGTCAGAATCACCGTTATTCACCCCCGTTCACCTGACTTCGGGCCTGGTGTGGAAGGTGGAAACTGCAAAGGACGGTGCTCCACCAGAGCAGAAGACAAGGAAGGAGATGTGGGTGAGTCAGGCTGACTGAGGTGTGACTGGTGCTGCCCATGGGGTCAGGCCAGGCCATCACACTGACTGGGTGTCTTCTCTGCTATCTAATCTAAGAGGACACACAAGCAGGGGACATTGTCCTTATGGTGAGATCGCTCTTGGGGTCAAAGGAGGAAGGCTGATAAAGAAAGAAACAGATACTAACTGTCATTATCACTTTTTTTTTAAACAGAATTTTTTTTTTTTTTTTTTTTTTTTTTGGTTTTTTCGAGACAGGGTTTCTCTGTGTAGCCCTGGCTGTCCTGGAACTCACTCTGTAGACCAGGCTGGCCTCGAACTCAGAAATCCGCCTGCCTCTGCCTCCCAAGTGCTGGGATTAAAGGCGTGCGCCACCACTGGCCAGCCAGAATTTCTTTTTTAAGATTTATTTTATTTATGAGTACACTGTAGCTGTCTTCAGACACACCAGAAGAGGGCATTGGATCCATCGGATCCCATTACAGATGGTTGTGAGCCACCATGTGGTTGCTGGGAATTGAACTCAGGACCACTGGAAGAGCAGTCAGTGCTCTTAACCACTGGGCCATCTCTCCAGCTCTATTTTTTTTTTTTTTTTTTCAGAAAGACAGAATTACACTATGTAGCCCTGGCTCTACCCTGGAACTCACTCTGTAGACCAGGCTGGCCTCAAACTCACAGAGATCCACCTGCCTCTGCTTCCCAAGTGCTGGGATTAAAGGCGTGCACCAGTAGCCCAGGTCCACCATACTTTTTTAAGTGTGTGTGTGTGTGTGTGTGTGTCAGAGAGAGAGAGAGAGATAGAGAGAGGGAGAGGGAGACAGGGAGGGGGAGGAGGAGGGGGAGGGGGAGGGGGAAGGAGGGAGAAAGTGGGGAGAGAGAGAGAATGTGCTACTATGCATGTATGAAGATCATATCACCACCACCTTGGGACTTGGTTCTCAGCTTCCTTCTCTGAGACAAAGTCTCTTTGTCGCTGCTGCGGGGTCTGCAGCAGGCTCATTGGCCTACCATTTGTGGGCGCTCTCTTATCTCCCACCCCCACAGAACAGTGGACTCACAAACACACTCTGTCACTTTCCTTTTCACACTGGTTCTGAGGGTTTGAACTCAGGTCCCCACACTTGGAATGCAAGCATCTTAGCCCTTGTGGGGTGACCTTATCCCAGTCCTCGTGGGGTGACCTTATCTCAGCCCTCGTGGGGTGACCTCATCTCAGCCCTCGTGGGGTGACCTCATCCCAGTCACACCTTCAGCATCTTTGGGATCACACACACCCAGGACCCAAGATCACACACCAACCTGATTTCAAGCGTAGTTACCCGGACCATGCTTGAAGAGTCCAGGGGACACCTCAGAGAATAACACATATCTCAGCCTAGCCTCCCTGGCCCAGCCTGACACGATTCCAGTGCAGGCAAGCAGTAGCTCTGTTATTACCCTTTGTCTCCTCCTCTGATAACCATGAGTGTTCTGTGGATAGAGTCATCTGTGTGCTACGGCCAGTGGCCACTTGGTACACGCCTGCTGTCCTCACTATGGAACACTGAGAGTGACTATGGGCACTGTCAGCCAGAGGCTCCAACAAGTGGAGCGCCAGTTCAGTGTGGCAGATAGCCTTGAGTTCAGTGACTACAAGACTCTGGGAAGATGCCACCAGAAAGGGGGTGTGTGTCTCGTCCCATCTGTCACTAAGGGGTAATTTGGCTGTGTGAGAACTTTCAGGTGGGAACTGGAACTAGGCAGGAAGGATGAGCACTGATCTTCATTCCTCTCCCTCAGTATGCAGGTATCAATCCCTCCGATGGTGTCAACTCAGAGGTGAGTGAGCTCCAGAGGGAAAGAACTTGAGTCTTTCCCTTCTTGGCAATACCCTGATCATAGCACTGTTCACTGAAGGCCTTCCACTGGGATGTAGGACTGCAGTAGCAATCTGCTCTGTTGGTAGAGTCATCCTGGGGTAGATTGTGCTATCATCTGCTTATGATGCCTGCAATGGGTACAGATTATGGCAAAAAGGTCTGTGTGAGGCTTTTTTACCAAAAGACAAAGATTTCAACAGATTGAACCATAGTAGGAGTGTTATTATTATTATTATTATTATTATTATTACTATTCATCCTGGTTGGCCACATGGAACTTTCTATGTAAGCTGGCCTTCAAGTCACAATCTTCCAGCCTCAGCCTCCTGAGTGCTGACTTTATAGCTGTAACCCTTTCTGGGCTGAAGATGGGCACAAGTTCCTTGCTGTGGAGCTCAACAGAAGTTAGCAGGTTCGTAGGTCATACTGTTAGAAGGGGAGGGGAGGTTCTCACCTCAGCTCTGCACAGATACTCCTGTACATTGGTGACATGGAGCCGGCTGGGGGTGGTCATCACTTCAGCATCTTTCTTGTATGCAGGTTCTGGGAGCCACCAGGGTAAAGCGACATAAGAATCTCTTGGCGGAACGCTGGGAAGCACACATCTATGCCAGCGAGGATGAAAACTGAGACTGGAAACAGGCGCCCATTCCCCCGTCCTCTGGAAGCTGCCAGACCTGTCCCCAGTCTCTGCTGTCAGGTCCCTATTTAAACACACAGCCCAGGCTGATGTTTGTGGCCTGCAGTTGGTTTGGTTTTCCTGGGGTGGGCGTGTGTTTCCCGTTTGGGAGTGGTTCTCAGCTGAGGCTAAAATGATAATCCGGCCAGGCTTCTGTGTAGCTAAGACTTTCCCAAATGCTCTGGGGTTCAAGGAGGAAACAAGGCTGCCCACCATGGGATGTGAGACCCTGGGAGGTGTGGCTCCACCGCTCCCCTCACATCCCTCAGCCCCTCAGCAAGGTGCAGAGCCTAGATCTGTCACTGTGCAGAAAGAAAGCTCTGTTTGGGGACCTGCCGTTCCAGTCTCGCCAACCCCAAATATGTCCTGTGGCTCTGAAATAAACCTGTCCTGAGCTGCCTGCCTGGAGTGGAGGGTGCATCACAGCAGACTCCACATTCATCTTGGTGACACAAGCCCTATTTCCCTGAGGTCCTGGGAGCTCGTGTGTGGAGAGCTAGGCACACAGGGTTAGGAAGCTGCTGTAGTGCAGGCAGCAGGGTTGCCTTGTTGGACAGAGAAGGGAGGGCTTGAACAAGATGATCAAGTTGACGCCAACATCTGCTAAAGGCACCAAGCCTTGGCCAAGTCCCCTCTGCAGTGGGCAACCTGTGTACCTGTCCCAGGTGACAATAGGTGAATAATGAGGGTGGGTGCTCTCCTTCCCCAAGGCCTGCTGGGAGCAGCTGGAAACAGTGAGACGCTGTCAGTCCCTCTGGGTCACTGAGCCTTGCTGCAGGTAGCTGTCCATGGCAGATATTTGGAGATTTATATCTTTAAAGTTCTCACATGAATCCCTTTAATCCCAGCACTCAGGAGGCAGACGCAGGTGGATTTCTGTAAGTTTGAGGCTAGCCTGGTCTACAGACAGGACAGCATTTTACCCACTGACTGAGACTGTCTCAGTGGGCAAAGGATAGCCAGGCCAACACTGAAAAGCCTTGTCTCGAAAACCAAAATTTAAATAAATGAATGAATGAATGAATGAATGAATAAAATAAAGGTTTCCCCTTGAGGCATATGGCAAATATGATCTGGAAATAGCTAAGACTGCGAATGAAGACCCCTGGGAGAGCTGGGAGTGGCTAGGGATTGGGACGCCTCACAGAGGCAGCCTGGGCAAGGGGGTCTTTGCCCTGGAAATTCTAGCCTCAAGAAGGAAGAGCCTTCCCACAACATTTTTGCTGTTTACTGCCCCCAGCTGCAAGGCACACATGGTATCCATGCCTGCAAGGCATGCGGTTCACATGCAATCCACTTGCTATCCACACCATACATGCCTATAAGGCGCACAGTGCACATGCTATTCACGCTATCCACGCCTGTAAGGCACGTGGTATCCACGCGCCTACAAGGCACATGGCAAAAGCCTATAAATAAATACCCCAGATTTCCCTTCAATAGAGAGAGAAATGGGGCCAGGCAGTGGTGGCGCACGTCTTTAATCCCAGCACTTGGGAGGCAGAGGCAGGCGGATTTCTGAGTTCCAGGACTACACACAGAGAAACCCTGACTCAAAAAACCAAAAAAAAAAAAAAAAAAGAAGAAGAAGAAGAAGAAACAGCATTTGAACTTTGCCACCAGAGGGAGCCAAAACACCAGCAGCAGACGATTCCCGCTGGGCAGGCGAGGAGCTGCCGGCTGGGGTAGGGATGGGAGTAGGGGTCCCAGTCTAGCTGCTGAAAGGTTTTCCCTCCAGAACCCTAAGGATGAGGAACAGTTGTGACAGGTGCCTGGATCAGCCCCTGACTACAGGGACAGCAGGAAAGTTAGCCACACAGCACAAAGCTGGTGTGAATTCCAGCAGTGTCTCCTGCACAGTGTTTAACATTCTGACTTGGGAGGGGATGCATGCAGGGTAGATTTGTTTGGATCTATACAATTTTATTTACTTTTGTTATGGGATGGTGTGAGCCGCAGACCGATGTGGAGGTCAGAGGACACCTTTGTGGAGTCGCTCTCTGCTTCTACTTTGACATATGTTCTGGTTTGGGTTCTGAGACAAGGTTTCTCGGTGTAGCCCTGGCTGACCTAGAAGTCACTCTGTAGACCAGGCTGGCCTTGAACTTAGAGATCCTCCTGCCTCTGCCTCTGGAGTGCTGGGACTAAAGGCGTGTGCAATCACCATATATCTGATAGCTTCTAAGTGTAGGAATCAGGTCCGGCTTGCTCAGCTAGTTTACCAGCCTGGATTGTGTTGGTCTGGACTTCTTTGAGATTTTAAAATATTTTTATGTGTTTTATGTGTTTTGTTTTTTATGTGTTTTATGTGTTTTGTTTCATCACATGTGTGACTGGTGCCAGGGGCTCAGAAGAGGGTATCAGCTCCAGATGCCTTTGAACTGCCATGTGGTTCTTGAGAACAGAACTACAGAACTCATTTTCTAATTTTTGTTTTGTTGGGAGAGGAGATGGAGACAGGGTTTTTTTTGTTTGGTTGGTTGGTTGTTTTTTTTTTTTTGTTTTTTTTGTTTGTTTTTTTTTTTTTTTTTGCATATCCCTGGCTGTCCAGAAACTCATAGACCAGGCTGTCCTCGAACAGTTTCTTTTTCTTTTTTTTTTTTTTTAAATTGTTTCCTTTTTTTTGTAGAATTTATTTATTTATTTTGTGTAAGTACACTGTAGCTGTCTTCAGACACCCATATGAGGGCATCAGATCTCATTATGGATGGTTGTGAGCCACCATGTGGTTGCTGGGATTTGAACTCATGACCTCTGGAAGAGCAGTCAGTGCTCTTAACCACTGAGCCATCTCACCAGCCCCCTCGAACAGTTTCTTTTTTTTGTTTTTTTGTTTGTTTGTTTGTTTTGTTTTGTTTTTTTGTTTTTTCGAGACAGGGTTTCTCTGTGTATCCCTGGCTGTCCTAGAACTCACTCTGTAGACCAGGCTGGCCTCGAACTCAGAAATCTGCCTGCCTCTGCCTCCCGAGTGCTGGGATTAAAGGCCTGCGCCACCACCGCCTGGCCCTCGAACAGTTTCAAAACAAATATTCCCAAAACAACTAATTATATTCTGACTCCAACGATTTACCTGCATGGGTTACTTGCCCAGAGATCCACCTGCCTCTGCCTCCTAAATGCTGGTATCAAAGCCATGGGTCACCACCGCCCAGCAACTATAAAAACTTTAAGTCAGACACAATGGCATACATCTCTCAAGCCAGATCTCAAGAGGCTGGAAGACTGAAGTGAACTGATGACCGGCCTCAGCTGCAGAGTGAGACCTTGCCTCAGTGCAGACAGACAGACAGACTACACACATAAACTCAGTGCATACAGACAGACAGAGAGACAGACTACACACATAAAAGGTTGTAGCTCAGTGATGAACCCTCCTCTAGACTCCACACCCAGCACCATAAGCTATGTCAGCTCGTCACACAGGAGCTGACAGTTCTACATCTTAATCGGAAGGCAGCAGAAGGGGACTATCTTCCACAGGGAGCCAGGAGGAGGGGCTCTTATACACTGGGCAGTGCTTGAGCATAGGACCTCAAAGCCCATCCCCAGTGACACACCTACTCTAACAAAGCCACACCTCCTAACAGTGCCGCTCCGAGGGCCATGCACTCAGACACATGAGGTGCAGGAGGCAGGAGGCAGGAGGATAAGGAGTTCACAGTCACCCACAGGTAAAAAGGGAACTAGAGGCTGGCCAGGGTAGCCTGAGACCCATTTACTTCCAGAATGAAATAGAATAACTTTTAAAGTTTCAAAACAAATATTCCCAAGACAACTAATTACATTCTGACTCCAACGATTTACCTGCATGGGTTACTTGCGACAGAGGTACCTGAACTGAGAACTTTACCAACATCAGAAAATGTGGGGCTGGAGGAGGAACATTAAGTAATTCTCCACATGGGCTGGAAAGATGGTTAAGAGCACTGACTGCTCTCCCAGAGGTCTTGAGTTCACTTCCCAGCAACCACATGGTGGCTCACAACCATCTGGGATCTGATGTCCTTCTCTGGCGTGTCTGACAGCTACAGTGTCTTCATATAAAATAAATAAATTAAAAAAAAACAGTAATCCTCCACTATCCCTAACCATCCCCCACCATCCCATCCCCCATCATCCCCCACCATCCCCCACCACCCCACCATCCCCCACCATCCCCTACCACCCGCCATCCTCCACCATCCTCCACCACCACCATCCCCCACCATCCCCCACCATCTCCCCCCACCATCCCCCACCATCCTCCCCCCCACCATCCCCCACCATCCTTCCCACTAGCTTCCCATCAAGTCCTGCATCTCTCTTTCTTCTCTCATGGTCCGCAGCTCTGTTCTGGTTTCCATCTATGTGTTCCAAGCAGTAGAAAGAGCACCCTACAGCAACATGTGACAGTTCCTCCTCCCTTATTCTCATGGCTCCCATCTTACGAATGTCAAAAGTTAAATCCTCCCATAGCAGCTCAGATGTTAAGAGAACATATTCCTCTTAAGGGAACCCAAGTTCAATTCCCAGCACCTGCACAGCATTGTACAACCATTTATAACTTTAGTTCCTGGGGGTCCAGCGCCCTCTCTGGCCTCTGTGGGAACTGCACATACATGATGCACATTTACACATGGAGGCAACCATCCATGCATATAAAATACAAATAAGCCAGGCAGTGGTGGTGCACGCCTTTAATCCCAGCACTTGGGAGGCAGAGGCAGGTGAATTTCTGAGTTCAAGGTCAGCCTGGTCTACAGAGTGAGTCCAGGACAGTCAGGGTTACACAGAGAAACCCTGTCTCGAAAAACCAAAATAATAATAATACAACAAATAAATAACAAATTTAAAGAGTGAAATAATAAATTCTCACAATAGCCCAGATCCTCACCCTGTAGTTCTCCCTGTCTCCCCCTTTTCTGCCGCCCGGGTCTTCTTCCCACATGCCTGGCATGGTGATACCATTTGAATGTGAGTGTCTGTGCTTCCTGCCTAGAACCTCTACAGGGACAGAGGGGGCTTTCAGGTAGGTTTCCACAGTACTGTAGGTTTGGAGATCACCCCTTGTAAGAACCAGACTTTCTTTGAAGTTGTGGAAAATCCATTCCAAAAGGAAATCATGGCTATGTCAGCCCTTTGCTCTGGGTCATCCAGTTTTTTATTTTGAGACAAGGTCTCACAGACATTAGACCAAGCTGTCTTTAACTTCATAGCCCAGGATGGTCCCAGTCTCCTATCCCTTGCTCCTCAGAGCTAAGGTGACACACAGGGACTACTGTGCCCTTCTCTCTGAGAGCAGTTATACCATCGATCTTGTGGAAGGTTTTGTATATTTTTGCAGGAGTTCTCTGTTGACCTCGCTCCTCCAAGTGTCTTCTCTCCGAGTGCCATTTGCAACTTGTTTAAAATAAAATAGTAAATGGGTTTTTTGTTTGTTTGTTTGTTTTTCGAGACAGGGTTTCTCTGTGTAGCTCTGGCTGTCCTGGAACTCACTCTGTAGACCAGGCTGGCCTCAAACTCAGAAATCCTGCCTCTGCCTCCCAAGTGCTGGGATTAAAGGCGTGCACAACCACCGCCCGGCAATAGTAAATGTTTTATCTGAAAATAAATCGCATCTGCAAAGGCTAAGTGGGTGGGTCATAGATGGGGACTGGCCACCGACCACAGCATCAGCTTCTCCACACACACAACAAAAGAAATTCTGCTCCATCCACAGCTGAAGAGGCTGACACGCAGATGCCCTCTGACACAGCAGCGTTGTAGCCAAAATTAGACCCCTGCTCTCTGTGCAACTGTCCTTGCCTTAGTGACCACATGGTCAGGATGACTCTGGAAGGTTCAGCCCCTGAGCCATATCTGGACCTGTCTAAGGAAGTATACTACTGGTCTGGCATGAAACCCATAATTGCAAGTCCCCAAGTCCCCTTTCCTGCCAGGAAATGGCCATCTCTGTGCTGTCCTCTCTGGTCGGCAGCCTCAGCAGTCCACTGACTCACACGGAATAAGGCTGCTGTCCCTACCCCGCAGCGTGACAGCCCCAGCAGGGATCCTGGGTCATCTGAGGTAGTTTCTGAGCAGTGGATGGAGCTCAGGGCTTGGCTGAGCACCGATTCAGTAGTGTGTACTTTGAGGTGAATGTGACAGGTGAATAACCTTCATCCCAGTATTCAGGAGGCTGAGGTAGGAGGATTATTGTGAGTTCAAGGCTAGCCTGGGGTACATTATTTCCAGTCTCAAGAAAGAAAGAAAATAATTCTCAGTCCATTCAGGACACAGAGGTAAGGGGATCTCTGTGAGGTTTTTTCTTTTGGTTTTTCGAGACAGGGTTTCTCTGTGTAGCCCTGGCTGTCCTGGAACTCACTCTGTAGACCAGGCTGGCCTCGAACTCAGAAATCCGCCTGCCTCTGCCTCCCAAGTGCTGGGGTTAAAGGCGTGCGCCACCACCGCCCGGCTCTCTGTGAGTTTAAGGTCAGCCTTGCCAACACACCAAATGCTAGGCCAGCCAGGACTGCATAGAAGAAATATAAATGAATAAATAAATAAGCAAGCACAGGCTGGATGGTGGTGGCATACAACTTTAACTTCAACAGAGACTGGTGGATCTGTGAGTCTGAGGTCAGCTTACTCTACAGAGCAAGTTCTGGGTCAGCCAGGACTACAAAGCAAAACCCAGTCTAGAACACAAACAAACAAACAGGGAATAGAGAAATGTCTCATGTAAGAACTCTGGCTGCTTTTCCAGAGGACTCAGTTTGATTTCTAGCATCCACATGGCAGCTCACCTGTGTTGTTTGTTTCTAGGGTTTCTCTGTGTAGCCCTGGCTGTCCTGGAACTCACTCTGTAGACCAGGCTGGCCTCGAACTCAGAAATCCTCCTGCCTCTGCCTCCAAAGTGCTGGGATTAAAGGCGTGCTCCACCACTGCCTGGCTAAAGATTTTATTTATATGAGTACACTGTGGCTGTCTTCAAACACACCATAAGAGGGCATTGGGTCCTGTACCCTTCCCCCAGCCTTAAGCAGGCCTCAGAGTCCTTGATGGATTATGGATTATCCCACCCATCTCTGGCTGAAACCGGAGGGGTTTTGGGTTGGGCCTTCCCCTTTAAATTGAGAGCTGAACATTAAAGCTTGGAACCTGGATGGTTGTGAGCCACCATGTGGTTGCTGGGAATTGAACTCAGGACCTCTGGAAGAGCAGTCAGTTCTCTTAACCACTGAGCCATCTCTCCAGCTCACCACTGTATATAACTCCGGTTCCAGGGACTCTAACACCTTCTGACCTCCACAGACACCAGGCGTACACACAGTACACAAGCATACATGCAGGCAAAACACCCAAACAAAAATGGAGATAAATAAGTAAATGGAATTTTTTTTAAAAAAGAAATAAAAACATGAAATGAAGTGAGACTTTCTTTTAGTTTCTTCTTTGGTAATGGTGTGATCTCTGTCTTCTGAGTCAAGCTTTCACTGTGAGGCCCAGTATGGCCTCACATTCCCGATGCTCCCGCCTACTCTTCTGAAACACAGGGCATAGGGCTTGGCTACCAGGAGTGACCCACCGGGCTCCATCTCCAGCACCACATAAACAGAGCTTGGTGGCACGTGACTGTCCTCTCAGCAATCAGGAAATAGAGGCAGAAGGACCAGGTCATCTTCAGCTAAATGTCCAATTTGAGCTAGCCTTGGCTTGTAAGACCATGTTCAAAAAGACAAAAACAAATGCAGGCAGCAGGCACCCTGCATAGTCCTTCCTTGTCCTGTAGTCCTTCAAGGTTGAAAATGCCTAAGGAGCCGCTAGGGCATCGACAGAGACAGATGGGAGATCACATCCAAACTCAGAAAATTGGGCCACAAACATCCCTCGCAGGTTCTTCCAGCCCTCAGAGGAGGCAGTGACATGCACCTGAGTTGCTTGAACTTGCTGGAATTTCTTCCATGGTACAACAAGCAGACCCATTGCTGTGCGGGATATAGACAGGAGTGTAAAAGGAGATGGGGTCCTTGAGGAATAGCCTGGTGCTCCAGCCCAGCCTGTAGGTGACAGGAATCATTCCTCCTACCTTGCTGCTGCTCCCTGGTGGTACAGCCCTCCAGTAAAGGGCTGGAGGCGTGATCACAAGTGGAATACCCGACTTAGAATCCTCCAGTTAGGAGCAGGGCGGATGCTCAGGGGTGGAGCCCCTGACTAGAGTCCCAAAAAGAGGGATGGGGCGTGGTCAGAGCGGAGCCCCGCCTAGAATCCTCAGTGCGGGAGCTGAGGGACGTCTCAGGCCTCAGCTCCATCCACTCTAACAAGTATGCAGCTTGTGGTTTATGATAATATATGGAGGAGTGGGAGAAAATCACCCGCTGTGGAAGTCGGAGGAAGTGGGAGGGACTTTGCCACGGAATGTCTGTGCCCCAAGCCTGGGCTGTAGTGGTAGTCTAACCCTTCGCACCCCACCCCCAGGCTCCTTCCAAGTCCAGACAGAGAAAGGAATTCCTGGCTGAGTCTAATTTAAAACAAACAAATAAACAAGGTTTGCAGGGAGGGGAATGAGAGGAATGCGGGCGTGGCTCCTCCCTGCCGGCGAATTCCGGCCACGGACTTGCAGGGACTGAGGTCATTGTGACCCCAGCAACCCCCCCACCCCCAAGGAGCTGGAAAGCACTGTTAAGCCCACCCTAGCCTGGCCTTCCAGCATTACTCTGTTTTATGGCCTTTTGGCTCGGCTGGCCACAAATTGGAGGAGGAAAAAAAAAAAAACCACCAAAGGCGGGGATAACAAAGAACAGATTCCGGATCCCCGGTCCCGGAAACCTTTGTTTCTTAAGGCTGGGCGGCGTTCCTGAGGGACAAGCAGGGCTGTACACTTGGAGTGCTCCAAGGAACGCTCTGCAGAGAGCCCAAAATTTCTCAGGTAGTTTGAAAAACAGCGGGTTGTTTTTTTTCTTTTTTCTCAGTACTTGGAACGCTGGAGCAGGAGGATTGCAGCAATGTTTTGGTTTTTCGAGACAGGGTTTCTCTGTGTAGCCCTGGCTGTCCTGGAACTCACTCTGTAGACCAGGCTGGCCTCGAACTCAGAAATCCGCCTGCCTCTGCCTCCCAAGTGCTGGGGTTAAAGGCGTGCGCCACCACCGCGGTCTTAGATTGCAGCAATTTTAATGACTGGGCTCCATGAGACCTTGATTGTCTCAAAACATTGTTGGTGCACACCTGTCATGCCAGCATTCAGGAGGTGGAGGCAGGAGGATCGAGCGCGCGCAAGGCTATACTGGGCTACATGAGACCCTGTCTCAAACCCTCTTTCCCAGATAAAAAATATTCCAAGGTCGAGAGTATGCCTTGGTGGTGAGGCCCTAGTATCAAATCCCCAGTACTGAAAAATAAAATACAGTTTTACTTAGCCCTTTCATGATGCATCTCTGAATTCCACACAGGCAGGATGAGTATCCACACGGATCTTTCTGTAATATTTCTATTTTTATGTGTGTGGCTGTCTTCCCTGCATGCATATCTATGCACTTTGTGCGTACCGGTACCCACAGAGGCCAGGATCCCTCTGGGTATCAGATCCCCTGAGACATCCAGACAGTTGTGAGCCACTACATTGGTGCTGGGCATCACACTGGGTCCACGGGAGGGACAGCCAGTGCTCACAGCCGGAGTCACCTCATCAGCCCTGAGATGGATCTGCTCAAAGCCAAGGAGGCGACAGCAACAGCTTATGTTGTTGGGTGTCACTTGGACTACCAAGACTGACTACTGGGAAGGCCATGTCTTGTTCCTGATCCTGGAGTTTGTCAGCCTTTGGTTCGCATTGAGAGCACTGTCAGCCTAGGGGGTTTACTTAATATAAGATGGATATGTATGTATTGTGTATAATTTTAGGTAGATATAAAATGATTCCTTGAGGCTTTGTTCAACAACCTTGGGGTTATCTGTCCCTCCCCCCTCCACACTGACCTCCCTCCGCCCTCCCTAGGTGGAGCCCTCTCCTTGTTACTCTGTTTCCCACGTTATGTCACCCGAATTCTACTATTCCCACCGCAAGCCCCTCCCCCTCGGTCTTTCCCGGCTTCCGTACTTTCTGCAGTCTACATACTCACATGGGAAGATGTGGCTATTAGAGCCTCCAGTAAGAGAGGACATTGGCTGTTTGTCTCTCTGGGTCTGGGTTCTTCTGCTCGGTGCTGTTTTTTGGAGCTCCAGCCATGGAACCTGCAAGTGTCATGACTGTTTTTCCTAACAGATGAGTAATGTCCCACAGTGTGCACAGATGACATTTTCACTATCTATTTGTCGGTTGAAGAATATTTGGGTTGCTTCTGATGGGTTATTTCTCCACTGCCAGTGAAAAGGGCCAATTTAAACCAGGTTACATTATATTAAAGGCAGGTTTATTGGGAAACTGCTCTCAGGTGAGTTCACTGGCCTCGGTGAGGTCAGTGCAGCTGCCATGGGAAAAAGGGGGGAGGGTGGGAAGGGAGAGAAAAAGAGAAGAAAAAGAAGAAAGCAAGAGACCCGAATGTCTGGATTACGTAGGGAGGAGCCTCTGGGGGAGGGGCAGCCCAGTCCCTGGGCTGGAAAATTCGGGATTGGGGGCAGGGTGTGCCAGGCAGGGACTGAGGGATGCTGGGAGAACATGGAGGCCAGGTCTGCTTTGGTATGTAAAATAGGCACCTCAGCTCCTTCTGCCGGGGTCCGAGACCAGTTTTCGTTTCTTAGCCCTTAAGTGGGGTAGGTTGCCGAGGCCTTTGGACACATGCCAAGAAGTGGTTTAGCTGGACCATACGGGAGACTTTGTCTTAGGTTTTGGGAATTCTCCACCCAGATTTCTGTAGCAGCTACGGCTGCTTGCAACCCACCAACAGTGAATGGAGCTCCTTCCCGATGCCTCCAGCAAGCTTTGTTGATCTCTGCCCTTCTGACTTGGGTCAGAAGTTGAAGGTAAATCGTCTTGCTGAAGACACCGCACATTTAGGACAAGGGACCTTTTGAACTTGCTCTTCCCTGGAGGCTTCACCCCTGCTAAGTCCCTTCGAGGAAATACTGTGTCAGCTGACAAGTGAGCGAGGGAGGCAGGCAAGCAGCCCCTACTGGCTGAGACACGTATGACCATGACAGGACCACCGTGGCACAGTATCCATAAAGGTGTGGGGAACTGCATCTCCTGTTGGTGGCAACCCTACTGTTGGGCTTCAGACCTGGGATAAGAAGCTGAGGTACCTATTTTACATACCAAAGCCGACCTGGCCTCCATGTTCTCCCAGCATCCCTCAGTCCTTACCTGGTGTACCCTGCCCCTAACTCTCCAGCCCTTCCCCCACAGGCTCCTCCTTATGTAATCCAGACATTTTCATCTCTCTGCCCCTTCCTTCTCCAGCTCTCTGCCTGCTCTAGAACGTTTTCCCAGTAAACCTGCATTGATAGACATTTTAAACTGGCTTGAATTGGCTCATTTCACCAGCTGAGAAATAGCTTAGCACCCACAGCTGTCTAATGGACATAAGACCCACTCATCAGGAGGAGAACCAGGCTTCCTAGCCAGCTTCCCAGGGCCAGTCAGGTCATGGATCTTAGAACCCCCCACCACCCTTAGGGCAGACCAACACAATTCTTTTTTTTTTTTTTTTTTTTGGTTTTTTTTCGAGACAGGGTTTCTCTGTGTAGCCCTGGCTGTCCTGGAACTCACTCTGTAGACCAGGCTGGCCTCGAACTCAGAAATCCACCTGCCTCTGCCTCCCAAGTGCTGGGGGTTTTTTGTTTTTCAACACAGTGTTTCTGTCCCTCCCAAGTGCTGGGATTATTGCCTGGATCGTTTTTGCATTTTTTGACTTACTGTGTTTTTGTTTGATTTTATTTTGCTTTGTTTGTTTAAGAGAAAGAAAAGAGGTAAAGTTGGTTGTGTAGGGGACGTGGAGTGGACCTGGGAGATGAGAAAACATGATCAACCAATACTATATGAAAAAATAGTAATAAAAAATGAGAATACAAATCCAGCCTTAGCTACAGGGTAAGACACAGTCCCAAAAATAAAAGGCCAGGCCAGACAGGCCCGTGGCTGGGCTGTTCCTCAGGCAGATGACCCAAAGTAGCTCAGGGCCCAGACCTGCAGTGTGCAAAGGGAGAAGCAACTGCTGTAAGTCTTCCTCAGAGTCTATGAATAATCCATTGCACGTGTGCTGTGTGCTTGTGTGCTCGTGCGTGCATGCACACACACACACACACACACACACACACACACACACACCAGAAAAAGCCAACAAACAAATGTAAATCTAAAGTAAAAGCCTCAGCTGGTAGTGCATTTCTATTGCCCCTGCACTCAGGAGGGAGACAAAATAGAGTTAAAATTTCAAAGTCATCATCTGCCACACAGTGAATTTGAGGCCACCCTGGGCTACTACAAGAGACACAGTCTTTAAAAAGAATTAAAAGAAAAGAAGAGAAAGGAAAAATATTGTGTGATGTTTCTTCTCCATATGAAGTCATGTGAGGCTGACCATACAGTCCAGGCTACAGGAGGGTCATGCACAGGGTCGGCTGTAATGCTGTCCGTCACCAGGCAGAGTAAGGCCACCTGAGCCACTGCTGGGACCAAGATCAAGTGTTGGTTGTCTGCCATGAATTATTGATGCTGCAGAGATCACCCCATACTTTGTGAGTTCCTCATCTCCAGTTTCCTGCATTACCCTTGATAAAACCCTGGGGGAGGGGGGAACCAGTGTTAGGACAGGGCAGGGGTTCCTGTTCTTCCCAGGTAATGGCATTCCGAGGCAGTGACACGTGGGAACCAGCCTCCATGGCTCAATATCTGGGAATAGCTTGGTTTTGCCTGTCT
Organism: Arvicanthis niloticus; assembly: GCF_011762505.2. NCBI lineage: Eukaryota > Metazoa > Chordata > Mammalia > Rodentia > Muridae > Arvicanthis > Arvicanthis niloticus. The sequence goes on along the minus strand of NC_133429.1, from coordinate 2,640,929 downwards.
TAGTTTTTCAGAGATAGGGTCTCCCTGTGCAGGCCAGACTGACCAGGAACTGTAAGCGGCCTTCTTCCCTCACCAGAGCTGGAGTGACACAGTTTTGCTGACACTGTAACTTAAACTGGCACCACCATGCAGGGTCTCCCACTGCTGCTGGGGACATGGGATCAGATCATTTTCTCAAGAAAAGAAAGGAAAAAAAAAAAGGAAAAACATTTTGAGACCAAGTCTCTCTACTTAACCCTGCTCCTCCTTGCCCAATTGTGGGCCATACACATCTCCAGAAATTGGCCATCATCCTTGGGGACAGCTCGCCTCTGAGACTGTTGGGACTGTTGGATCCCACCCTTAGCTTTGGTGCTCTTTCCTCTCTGGCCATTAGGCAAGGTCTGTCCTCAGTGTCTGGCTTTTATTTTTACATTAAGAAGGTGTCTTAGGCTAGGCAGGTGGCGCAGGCCTTTAATCCCAGCACTTAGGAGGCAGAAGCAGGAGGATCTCTGAGCTTGAGGTTAACTGGTCTACAAAGCAAGTTCCAGGACAGTCTGGGCCACACAGAGAAACCCTGTCTCGAAAACAGACAGACTTTTGTCTTAGGGCTGCGGCTCCCCAGCATTCACGAAGCCCCGTGGTTCAGTGCCCAGCACTGGATAAGCCTGCTTGTGGCGCACACTCCTCACTTCAGTATCAGTGATGTGGAGGAAGGAGGGTTGGGAGTTCAAGGTCATCCTCGGCTACACTGTGAGTTTGAGGCCAGCCTGAGCTACTGGGGACTCCATCTCAAAATCAAAACACAAAAACACACCCTGCTGATTATGAAAAACTAAGGTCTAGGTTCCACAGAGGCCCACAAAGGGAGCGACCCCCAAGAATTCACCCTGGAATTGTTGGCTGGAGGCCTCTTCTAGTCCCCTGATGTTCATTACCCATGACCCGGTAGCCAGGCAGCAAGGAAGACAGAGCTGGATCATTTCCAGCCTGGCTCGGGTTCACTGTCTTATTGAGACATCTTCCTGTTAATGAATTTTGCAAGGCCGCAGAGGAAAGCCTGGAGATGAGGCTGTTGCTATCCTGGTCTCCATGGCCACAAAGACACCCAGGCTCTCCTGGTCCTACTTCACCTGCTGTCCTGGATGGCCAGCAGCCTGTATGACAGTGATAGGGACAGCCTGGCGGCTCAGAAAAAGGCTTACTTATTGAGGTTTGGTCCGCTGCTATGAACTGTCATGTTAAATCCTGCATCCCAAGGTCTAGTTGCCTCGAGTGAATTCTCATGGGTGACAGCTTTTGCTGTCTAAAACTTGCTCCTTAATTTAAAACTATTGGTTGGGCAGAGGAGAGGTAGGTAGGGCTGTGGTTCCTGGGCTTGGGGTCTGAGGAGGAGCCGTGGGGTAGGTGAATTATATCTGGGGTATGAGCTGCCCAGGCAGAAGGCAGCAAGTTATATCCCGGGGTTATTGACAGAGAGATAGAGAAAAGATCATAGAGGGATGATGTCTGCCCAGCTCCAGTGCTTTTAAGCACTATAAATTTTAATCATTATACATACAAAGGTTTTGTGTCTTTTATTGGGAAGTACATGGTCTAAGGTGGGGTAGAAACCCCCAGATGATGTGTACTACAACACTTAGTGTGGTTTATCATTGGAGGCTACAAGGGTGAGACCCCAGCCAGTGCAGGGCTGCATTTTACCCAGGATCCTTTCTATCCCAGGACCTCCAGAGGGCTCTCCACAGGGCTTACCAAGCAGTTAGTACAGGGCAGTCTGCATGTGCACCTGTGCCTGGATATTGTCTCTCTCTGAAATCAAGAGCCTTGTGTAGCCCAGGCTGGCCTTAGATGTACTATGTAGCCAAAGATGACTTTGAACTCCTGACCCTCCTGCATCCATCTCCCCAGTTTTGGAGAGACAGGTTGTACCACTAAGCTGGGCCCTGTGGTGCTGGGAATGGAACCCTGGTGAGCACTGTCCACACCGGGCCCTGGCTCTTAATGTCCTTCTATGAACCCTGTTGCTGCTTTAGTCCCTACATTCATTTGTTGAAACCTTGTTTCCCACAGCACGGCCCATTCTCTGGCCTCTGGTTGTTGGGGATGTGGACCAACAAAACTGAACTCACCCAGGCAAAGCAAGGTATCCCAGTGGGTAAAGGGGCTTGCAAATCAAGCCTGATGTCCTGAGTTCAAATCCTGTGGTGCACACTACAGAAGGGGAGACGTGGACTCCTCTAAGTTGTCCTGTAACTTCCACAGGTGCATCATGGCACACACCAACATCATACCAAAAATCAATAAATATAATAAAAAACAAATAGAACCTAGGCTGAAGATGGTGGTACATGCCTTTAACTCCGGCACCAGCACTCCTGCAACACAAGTACACAGATATCTGAGTTAAGGCCACCTTGGTCTACACATGGTCCAGGAGGGGTGGGGCTTTGTTAAAAGTCCCCAGGCAGGACTTGGTTCTTCCCAGAGTCTGCCATGCAGCTCTGGGCCTGTTGTGCCCTTTCTATCCCATTCATTTTTGGCATCTTGTCGAGCCCTTCTGGAAGCTCAGCTCCTCCTGATTCTTTCCTAGGCTGTTTCATGTGGGGCCTGTTCTTCATATCTGGTACGTGTCCAGCATAAATCATCCAGGGCCCAGCTCCAAGCCCGGGTAGAATATGGACCCTAACTATTGCTCTCAATCATGGGGACACAGACTTGAGTGGTCAGTGCTGGGTTTGGAACCCAGGACCATTAACACAGGAAGAAAGAACTTCTCTGCCCCTGACCTCGCCCACCAGCCCCTCACTGGGGGATTCTATGTGGAGGCTCCACCCCAGCCATGCCACCAAACTGTTTTTTTTTTTTTTGACAGGGTTTTTCTGTGTAGCCCTGGCTGTCCTGGAGACCAGGCTGTCCTCAAACTCAGAAATCTGCCTATCTTTGCCTCCCAAGTGCTGGGATTAAAGGCATGTGCCACCAAGGCAAGCTGCCACCAAACTCTTAAAGGTGTGTTCTAGGCAGAGGCTCCACTCCACAGTCCCTCCTAGAATTTTTTTTTCCTGATTTGAGACCAGGTCTCCTGTAGCCCAGGCTGACCTTGAACTTTGTTTTTGTCCTGCCTCCATCTTTAGGTGCTGGAATAACAGGCCTGTGTTGCCATATTCATTTTCTGTGATGCTGGGGATGGAAGCCAGGGGTTAGTACATGATAGACAAACCCTCTACTCACTGACCACAGGTGCAGTCTTAAGAATATCTTATTTGGGGTGGACAGGAGGTCGCTCTTGGAGACAAAGTTTCTCTGTTTAACAGCATCACCCTCACTGTCCTGGAACTCTCTCTCTCTGTAGACCAGGCTGCCCTTGAACTCAGAGAGATCTGCCTACCTCTGCCTCCTAAATGCTGGGACTAAAGGCATGTGCCACCACCTCCTAGCCTCAGAATTACTTAAAACACATTATTGGGCTGGATATGGCGGCACACATATCCAGAGGCAGGCGGATCTCTGTGAACTCAAGGCCAACCTGGTCTACATAGTGAGTTCCAGAACAGCCAAGGCTATAGAGAGATACTGTCTCAAAAAATAGCAAAAATTCAAGAGTGCTTTTTAAAGATTTATGTTTGCATTTTATGTATATTAGTGCATGCTAGAGAGGGAACCAAACCCCATTACAGCCAGTGTTCTTATCCACTGATCCATCGCTCCAGCCCAGGTATTTTTCCTTTCAGTGGGGCTGGAAAGATTTTTGTCATTATGTATGTGTGCTGTGTAAGTGTGGGTTCCATGCCACAGGGCTTGCACGGTGGTTAGAGGAGTAGGGGCTCTGTTCTACCGTCACCAGATTCTAGGTATCACACTAGGGTCAGCAGGCTTGTTGCCTGTTTATTTATCTAGGTGGTTATAACTAAAAAATAAAAAAAAAAAGTTTTGTTAGGTAGAATTCACCTCCTATATAAGTACCTGTGAGAGATGTTAAGACAGTCCCCTCTTCAGAAATAGAGGTGTGCTGGGGAGAGGGAGAAAGAAAAGAGAAAATAGCACACTATTGTATTGGACTGCCATCATGTACACAGAACATTTCTTTCTGCACAGGAAGCCATGTCCCATGCCCAGTTTCCCACCTCCACCCCCAGTATCTATGAATCCACTTCCTCTCTCTGGATCCCTTCTGGACATTGCCTGTTACAGAGTCCGATGTGGTCTTTTGTGACGAGGTTTCCCACTAAGCATGATGTTCTCAAGGCCCCTCCATGCTGGGGTGTCAGAGTCTCGCTCCTGTTTGTGACTGTGGTGGAAGACCAGAGCTGTGTCCACTTTGTATCCATGTTCACAGCCTGGCTGACTCTTTGAACACACATACCAGATACCTAAGAGAACCACACTGCTGAGCCTGCCCCCCCCCCATGGCAGCCACCACAGCTGCTTCAGATTCTGCATGCCAGGGATGGTCAGATGTTTTTTGGGTACTCCTGGTAAAGCAGACCAACTTCTCCAGCTTGGATGGACAGAGGCGGCTCCCGAAGCCGTCCTCTGGGAGTGGTTATCTTGGATCTTTCAGGGAGTGGCAGGGTTGGGTGGCCTTCCCTGCTGGCCTAGGGGTGGGGTGACAAATGGGCTGATCTTAATCAGGGGTGGAGATGACACAAGGGTGGAGAAGTCTAAACATGGACATTCCTTCAAAGTCATGGTCAGGTAGGAAAAGGACTCAGCTGTCATTAGCTTCCATCTTGGTGGTCAACAGAGGTTTGCAGGGGTGCAGAATTGGAAGTTCTGGGAAGCTCCCCTGAATCTCTTCTGGAATCTTCAAAAACTTTTTTTTTTTTTAAACCAACATCTATTTATTTTGTTTGTCTCTGTGGGCTTACACACTGTGGCACAACAGTGGTCAAGTTGTGAGACTAGGTTTCCTTCTTCTACTGTGCGGGACCCAGGGACTGAACAGGACTCACAGGGCCTTCCTGGAGCCCTGGGGTTAGAAGATTAAAAGCCTGAAGATCCCTTCAATGGATCTCCTCAGACCCAGACTCCCTGACCTTGTACTAAACTGTTCAGAAGAAATGTAGAAAATGGGGATGTGACCCTTACCCAACACCATACATATTTAACTGAAAAAAAAAAAGGGGGGGGGTGAGAGTCTATGTAGCCCTTGGCTGTTCTGGATCTCCCCAGGTAGACCAGGCTAGCCTCAAACTCTCAGAGATCTGCCTGCCTCTGCTCCCAAGTCTGGGATTGAAGGTGTGGACCATCACACCAGGCTAAACAAAATATTTAAAACACATTGATAATTCACACACAAGCAGCTGGATGTGGTGGCCCAGGCTGGTCAAGTCATGTCTCTCAGATGTTAAGACAGGAGGGTCTCAACCTTCAAGGCTCCTTCTGGGATCCCCAGTAACCATAACAACAGGAGCTGTGGCTCAGGCGTTCTGAAGCCCTGGGCTCCGTCCCCAGCAAGGCAAACAAACAAGAACAGGAGACCATTTCCTTTGGTGGAGACACTGGCCTTGTTCTCCCTTTAATAGAGGAATAAACTGAGGCTTGTCTCTACCTTCCTTGTATTGTTCTGAGAGTTTCACTTGGCCCTGGCTCAGAGGGCCCCTCACCCCTGCCTCCATCTCCTCCTACAGGGGAGTATCACTTTTCCCTGGTAACAAGCAGGCTAGTGTGCCTCTCAGACAAAGGCCAGGTGAGCTGTCCCTCCTCGGTTCAATCATTCATGAGCAGCAGCTGGCAAGGCTGGGGTGGGCGCTGAAGACAAAGTCAGACCGACCATGCAGGAGAACTATCTAATACAGCAGCCTGGGACATCTGCCCCAACAGGTGTTCTGCAGAGGCACAGGGGAATTGTCAAATGGCTGGTCACTAAGCCACAGTTCCCCCAAAATCTAGCCCACTTAAGGAGAGGACATCTGAGTCTCTGTCCACCTGGGGTGGAGGCTTCCTAAGCCAGGCTTTTTTGCAGGGACTAAAAGCCATTCACAACCTTGAAATGGGTTATTGTGACCAGCGGTGGCCTCCAAAAAAGACATCTCCATGTTCTGATCCCCAGATCCCATGAATGCGGGCTGTGGGTACAATCAGTGAGAGCAAACACTGGTCTAGTTGGGGTGGGAGCAAGTTCCATCCCTAGCATCACAAAGACTCTTTGTAGATGCCGTGCAGGGGTGCAGGGTCCTGAAATGGAAATTATCCAGGTCAGGTTCAGTGGAGGGCAGTTAGGAGGAGGCAGTGTGAAGACAGAACACACAGGGACTCTGCCACAAGCCCTAGACACTTGTAGCTCCAGAGTCTGGGAGAGACAGAAAAGGCACTTCCTGTGCAAAGCCTGATCTCAGACTTCTGGGCTCCAGATGCAGGGCTCACATCTGCGATATCAGAGGCAGTCCAGTGTGGGGGCCACATCCCAATAGCAATACAAACCATTAAGCCGTTTAAAAACTGCTCTGGCAGCATGGGGAAGGAAGCCAGGATCTCCTGCATGCTGGGTCAATGCTCTACTGCTGAGCCATGCTCCCAGCTCCCAACCAAGGGATTCTGAGCCTGGTTCCACTCCTGAGCCACACTCCTAACTCATTGGGGAATTGTAGGCAGAGATGCCACCCTTGAGCCACACCCCTAGGCCTTCATCTCATTTGGGGGTTCGTTCTAGGCAGAGGTTGCCCCAACCCCCACCCCAGATCTCCTGCCCTCTTTGCTAAGTTGTCCAACCTGGTCTTGAACTCACTCTGGCTAGGCATAGAGGCATAGACCTGTCATTTCATCACTCAAGAACTAGAAATGGGCCGGGCGGTGGTGGCACACGCCTTTAATCCCAGCACTTGGGAGGCAGAGGCAGGCAGATTTCTGAGTTCGAGGCCAGCCTGGTCTACAGAGTGAGTTCCAGGACAGCCAGGGCTACACAGAGAAACCCTGTCTCGAAAAAACCAAAACCAAAAAAAAAAAAAAAAAAAAAAAAAAAAAAAGAACTAGAAACGGGAGGATCACTGCAGGCTTGAGGCCAGTCTGATATATGAATTCTAGGTCAATCTGGGTCACAAAATAGAGAACTTGTCTCAAAACAATCCTAGTTGGGAATGGTGGCACACACCTTTGATTCCAGCACTCAGGAGCAGAGGCAGGTACATCTACCTGAGGCCAGCCTCAGGTTGGGTCTCTGCAGTGGGGGATTAGATGGTGAATTACTGCCTGTTTCAGCAACCCTGAGGAAATAGTTAAAGGAAGTCTGGGGTTTGAGGTGAACCTGTCCCAGAGAACTGCTGGGCAAAGGTCCTAGGCAGGGTTTGAAAGAAGTCAGGCAGGTTAGAGAACGTTCCCCACTGAGTACTGGAGGTCTGATTCAGATCAGAAAGCAGATAAGGAATAGAAGGTGAACAAGACCATTCAAGGATCTGGGAAGCCAGGCGTGGTGGGGCAGGCTATTAACCCAGGAGGCAGATCTCTGCCCGTCTGAGGCCAGCATGGGTCTACAAAGGGAGTCCAGGATAGCCAGGGCTACACACAGAAACCCTGTATCCATGAAAAAGGTTCTGGGAGGTCTCTCAAGTGACTTTCAACAAACTCCGCTAGTGTAGACCTGTGCTCGGAGATCAGCGCTCTCCAACTTCACTGGCAGCCACCCATGCAGGTTGGCTTCTGAGGGTGGGGCCCCTGCTTGGCACCAGCCACCCAGAGAACAAAAAGTGGCAGCCAACCTTGTCCCTGATGGTCCAGCCAGGACCTAATGGGAGTCCCAGAGGGCTCAAATCCTACGCCTTGTTGTGGTTTTTTTCTAAATCCGCGGGACGGTCCTGATTAGTGATTCTGGGCCTTCAAGCTAGCCGCTCTGCCGGCTGGCTGGGCCTGAAAGACCTCACTCCCGGCGCGGCCTCCGTGGAAATCGGCAGCCGCTCCTAATCCAGGCTGGAATCCTCTGGCAACAGGCCCGCGTCGGGGCTCCAAGGCTGTTGGGCCCCTGGCCAGGTCTGCAAGGAAACCAGCATAGCTGCCAGCCCCTTTCCTCTCTCCCGCGAGCCACAGAAAAGGGAGGTTCGGTGCTAGACTCAGCTCCCGAGCAAGGCGGAGAAACTTTCCCCCCTTGACTGGCCTTTTTTGTTTTTTAGCAGATAACCAGGCCGACAAGAACCCGGATAGTTTGCGCCTTTGGGAGCCCCACCAAAGGATCTCTGTTTTACAACCTGCACTAGGCTTTAGAGAACCTGTCTCGCTCTGCGATGCCCCAGGGCTGGAAGGCAGAATCCTGGCTCCTGGGGCGGAGGTGCAAGAGGGGATGGGGAGCTCCGTCCCTCCAGTGGATTCTGCGGCTCCTGAGTGTGTGTGGAGCCCGTGCAACTGGATACTTTGTAGCCTTGTTTCCAACTACAGCCAGAACCAGTTACACTGCGGTTCGTTTCCTCGGTTTCCCCATTTCTGCAACATAGGTGGAGCTTGGCTGCCGTGGGGAGACAAAAGACGGAAAGGATGATTCACAATCTAGTCGCGACCGCGTCTGTAAAGCACGTGGCCTCCATTTCGCTGCGACCTAGTCCAGGAAAAACTCGGCTGAAAGTCCAAGTTTTTGGCCACGTGACCACAAGCAAACTAGGGCCATACGGGGTTTTCTGCCCGGTTCTAAGATGGCGAAGCACCTAGCTTTACCCTCAAGTTGGAGGCCAACGGCTTCCATTGCCCGCTTGCAATATGGAGGCAGCCTCCAGAATGCATGCTTCTCTGCAGCTGACCCGCCACGTACCCACTCTCAAGATGGCTTCCCACGGGTTGGACGAAGGCTCGCTCATTGGTTCAGATGGTATTACGTGCGTCTACTCATTCACGCCCTCCCCCTCCCCCACAGGCTGTTTCCGTCTTCCGTCTTGACTGACGACCGTATCTCCCAATAGCCGTCCGCTATCTATCTGAGTTTTCCCCCTGGAGTAACATTTTGACCAATAGAAAGCTCTGGAGGGGGCAGGCGTGGTTGACCACGCCCACAGACTGCGGCGGGAGCCAATGAGTATCGCGCGCGGGGGACGTGTGCGGGCGTCTCCGCCATCTTGTGAGTCTATAACTCGGAGCCGTTGGGTCGGTTTCTGCTATTCCTGCGCCTCCGCTCCGTCCCCCGCGGGTCTCCTCTGTGTGCCATGGACGGGTAAGTACTACCGCGCCCCTCGCCCGCCGCTCGCTCACCGCTGCGTCCCAGCCATCGCTGCCGCGCGCGACGGCTCCTTCCCCCCCGCCGACCCCTCCAACCGCTGCGAGACGCGCGCGTGTGGCCTCGATCCGCGTGGCGCGCTCGGAACCCCTGGCGTCGGAGGCCCGCAAGGAAGCCGGCTGGTTTAGGGTGGCCGCACCCATACTTCGGCTCCTCTCAGCTCTCCGGCCCAGCGCACTTCCGGTGCTCGCGCGGTTCTTGCGGAGTTATCCGGCGCCCCCTCCCCGCCCTCAGCGTGCACGCGCCCCTCCCCGGCGAGGCGCGCTCCCGGGTAGCGGCAGGGCCGCTGTGATCCTTCCCGCCTCCCGTCCTCCAATTGGTGCAGGCTCGCCGGGGGCCCAAGAAATGTCGCTTCGCACTCCCGCATGCGACCTCGCGTGCGCGCGCACCGTAGGGTGCGCGCCCCGGAGCGCGTGCGTGGGCCTGTGCCGAACGCGCACGCCCTTCCCGCCTCGGGGGAGGTGTCCGGAGGAGGCCGCCAGAGCCCCCGACGGAGGAGCAGTGGGCCAAAGTGGGGTTCAGTTCGGTCTCCCGCCTGGGTGCCGACCCGGCATCCGTATCTCCTCCACGCTTCCGGGTGATGTCCCTCCACTCGGCAACTTTTTGTAGTTTTCGGTTTGTTTTGGAGACGAGATCTCATTGTAGGCTGGCCGGAAAGATCCGCTTGCCTGCGTAGTGCTGGGACTAAAGGCCTGCGTCACCAGGCCCCTACTTTTTTCTTAACTTTTTGTTTGGGATTTTGGTTAAGGCCTGGCCTTGAATTCCTGACTCTCCCACCTTAACCTTCCTAGTGGCGTGAGTCACCAGGCCGAGGAAGCAGCTTTGCTTTTCTTTTAAGACTCAATCCTGAAAAATAGTTTGGCTTAACTTCAAGCTCAGTACGGATGGCAGTCATCCTGCCTCAGCCTTCTGAGTGCTGAGGTGACCTACAGGAGTCTCCAGTTGGTGCCTTTTAGCAACATAAAGGATCTTTGAGCAGGGTGTGGTGGCGCACACCTTTAATCCTGGTAGAGACCAGCAGATCGAACTGAGTTCTACACATGCCGTGCTGTGTAGAGAAACATTGTCCCAAGAGGATCTTTGAAAGAGTAAATCAAGAAGCCAGCCAACGCTCCTGGTGGAATCTCTTCACTAGGCAGACCCCTAAGACTCAGTTGGAAACTTGCCAGCCATAGCAGGCTTGCTGCTGCTCCCTGTGAGCAGGCTAGGTGTGAGGCAGTGTGCAGTCACGAGGGGCTGGGGTTGATCAGTAACCTAGGGTGGATCCAGGCAGCTCTGCTGGTTTGTAAATGGTAACAAGGCCACTTTGCTTGCCATCAGCAGCCTGGCCCTGGAGCTCCCAGCCCCCATCACAAAGCGCCGTCTCTGGCTGCTCTTCACCTACATTACAGGCCCCGGCATTGTAGGATGCTCAGGGGCTGAATATTGACCCAGATGGCCTTTTAACGTGTGTGGAAGGAGGGTCTCCGAGGACAATGATGGCCAGCTTTCAAGCTGAGACTCAATGGGTGGCTCACCTCCCTGCCTCTCCGAGTTGGACTGGCAGAGGGCCCACACAGCGCTGATGTGTACTCTTCTCTCCACAGCATCGTCCCAGACATAGCAGTTGGTACAAAGGTAGGTGTCTCTAGCTTGGCATTGCACCCAACCCCCATTGTAGTCACAGATAAAGACTTGCTTCCTGCATGCGGTGATCTGCCTCAATCCAGGGTCCACAAAGACTCATAGGCTGAAGACAGTACAGATGCACATACAGACCTGCCATCCAAGAGTTTGGGGGCCTAGGACCCTTTTGTGGGTCTGGTGGTTTGTGCTGGCCTCATCCGGGCTGGCTTTGCTTTGTCCTGCCTTGCAGCCTTCATCTTTGCCAGTTCAGGCCTTTGGAGTTTCACTGGGTTTGGTTTGAAAGGCTGTGGCGTGTTCTAAGGTGAGACTGAGTGGCCACCCCTTTGGTGATGTCTTGTGCGTCTCTTGAGCCTATGCTGTCCAGGCAGGGCTCAACCCTGGTCTCTACCGACTCCTGCCTCAGCTTCTTGAGTATCTGGGGAGACATAACGAGCATACCTCCAGCTCCATTGTTACATTGGGTTGGGGCCTGGAGCTAGAAGGGTTGTAGGTGTCCTGAGTCTTGACATGACCGTGCAGGTGTGTTTGTGTCAGAGATTGATCTTGCTGTGTTATTGGGCTATTTAGATTTAAGCTGTAGTAGGTGGCAGGTAGTTTGGGGTTTCTCCCCTCAAAGGCCCCCTGTAGTTGAGGCTCTGAGGGCCACCTCAGCTGCTGCCAGCTGATTGCTACCAGCCTGCTGTCTGGACTAGTTTCACGCTTTTTCCTGAGTGGATGATGTCTCCACCTGCCTGCTGATCTTTCCTCAGATAAATCTGTGTGTTCAGCAGTGGAAGAAGGGATCCCCACTTTGCCCAGGTGACAGGGTATGTCTGGGCAAAGCTGCTGGAGACCTGGATTGCCCCATGGCTACTTGTCTACACAGTACTCAGTTCCAGCTAGCCACAGGGCAGACTGGGCAAGTTGGGAGTAAGGAGCTTTGGGTGAATAAATAAATGGACCAGGACTTCTTTGCTCTGGGATTGCAAATGGATTGGGACTAGCACCATGGCAAGCATTTGGGAAGGCTGGGCTGACCAGGGCCTCCTGTGTGCTGGGGTATCACATGCCTAACTGCTTGGTGCTGTTGGCCCAAGTGGTTGGAGTTTGCTCTCACTGTCCTGGGCTCCCAGGCCTCTATGGGGAGACTGTCAGGGCTCTGGCAGCCTGCCAGAGACAAGCTACAGGAAGTACTGCTCCTGTTGCCCTGCCCAGACGGAAGCCACCTCCCACTAGTGTCAGCACAGGGGTCTCATGGGTAAATGGTGGCCAGCAGGAAGTGATTTCCGCAGCTCAAGTGATATGGACATGAGATTCTGAGCTTTGCACGCCAGGATCTTGTCTACCAGGCAGGGCAGGTCCAAGCCCCCTCAGCAGCCCTTGCTCAAGAGACTTTAGTGTATGGCCATGCCCTGGGAAGCTAGTCAGGACGGGGAGGAAGCCCCAGGCTGGTGCAGGTCATGAGAGGCTTGGGTGAGGAGTGGGCACAGCATGTGCTGGCTGCGGTGCTCTCCTGACCTATCATAGCTCATAGTCGGTGCCTGGTTCTTCTGTCATCAGGCACCGTTGGCAGTGAGTGCCCTAGAGAGAGAGCTGGATGGGCAGTGGGGAAAGGGTACTCTGTTGGGCTGGTTAGTGGCTGGGCCCCTTGGAGTCCCTGGGTGTTTAGCTTCAGGGTCTGGCTGCCTGGGAGTAGAGAGCCAGAGAGCTCTGTCTCATGAAACCTCTGATCTGAGGCTTACTCTGGGTGGCATGTCCTGATCCTAAGTTTCCTGTAATTGATTTTCAGGGGATGGTTCAGCCAAAATGATGAACAGATTGCTTCTAGCTAGGAAGGAGGGGTCTTTACCATAGGGTCAGTTTAGGGCTTCCCCCAGTGAGCCACTTCTACCATTGGATGGTACTCGGCGGGGACAAGCATAGTCCCTTGTCCTTCTGAAGGATGACCAGGACATCAGGGCTGGGGCGGCAAGCAGGGCCCCGCTTTGTTTCTCCGGAAGCTGCCAGCAGCTCTGCCAGGAGGGTACCGTGAGGCTGGCAGCTGTGGACTCTGGACAGACAACCCGCCAGGAAGGGGCCTCCCACATGGCTACTGGCAGAGGGCCCTAGTGAAGTGACAGTGGCTGGTAGTGAACACTAAAGCCACAGGCCTGGGGCATTTTACAAATGGGGGTGGGGGTGCTGTGGGTGGGAATGCAGGAAAGGAATCACCTGGACTTAATGTCTATGCTCTCTTCCCAGCGGGGATCCGACGAGCTCTTCTCCACGTGTGTCAGCAACGGCCCCTTCATCATGAGCGGCTCAGCCTCAGCAGGTGAGAGCGAGTGCCTGGGCCCTAGGGAGTCCTGCCTTGGCAGATATAGGGTGAGACAGGAGAGAGGACCTGGCCAGAGGCAGGAAGGGGACTTGCATGCAGCCTCTCAGATGCACCTGTCCCTTTTCAGCCAATGGAAATGATAGCAAGAAGTTCAAGGGAGACAGCAGGAGCACAGGAGTCCCTTCCAGAGTCATCCATGTCCGCAAGCTACCCAGCGATGTCACTGAGGGCGAGGTCATCTCGCTGGGGCTGCCCTTCGGGAAGGTTACCAACCTCCTTATGCTGAAGGGGAAGAACCAGGCCTTCATTGAAATGAACACAGAGGAGGCCGCCAACACCATGGTGAACTACTACACGTCGGTGGCGCCCGTGCTTCGTGGGCAGCCCATCTACATCCAGTTCTCCAACCACAAGGAGCTCAAAACCGACAGCTCGCCCAACCAGGCGGTATGTCTTCAGGGCAGGTGGGTGGGTGGCCAGGCTCCCTGCCTCAGGCTGGCTCACAGCTCATGGTTCCTCCACAGCGTGCCCAGGCAGCCCTGCAGGCTGTGAACTCTGTCCAGTCTGGAAACCTGGCCTTGGCAGCGTCTGCTGCCGCTGTGGATGCAGGGATGGCCATGGCAGGCCAGAGCCCAGTGCTCAGGATCATCGTGGAAAACCTTTTCTACCCAGTGACCCTGGACGTGCTGCACCAGGTCGGTGGGTGCATGCCCTGGGCCGGGTGGGTGGGCCCCCTCCTGCCCTGTGTAGAGCTCACACATCCTCTCTCGCAGATCTTCTCCAAGTTTGGCACAGTCCTGAAGATCATCACATTCACCAAGAACAACCAGTTCCAGGCACTGCTGCAATATGCTGACCCTTTGAGCGCCCAGCATGCCAAGCTGGTGAGTAGGACTTCCTGGGGTGGACAATTCTGTGACTGGCCCACACTCACCTGTGTCTCCCCACAGTCCCTGGACGGCCAGAACATCTACAATGCCTGCTGCACACTGCGCATCGACTTCTCCAAGCTCACCAGTCTCAACGTCAAGTACAACAATGACAAGAGCAGAGATTACACCCGGCCTGACCTGCCCTCCGGAGACAGCCAGCCTTCGCTGGACCAGACCATGGCAGCAGCCTTTGGTAAGATGCTGTACTGAGACACCAAATGAACGGGGCTGGGACAGGCTACCTAGCTGTCAGGGGACCCTGGCACTGCACAGCCCAGCCACTCAACAGTCCTGCCCATGCCTGGCCCAGCTGTGAGGTGAGGTGCAGTGATTAGTGTCTGTTTATTTCTAGGTGCGCCCGGCATAATGTCAGCCTCTCCGTATGCAGGAGCCGGGTTCCCTCCCACCTTTGCCATCCCTCAGGCCGCAGGTATTCACGCTCATCCTGACCCCAGCGCCTGCATGCCCACAATCCCATAACTGCCCATAGACCGAGATGCCGCTGGCCCCGAGTGTCAGGTCCCAGGCCCCCTTCTGGGGAGAGGGGAAGGGGCCTCCAGCAGCATCCACACACAGGCAGCTAGGGCAGGGTAGTCTCAGGCAGGTCTGGGCCAGGTGCCCTGTGCTGGCATTACCAACAAGCCTCTAATCATTCAGTCTTTAATCTGGTTCCCTTCAAGCACCTCGGGCGAGGACGAGGACGCAGTGTCCCTAGTAGATTGAATTTAATGGCCTGGTAAGCAAGTGGCCTCCAGGGCTGAGGAGCATGGGCCTCGGGCCTCCGCGTGCCGCCCGAGCATGCATGGAGGAGTGGGCGCCGCATGCGTGCACAGCCGGGCATATCTGTGGCAGGCCCTGCTTGCAGAGGGCCTGTGTCAATCAGAGCTTTTGTGCTGTTGAGCGCATGCAGTCTGATCACACCTGGACTGGCCGTGGAGTCAGGCAGCGTGTGTGGCCTCTTGGGCAGGCCATAGCCAGGCGACACCTCGTGGCTGTGTGCGGGACCTGTCCCCTCTTGGTGCAGCCAGCCATCCAGGCTCACGTCTACACTGCCTTTCTTTGCAGGCCTCTCTGTCCCTAATGTCCATGGAGCCCTGGCCCCCCTGGCCATACCCTCCGCTGCTGCTGCTGCTGCAGCTGGCCGCATTGCCATCCCAGGGCTGGCAGGTGCTGGGAATTCCGTCCTTCTGGTCAGCAACCTGAACCCTGAGGTATGTGGGCATAGCTGTGCTCGGCCTGTGCAGTAGTGGGGGGTGCTGGCTGACCACAAGTCTGGGTGGGGGTGCATACTGTATGGCAGGCAGGATTTCTGGGTGTCCCAGGCGCCGTGAGTGTAGGCGTGCCGCGCCTCTGTCTGCTGCTGTTGGCCTCCGCTCCTTCCCAGCCACTCTGAGGTTTTCCGTTTTCCTCTCAGCTCCATTCGCACCGGGCCCTCAGTGCTCAGAGCCGCGGTGTTTTCCTTGCTGTACAGACAGTCTGTTAATTTGGGGCATGGCAAGGAGGCCTGGGAGTGCCGGTTGGAAGGGAGGTGGTGGCTCAGACCGGTGCTGGCCAGGACAAGGTGCTGGCTGGAGCTCTATAGAGCCCAGGTGACCCTTCGGCTCAGCACTGCCTTTCCAGGAACAGGTCTGCGTGCAGGGCTGCAGGCTGCCCTTTGGCCCCTGTGGCCCTCCATGCTGGCCCTGCTCCAGCCAGTTCCCTCTAGCTGTCCTGAGCTGCCTGCCACCTGGGAACTAACAGGCTCCATCCACTCCTTGCCTTAGTCCCCAGTCTCAGCCGCAGTGCTGGCCCATGGCCCTCCGGCCTGCGTGCAGTGCTTCTCCTTGGTGTGTGTGTGAGCATGAGTGTGCAAATGTGTGTGTGTGTGCGTGTGTGCGTGCGCGCGTGTGTGCACTGCCTCATTTTCCTACGTATTTACTGACCTGTGTTTTGCTACTTTTTTCTTTCCTCCCCTCCCCTCCCAATTTTTTTTCTTGCCTGATCCGGAATTTCTTTGCCAACTGACTGCACGGTTCTTCTGCTTCCTGTTGTTGCTTGAAACAAACAAAACATAAATCAATAAAAACAAAACTCCCCTCTCAAACCCGCTCTCCGGAAACCAACCTGCCCTTGAATATTAACATCCTGACAACTTCATCATCATGAACCTGCTCGCCTGCGGGGACTGTCTTCCTCGTGGACGATTGGCACTCGCCCCCTTGACCTCTCCCTCTCCCTGTCCCCTGCTGCCTTCCTCTGCTGTCTCTAAAGAGAGTCACACCCCAAAGCCTCTTTATTCTCTTCGGTATGTTATTCTCACTTTTATTACCTTGGTTTCGTTTAATTGGTTATTTTACACCCTGCTATGTACTATTGAGTTTGTGTTTGGACTTCTGGCTCGGTCCGTGGTTTGCTTCCGGTTTGCGGATTGTACTGAGTAGACACGCATGGTTACCACCCTGCATGCTTCCAGAGCTAAGCGTGTCAGTAGCATGTGAACATGGCCGTTCTGACAGCTGTCTGGAGTCCGAGACTGCCCGAGCTCAGGGTCTGTTAGCAGGCCTTGGGCTGTGAGACACAGGCTCCCGGTGCCCACTAAACAAACCTGGCCCACCGGGAGCTAGGGACTCGATGGGTGGGTAGTGGTTGGGTGGGAGAGGTTGGGTGACCAGGCAGCTTGAAGACTTTTCACCCTGGGGTTTCAAAGGAGTCTACGGCGATGTGCAGCGGGTGAAGATCCTGTTCAACAAGAAGGAGAATGCGCTTGTGCAGATGGCAGACGGCAGCCAGGCCCAGCTGGGTGAGAACCACCGTAGGGCATGGGCACAGGCCTGGGCCAGGGCGTGGGCTGTACCTAGGGGTGGGTGCCAGTGGGCATGGTCTTGCTGCTCATGGTTTCCACTCTTTGTCCAGCCATGAGCCACTTGAACGGGCACAAGCTGCACGGGAAGTCTGTGCGCATCACGCTGTCAAAGCATCAGAGTGTGCAGCTGCCTCGTGAGGGACAGGAGGACCAGGGTCTGACCAAGGACTATGGCAGCTCCCCGCTGCACCGCTTCAAGAAGCCAGGCTCCAAGAACTTCCAGAACATCTTCCCGCCCTCAGCTACCCTGCACCTCTCCAACATCCCGTAAGTCAGCCCGAGGGTTGCCTGTCTTTTTTATGGGCCACAGAGGGCTCTGATCTCTGCTAGCCCACCCCCAAGTAAGCCCAGCCGGACTCCTCCTGTGTCTCTGTAGGCCGTCTGTGTCAGAGGATGACCTCAAGAGCCTCTTCTCCAGCAATGGTGGTGTGGTCAAAGGCTTCAAGTTCTTCCAGTGAGTAGAGCCCTGCCTGTCACCCTGTGCCCCTTCCTTGGCTTACCCCAAACCTGCTTTCTACCCCAAACCTGACTGCCCCACTCCACCTCTGCAGGAAGGACCGCAAGATGGCACTGATCCAGATGGGCTCTGTGGAGGAGGCCGTGCAGGCTCTGATTGAGCTGCACAACCATGACCTGGGCGAGAACCACCACCTTCGAGTGTCCTTCTCCAAGTCCACCATCTAGGAGCTGCAGCCGCAGCCGCTTCCACCATTCCAGAAAAGAAAGCCACTTTAAAAGCAGCTGAAGTGACCTTACAGACCAGAGATTTTATTTTTTTAAAGAGAGATCAGTTTACCTGTTTTTAAAAAAATTAAATCTAGCCCACTTTGCCGTGGCAGGAATGGCTTGGGCCACAGAGGCCCAGCCAGTCCCGGCACCATGCCTTGAGGGGCTCAGGCGTGAGGCCACAGCGGTGCCCCGAACACAGCCGCTTTCTGTGCCTTACAAACCAGCGTGCCTCACGGCCGCACACCCACCCTCTAAGGCCACCAGTTGTCTCTAGACCTGCAGGTGAGCCAGGTGGCTCCCCAATGCTGTGCAAGAGCTGGGGCCACTCCCCTACACCCTATAATCAAGTGACATGATTCTCCCATGTCCCTGGTCAGCCCAGAGGGCCCAGGCCGTCCTCAGCTGCCGAGCCTCATGTGACCTTTGTATTCTATTCCGTGTGGTCACAGACACCTGTGCCTAGCAATATTTCCACTTGACCAAATACCCGAGTCTTTTCCATTTATATGCAAGAGATATAGTTTTAAGTAACTTTTTATAGCAGTGATACAATTGTATGTGTGTACTCTTAAGCTTCTATGTCCCCCTGTGCCCCTTCCTTCCAGTGACCAACTTGCAGGTGGGCCCAGGCCAGGGCTGGAGAAAAAGCTCTGAGGCTTGTGGGTTTCTACCTTCAAATTTTGGACCAAAGTTCTGTTTTCTGCCCGCCTCTGACTGCCCAGTTGAGGGGCTGACCTTTAGGCCTTAATGTCCCTCCGGACGCCCACCTCCATCCTAGCCTGTCTCTATGGGAGGGGTTCCCTGCACCCTGGTTCTGTGAAAGGCGTGGAAGAGTGTAAATATTTATGATTTTATACCTGTGGGGCTGAGGCGGTGCAGCAGTTTTTTATGGTGACAGATGTATATTTTGGTACCGACTACAGGCTCAGTATTGCCCTGGGGCCAGCCCTGGCCACATTACCCCATCCCAGATGGTGTATTGGGGGAGGGGGAAGACTTTCCATTAAAGCAGTTTTATAACCTCTACCTTCCCTGAGCCCTTCATTCTGAGCTGTAGGCCAGGCTGGGCCTGGATTCAATAAACACCTGTGTCTTGCACTCCTGGCTGTCATTGGGTGATGGGGTTGGGGTTGTGGAAGGCTTCACATGCATTGCCACCTACAGTAGGGTGCTCTCAGCACAAGGGACAAGGCGGGCTTAAGGATCATCCAGACCACATAACAGTTACCATAAGCTTTTATTGGGGTGGGGGTTGTAGACACCAATTTCCATCACTGCTTTGCCAGGCTTAGTCCTGGTACCTCCGGGCCTGCATCCTCCTATAGTAACTTTCTGCCTCAGCTTCTACTTCCCTGTCTGCCAGACCACCCACCTGGCGTCTCAGGGTGGATTCTCGGCTGCCTGCACCCAGGGCCCCTTCACTTGCACCTGGTGGGGGCAGACCCTCCCCCGTGGCCAGGTTGACAGTGGCCACAGACCCAAACCGGGGTTCTTCCTGGTCCACATCACTCACTGGAGACCCTGGCCCCATTCCAGGCTGTTTACAGCTACTTCTAAAGCCCCGTGCCAGGTCCCCCAGCTCATAACTACCCTCACCCTCCACCACTTTAGCCTTCCACTCCCAGGGTGTGCTGCCAGCAGACAGGTGCACCACTGGGTGGTGAGGTGCATGTGCATCAATTGTGACAATGCTGGCAGAGTCACGGTCTGATGGGGACCTGTACTGGGAAGAGTCGGAGCTGGCACTGGACGATGAAGCTGTCTCAGCCTTGGGGCCCCCTACTGCCTTGGACATGGCAATGACCTGTAGTAGCCTCGGTGGGTTAGCCACCCGTGGCTGCGATGGAGCCACAGCCACTGGCCCCCCACTCTTCTCAGCTATTGACAGCCACTTAGCCCTCACTGATGAGCTGCTCTTGGGTGACAGGCCAGCTCCAGCCTGAACGCCTTCCTCAGGGATGTGTACGAGGGGCTGAGGGCCTGGCCTCGGAGGCAGGATGACTCGGGGCCCAAGCCCTGGCCGAGCCTGGACAGTAGGGTAGAGTGAGGGTGGAACAGGCCCATCTTCCTCCTCCTCCTCTTCTTCCTCCTCTTCTTCTTCCTCCTCCTCCTCTTCTTCCTCTGCCACCTGCTCTGCTGGGGCCCGCAGATGCACAGGGCTAGCCTCATCAGGCAGCCCCAGGCCACGCCCCTCCAGGGACTTTTGCTTCCACTCACTGATGAGCTGCCTGGAGCGGGAGGCATCGAGAGGTACATGGATAGTCATGTGGCGCCGTGCAGGGTCATCCAACGAGGGTGTGCTGACCCGGGGTAGTGTGTTGCTGAAGGTGACCATGCCCTCTTTGCCCATGGGGCTGCGTGGGGCCAACAGGTCCACATCCACGCTGGCTCTCTTCAGGCTACCAAGAGATGTCTTCTCTCGAGCCACAGGCCGAGGCACACCCTCCAGCCTCCCTGGAGGGCCCAGCTCATCTGTGCTGACAGACTTGTTCTGCTGATACATAGACTCATGGCCCCGCTGTGTCAGCGCTCGCAGGGCGTCCTTGGCCGGAGCTGGAGTAGGCACTTTTTCTGCAGGTGGTGCCTGGAAGTTGCCCACCGCGTGGCAGGCCTAGGGATGATAAGGGCTGGCATGAGGCTGTTATCCAGCAGGGGACAGTGCCTGCAGGCCACAGGGAGGCACCAGCATCCTGTGGCTGATGGGACTACGCAGAAGCAGTGACAGGATGCACATTCCCTCAGACCCCAGGCCACGAACCCGGCCTCTTGGATGTTCTTGACACTCAGCCTCCCTGCTCCCTGTCACCACTGGTGGCCAGCCTCCTCCCTCAGACCTCCTCCTTAGCCACCACCCTCACCAGGTAGGCAGCGATGCCAGCACCGATGAGAAAGCCAGCATAGACGTCCACAGGGTGGCTGCGGTACTGGGTGATCTGCGTGAGGCCGCAGACACCTGCTGCAATGGCGAAGGTGAACACAAGGATAGGCTTCAGCAGCTTCGTGGTGTCCGAGATGACAGAGTTGAAGTACATCTGGCCAACAGGTGGGCAGGGTCAGGTTTCAGCTACTGCCCACAGGTGGACACAGGGCGCAGCATTGGGGGTCATCACTCACCGACACGTAGACAGCAGCGAAGGCTGACAGTGTGGCGTGCTGGGACGGGAAGGTCTTCCTACAATAGGGACTGTGTCAGCCCTGCTTGTCCGGGGGCAGCCACTCCAGGCCTGAGTTTCCCCAACCAAAGTCCACTAGAGTAGAAGTCTGGGGTAGTCCCACTGCAGGGCTTGGAAGGGGGAGGGGGTCCAGCTCACCGTGCTGACAGGATGGCGTGTGTATCATGGCCAGAGCAGATGTCCTGTGTGATGTAAGGGTTCGCCTCACAGGAAGTGCCCAACAGGGTGTAATTGGGTTTGCAGACGGTTAGGAAGAAAGGCGTGTGGTAGCCGGTGGCCAGCTGGATGACATCTGTCACCAGAGCCGTGGCACACAGGCCAAACACGTGTACACCTGAGGACGAGAGGGCCAGGCCAGGGGAAGGGAGCAGGGGGAAGGGGTGCTCCTCCCTAAGCCTATCTATACCATAAGCCCCCCACTCCCCACAAATGGACTTCAAGGCAGGATCAGGGAGCCCCACAGCCACTCACCCACAAAGCGCACTGTGCGCCGGAGGAAGGAGTTGAAGTTGCAGCCACCAGCATTGATGCTACCCTCCACGGCCCCCGGACCACGGCCCCAGAGCCTGGACTGCAGACAGTAGACCATGCCCTCGCCGACCATGATCTGCATCCCCGGGGACAGGGACAGGGACAGGGACAGGCAAGTCAGGCAAGGTCACAGTGAGGAACTGGAGCACCTGGGCCCCCCGGCACGGGCACTCACTGAGGCCGCAGGTGCAGCGAAGGCCAGGCTCAGCAACATGAGAAGCGGGATCAGCTCCTCATTCGTCTCCACGTAGGGCATGGACAGGGAGCGGTCGTAGCACTGAAAGCCCACCTTGGCCGGCTTGAACAGGTCAGTCAGCTCCAGGAAGTACAGAGACACAATGGAGGAAGCCACGATGGGTAGCTGGGGGTCAGACAGTGGCCCAGGTCACTGGCCAGCCCACCACAGGCTGGATTACACAGATTCACACCCCAATCCTGCAGCCGAGTGTGCGTAGGAGGAAGAGCCTTCCACACCCAGGCAACGGCTCAGTCACACACGCTTCCTCAGGACCCAGTCCATCTGCCACCATGAAGTGGAAACTTAAGGGTTCTTTGGAAAGTCAGTTGTGTCAGATGGTGTTTTGCTGGGCAAACATGTAAAGGACCATTTTCTTGAAATGGACACAGGTAAAAAACTGTTTTACTAAGACAGACTCGTATTAAAATGTTTCACTAAAACAGACAGAGGTAAAAGGATGTTTTACTAAAGCAAACACAGAAAAAGACACATGATAAAAGAGTCTTCGATAACCACACACACATTGGTCCACCTTATATGTGTTGTTGAGCTACACTGCTCAGGGCTGTAGAGAGAGACAACAATAAAAACTTCTAGTAATATATTGATGGCTTCTTGTCATTTCCTCGGACTCAGGCCAATGACAAGGTGATGTCAGCTGCTCTAGATTCATGTAGAGTTTTGCTAAGACGAACTCACGTTCAAGGACACGACACGAGGTGAGACAAGACCCATAGGAGACGCGTAATGTCTGAAGAGGGTATGAACAAGACTGAACAGACAATGAGGGCTTCACCGGTACAGCAGGCTCTAGAACACTTCTTACTCTCATGTCCTCACTACTCTCCGTCGTCACTAAGCTCCACTTTGGTAAAAGACACAACAAAGAACTGTTCCTACTACACCTGGTGCCTCTTACTAACTTACGTTGGTTATGATGGAAACATCAGGCCATGTCAGCACTGCTACTATCTCAACACTACTAACCCAGACCACGAATCTATCTGTAAAGTACTTACAAGTAGAACAAGCTGCCGCTACTGACCTACAAACTAAACTACTAATTTCCTGACAACACAGATAAGATTTACTCCAAAAAAGAAATTTCCAAGCCGGGCAGTGGTGGCCCACGCCTTTAATCCCAGCACTTGGGAGGCAGAGGCAGGCGGATTTCTGAGTTCGAAGCCAGCCTGGTCTACAGGGTGAGTTCCAGGATAGCCAGGGTTACACAGAGAAACCCTGTCTCGAAAAAACAAAAAAAACAAAAACAAAAAAACAAACAAACAACAACAACAACAAAATCCAAACAAGTCTACTTCCCCCATATCATAATAATCTTTCTTTTCCACTGCCTCTGGTAGGTGACAGACTAAAAAAAGAGGATTAAATGTTTTAAAAACCATTATTAAAATTGAGATTAAAAAATTTAAAACTACACACCCATCCATCATCTGTCCATTTATCCATCCACCCACCCATCCACCCACCCGTCCGTCCATCTGTTCATCCATCCATCTACCCATCCACCCACCCACCCACCCACCCATCCACCCACCCACCCACCCATTCTCCCCTCCACCCACCCACCTATCATTCATTTACCCATGTACTCACTGGTTCATTGTCGACCCACTCACCTGTCTTCCATCCGCCCCTCTGTCATACATGCACACATACATTCCATCCCTACTTCTTTGCCCAGCCTCCCTAGGGTTCTGTTCATAGCCCCACCCCCCTCACCAGGCTGTGCCATTAGTCAGTCCTGCTTGCCAGTCTTCCTTAGATCGGCTTCCCTAGTGGCATTTCCATGTCCCTTCCTTTTCACCCATCCACTATGCAGCTTTAAACGGCACCCAGTGTGTGGCAGGTGCTGAAGTCCCTCACTCTTGCCTCACTCAAGACCCTATCTTGGAAAAAAAACAAAAAACAAAGCCAAGGCCTGGAGAGAGATGGCACAGCAGTTAAGAGTGGTGTTCTCTCTCTCTCTCTCTCTCTCTCTCTCTCTCTCTCTCTCTCTCTCATTTAGTTTTTGTTTATATTATTTATATGAGTACACAGTAGCTGTCTTCAAACATACCAGAAGAGGGCATCGGATCCCATTACAGATGGTTGTGAGCCACCATGTGGTTGCTGGAAATTGAACTCAGGACCTCAGGAAGAACAGTCAGTGCTCTTAACCACTGAGCCATCTCTCCAGCCCCCTCTCATTTAGTTTTATATGCACTTGTGTTCTGCATGCATGTCTGTGTGGGCACTGGATGCACAGGGTTACAGTTGTGAGCTGTTACGTAGGTGCTGGGAATTGAACCTGGCTGCTTTGGAAGAGCAGTCGGTGCTCTTAACTGCTGAGCCATCTCTCCAGCCCTGCTGCCTGCTTTTCCAGAGGAGCTGGATTTGTTTGACTCCCAGTATCCCCAGGGCAGCTCACAACCTTCTATAACTCTAGTTCCAGGGACTTCGATACCCTCTTCTGACCTCCACAGGTTCCTGCATGCATGTGGTGTTCATGGCAGACGGCCAGAAACATGAATAAAAATTAAGTAGCCAGGACCAGGCAGTGGTAGTGTTTGCCTTTATCCCTGGCATTTGGCCAGGGCTACGTGCTGAGCCCCTGTTTCAGTCAATAAATAAATATCAGTCTGGACTCGGATCTGGGGCTCAGTGGTCAAATGCTAGTTTGGCACGCAGACGCGTCAGCCCGAAGGAGGGAGAGGCAGGAGGAGCAGGACTTCAGGATGAGCTTCAGCTACAAAAAGGATTTGAGGCCAGCCTAGGTTCCTGCCCGAGACTGTAATGACTAATTACGGTGCTTCTGAGCGCATGCGCAGGAATGTTCTGCTTGACACTGTCTTTCTGCGTTCAACAAGCTGCTCCAAGAGTTTCCCATGTAGTTTAAAGGCCTCATGTGGGGTATGCAGGGTAGGGTAGGGGGCTGTGTCCAGTGAGGAAATAAATCTTTCTTCTCCTTCCTTCCTCTCCTCTCTCCCCTGCTGTCCAGGGTCTCACTATGTAGCTGATCTAGAACTCACTGTCGACCAGGCTGGCCTGGAACTCAGAGATCTGTCTGCCTCTGGCTTCCAAGTGCTGGGATTAAAGGTGTGCGCCACCACAACCCGGCTCAATCACTACCCGTCTTTATTTGTGCGTGTGCACACTCATGTACATGTGTGCATGGAGAACAGAGGGCAATGGTGGGAATCTGTTCTGTCTTCCCGTTATGTGGGCGGGTCCCAGGGATCGAAGGTTTGTCTGCAGGAGCCTTTACCAGAGCTTTCTTGTCAGCTCCTAAATGCCCTTCTCCATGTAAGAGTTTCCATTTATAGGCGTTTGTTGGAGCCTCGGTCCCAACAGAAGGGAACTAGCATCTGTACCGAAAATAAAGTAACGGCCGTGTGAAGACAGACTTCGGTCCGCGCTCTGGTTAAGATCTGCTACTCACACAGGGTGCCAGGTGCCAATGTGGGCAAACACAGCAGGGTGCGTGAAACGCTGCACTTCCCTCTGCCTGGAGTGGTGGCAGCACAAGCCTGTTATCCTAGTACTTAAGAGCCTGGGGCACGAGAATGGCTCTGAGTTCTGGATCAGCCTGAGCTGCTTAATCCCAGCACTTGGGAGGCAGAGGCAGACTCACCAGGTGAAACACCCATGCACTGAAATGAAAGTAAATAAAATAAACAAAAAGAAAGACGCTGGTGACACACACATTTAACCCTAGCACTCGGGAGGCAGACTCTGAGGCAGACAGACCTCTGTGAGTTCAAGGCCAGACAGCCAGGGCTACACAGAGAAACCCTGTCTCGAAAACAAACAAACAAGCAAAGAAATTAAGAAAGAAGAAACACATCAGGCAGTGGTGGCGCACGCCTTTAGTTCCAGCACTTGGGAGGCAGAGGCAGGCGGATTTCTGAGTTCGAGGCCAGCCTGGTCTACAGAGTGAGTTCCAGGACAGCCAGGGCTACACAGAGAAACCCTGTCTCAGAAAACGAAAGAGAGGAAGAAAGAAGGAAAGAAAGAAAGACAGACAGACAGACAGACAGACAGACAGACAGACTAGTCTCCGAACACATTTTCCAGGGTTCCTCATCCTGCTCCTTCCATTGAGGGAAATGACACAGGCTGGTCCAGGGCTTACCTCAGAGGCAGGTCTATGTGATAATGAATATTCAGAAACAAGTCAGTGTCTTTGCGTAGAGGATGGGGTGCTATACTGCAGGGAAAGGGGCCAGGGCACCTTGTGAGCACTGCTAAGTCAACTCCTCACTGGATTAAAAAACCATGTATAGGGCTGGCAAGATAGCATGCTAAGAAGAATCGTGAGTTTGATCAAAATCGCCAAAGAACTAACTCCTGAAAGTTATCTCTGACCTCCACACCTGAGCCATGGTAAGTATGGGAGCACAGAAGCACACATACCCGTGTGAGCACACACACCTACATGCTCGCTCACGCGCGTGCGTGTGCGCGCGCACACACACACTGAATAAATATTTTAAAACTTTAAAAAAAAATAAGAGGAAAGTGAGAACACTTGGTTTGCACATGCCCATCCAAGGGCACAGTTGGGTGTGCAGTAACTTGGATATTGCAGGGTAATGACACGGAGGCCCTAGCAAGCTTTTAGCCCGGTGTGAAAGCAATTGAGGAAGACACCTGACCTACGTTCTGGCTCAACATCCATACCAGTTGGGGTGAACTCCTAAGCACTGACACACACATTCACAGGGGTCTTAGCCCTCATGGTGGTCTGTGCATGTCCCAGCATCCCAATACCTGGAAGACAGAGACAAAAAGGCTTCGGAGACCCTGACCTGGAATCCATCTCAAACTCCAATCCAGCCTAAGCTACAGAGTGAAATCCCAGATTGGGGTTGACGACCTAGCTCAGCTATAGAGCTCCAACCTAGAATCCCCCAGTAAGGTGCTGGGGGCGTGGTCAATATGGAGCTCCGTCCACAATCCCCCACTAAGTAGATGGGGGCGTGGTCAGGGTGGAGCCCCGCCCAGAATCCACCAGTAAAGGGAGGAGGCGTGGTCAAGGGTGGAGACCCATCTAGAATCCCCTAGCGAGCAGGGGTGTGGTCAGGGTAGAGCCCCTGCCTAGAATCCCCTAGTGAGGAACTGAGGGGGGGCGCGATCAGGGTGGAGCCCCACCCAGAATCCACCAGTAAAGGGAGGAGGGCGTGGTCAGGGTGGAAGCCCACTTAGAATTCCCCGGTGAGTGGGGTGGGGGCGTGGTCAGGGATAGAACCAGGATCTGATAAGGTCCAGGCCCTGGATTCTGTAGCCAGCACTAAAGACATACATGAAAATTATTTTAAATGAGTGAGAAAAAAAAATAGCTGTAAAGCAACTTCTGGAAAGATTTCAAAGGATTCTGGTGAGAGTGGGCTGAGGGGCTGGGCGGAGCCTTGGAGTGGGCTACTGTCACATTTAAATGCCATCTTGGGACATAAGCATTCCCCCTAATGTTCTGTGGCTCACACAGGTCGCCTGTTGGAGGTCCTCTGCCGTGAGGACAGAAGGCTGGACTCCATCCAGCCTGACCCGGGGCTGGTGGCACTCTGCCTGGCTCGCAGCTTCTGTCAGTCAAAGGAAATGCAACCCTCCACACTTAGTATGCACCAAGTGAATGCATTTATTGTTTTCTATTTTTAGACCCTCTCGGTTCCCCACCACAGCTGGCTTGATTCCCCAAGGGGTTGAGGAGCTCTGGTGAAGATGGGGGGGGGGGGGCCCACAGACATGCCATTTAAAAAAAAGAGTGAATTTATACACGCCCAGGGTATAAATTCTACTGCAGAGCCAAGTACCCAGCACCCACCCTCACTAGTTGGGGCTTGTTCACCACCAATGCCCCAATTTCCAGCTCCTCCAGTTGAGCTTCTCACCCCTGTCCTTAAAAGAACGCCCAGGATCCTAGCATTCCCCGGTCTGTCTCCACAGCCTAAAGGACCCTTCGGAGGCTTTGCAACTCCTGCTCGACCTGTAAAACCCTGTGCCTTGGACTCAGCTTCATCCCCATCTCAGCTCTAGGTGGCCTGGTTCCGCGGTGCGGGTTCCTGTCCCTGCAGCGTGGAGGGGACGGCCTCAGAAGCTCCCTGCCACGAGGACCTCTCTCTGCGACCCTCACTCACCTCCACGAAATAAAAGCAAGGCAGGAGCGTCATGCTGTCCTTCGGCGTTTTATTCTTCTCCTTCATAGCGATCATGGTGATGCTGGCGCTGTAGGCCGAGGTTGCAGGGGGACAAAGGCAGGCTGGAGACTAGGAGGTGCGCAGATGGAGTCTCCAGTGGGAGATAAGGGCTAGCCAAGAGGGCTGGGGAAACTGAGGCTGGAGGGGGGGGAGGGGACTTGGGGAAGGGAGATGCGGGAGCCCCCCGCACGCGCACGCGGCTCGCTCACTGGCGGGAGCGGGGAGGGCGGAGTCCGCTGCAGAACGCGGACACAAAGCCAGGGTCCCCGCGTGGGAGGGACGCGAGGCCCGGGTGCGGTGCGCGGCGCGCGGGCTCTTTGTCTGCGTGCTCTGCAGCCCGCTCGGCCCCGCCCCAACCCCGCCCCCGACTCGGGCGCCTCCGCCTCCCACTCTGCGGGTCTCAGGGTCTCCGGCCCTGCGCGGGGGATCGCAATCCGGGTCCCTTCCTTGCCCCTTGCGCGCGCCTTCTGTGCGCCCTGCGCGAGCACGGTTGGTCTCGTGGGCCTAGGAGTGCGCGGCGGAGTGTGGGGAAGGTGAGATCCCGCGCCCCGCGCCCCCAGTTGCCTCCCTGCGTCTCACGGTCGCCGATTCCTCGGCCCCCCAGGTCTTTCGTGCCCGCGGCTCGCTGGAGTCCGTTTCCATGGTGAGGTCCCAGGGCGCCTGAGCGAAAGGAGACAAAGACACAGGGTTGGAGGGGCTGTCCTTCACCTTCTCTCCCCGTCGTCCCGTCCCACCTCTCTGTCCAGCCACCAGGCCGGCCTCACCCTTCTGACCCTGGGTAGCTCTGGTGCCTAGAGGATAAAGGATTGTAATGTGCACTTATGCAGTGTTTGCGGTTGGCAAGGGTTCCCCTCTACAGAGGCAGCCCTCTCTGTAAATGTACCCACTGGTTGACCCCGCCGCATCCTGGATGGGACAAACTGGGGTCGTAAGAAGTTAGATCGGTATAGTTACGATCTGCTGAGCGCCTACTGTAAACCAGGCCCTTAACAAACACTTGTGACCCACTGAGAAGTGGGACTTAAGCTGACACACCCTCCAGCTCTCTGTTTGAAGCCGAGCTTAGTGGTACACAGCTGATGTCTCAGTATTCAAGAGGCTGAATGGAGGATTGCTAAATTGCAGCCAAGCCTGGCCTACACAGTGAGACTCTTGTTTTAAAATTCTTAAAAAGGCTGCCGGGCGGTGGTGGTGCACGCCTTTAATCCCAGCACTTGGGAGGCAGAGGCAGACGGATTTCTGAGTTCGAGGCCTGGTCTACAGAGTGAGTTCCAGGACAGCCAGGGCTACACAGAGAAACCCTGTCTCGAAAAAAAAAAAAAAAAAAAAAAAAAAAAAAAAAAATGGTGGTGGTGGTGGTGGTGCTAGAGAAATGGCTCAGTCTGTAAAGTAAGTTTGCTACAAGCATGAGGACCTGAGTTCGAATTCCCAGCGTGCACAGGAGCCATATATATAGTGTTCTATACTAACCTGAATAGAGGAGACCAGGATCACCAGGACTCTCCAGTCACCATCTCACCTACGCAGCAAGCACCAAGCCAAGGAGAGACTCTGTCAGGTAAAGCGTCTGTAGTCTCAGCCATTGAGACAGGCAGAGGGATTCCATGAGGTCAGCCTGCATAGTGAGACCCTCTTTCAAAATCAAAACCAAAGTGGACATTTGAAAGGAGGATCCATGAGCATCCAGGCACACAAATAAAAGAATAAAAAAAGGGCACTGGGTGCTGTCTGAATGGGCACAGAGGGCCGCACTCACTGAGCATTCAGTGTGTGCCCTGGTCCCATGCACCCACCCATGCACCCACCCATGCACCCACCCATGCACCCACTTAAATCCAGAAATATTTGGTGTGGTCCCAACCTGTCCTTCTAGCACTCCAGAAGATGAGCCAGGATTGAGTTCCAGGTTAGCCTGGGCTACATAGTTTCAGGCTAGCCTGGGCTACAAAGTAGACAGCCAAAGACCAGCAATGCTACATAGTGAGACTCTGTCTGGAAAAATAAATAAATACATAAATAAGGAATAAAATATTAAGAGTTCAGGGTAATCTTTGTATAAAGAGAGTTCCAGACCAGTTTGCAGGTGACTGTCCATAAAAACATGCACAGGTGGGCTAGAGAAATGGCTCAGCAGTTAAGAGCTCTGGCTGACCTTCCCAAGGTCCAAAGTTCAATTCCCAGCAACTACATGATGGTTCACAACCAATCTGATGCTCCCTTCTGGTATGCAGGTGTACATGCAGATATACATTAAATAAATAAAACTTAAAAACAAAACAGCCTCCTTTAATCCCAGCACTTGGGAGGCAGAGGCAGGCAGATTTCTGAGTTTGAGGCCAGCCTGGTCTACAGAGTGAGTTCCAGGACAGCCAGGACTACACAGAGAAACCCTGTCTCGAAAAAACAAAACAAAAAACAAAACAAAAAAAAAAAAGTCAAATGAATAAATAGGCAGTTCTCAGAGGTCCTGTCAGAAACCCTGTCTTGAAAAACCAAAACAAACAAACAAAACCATGCACAGGTGCCAGGCAATGGTGGCCACTCCTTTAAGAGGTAAGCAGATCTCCGAGTTGAGGCCAATATGAGTTCCAGGACAGCCTGGGTTACACAGAGAGACCCCACCAAAAAAAAAAAACAAAAAAACCAAAACAAACAAAAAAAAACCTGACAGAGAAGAAGGTCAGAGTGGCTCATATAGGCCCAAGGAGTCACCATCCACTTCCCTGTCCAAGGGAAGCAGTAGATCAACCCCCAGGGAGCAGCCCTTGGCCACAGTTCCTGGTCATAGGGCCCAGTTAAGCTCCACTCAGTCATGACACTGTCTCAGTTTCAGGGGACAGAAGGTGCAGAAACCCAAGAGGGGGACACAGAAACTTGGATAAGCCCTGGGCCTCAGTTTCCCTGTCAATAGGGAAGGAGCTGGCATGAACCCCTCTAACTGATGGGATGATCCTGGGGAGAAGGAGGAAGTTGTAGCCTACAAGGGACAAGTGGGGGAGGGGCACTTTGTGTCTTCCAGGGCAGGATCTCCATGTGGTGTTGGGGAAAGTGGACTCTTGTGGACTCACGGCCTAGCTGAGGAGTCTAGGTGTCAACCAGGCACTGAAGGATCATGGGTAGGTTCAGAGCAAAGGCAAGAGGCTGAGTGTGATCTCTCAACACACTTTGTTGTAATTCCAGCAGCCAAGAGGCTGAAACAGGAGGATCAGCATTCAAGGTCCTAAGCCCAGAACTCAGGAGGCAGAGGCAGGTGGATTTCTGAGTTCGAGGCCAGCCTGGTCTACAGAGTGAGTTCCAGGACAGCCAGGGCTACACAGAAAAACCCTGTCTCGAAAAACCAAAAAAAAAAAAAAAAAAAAGTCCACGTAGCCCTGACCAGGATATAACCCACATCATGGTTCCTGAGCCTGACATGAGGCAGAAGCAGATGTAGAAGTTAGTGCATTCTCCCTGAAGAGCAGGGGACGCTGGGGACTATACACCACCCAGGGAACCCCGAGCTCCGCCGAAGGTGCTGGGGGATCGGCGTCCTGATCTCAAGCAGGAAGGGGTGGAGGAAGGACCGGTGTTGGTCTCTGAACCAACACTGGGTCCGGAGCCATTCAGCCGTTGTGTTGTGTAAGAAGTCTGGGAACAGAGAGGCCAGTCCCGGAAGCCCGTGGACCTCAGCCAGCGGGGCTTCATTTCAAAATGAAACCACACAACATTTTCTTTCTTTTCCTTTCCTTCAGCCCACCAGGTCTGTGGTTTCTTTCTCTTCATGTGGTTTTTTGTTTTAACTTAATTTAATGAATTTCCTTCTTTATTTATGAGCCACCGAGATGGCTCAGTGGGGAAAGACACCTGCTGCCAAATTGAGGGTCATCGTTCACTCCTGGGGCTCACACAGTGGAAGGAGAGAAGTGACCCTTGACAGCTGCCCTCTGACTCACCGCACACACACACGTGCACACACACACGTGCACACACACACATGCACACACATGTGCACACAGATAAGTAAGTGAATATAGGAATGAATAAATTAATTTGTACTACTGGGATGGAACCCAGGGCCTTACACACACTGGGCAAGCATTCAACACTTAGCTATATCCCAGTGTTCTATGGGTTTAGACTATTTTTATTTATTTCTTTAGCTAGCTAGTTAGTTAATTTTGAGACAGGGTTTCTCTGTGTAGCCTTGGTTGCTCTGTAGACCAGGCTGACCCAGACTCACAAAGATCCTCCTGCGCCTTTGCCTCCTGAGTGCTGGGATTAAAGATATCACCATTGCTGTGCTAGGTTTTGTTTTTTGTTTTGTTTTGTTTTTTTTTTAGATTTATTTATTTATTTTCATGTATGTGAGTACACTGTCACTGTCTTCAGACACCAGGAGAGGGCATCAGATCCCACTGCAGATGGTTGTGAGCCACCATGTGGTTGCTGGGAACTGAACTCCAGACCTTTGTAAGAGCAGTCAGTGCTCTAACCACTGAACCATCTCTCCAGCCCCCTAGACTATTTTATAATAAATGAATATATTTGTTCTGTGATCCCAGCACTCAGGAAGTGGAGGCAGGAGGATTGATGTTAGTTCTGGGCTAGTTTGGGATGGGATAACTCACTGTGCCAGAGGGAAGGCTGCCGGCTCAGTCCCCAGAACCCGCGGACCCCACAGCGGAGACAGCCCGCTTGTACTCCCAAGCATCTGTGTAAGGAGGCCCAGGAAAAGGCAGGGACACCTCTCCCCCAACAAGCTAGAGAGGTAGTTGGCTGGGACTGGAGAGTCATGGGAGATACCTTGTATCAGCCTCAGGCATCTCTATGTATCCCCACCCACACATGTCTGTGCAAGATAAATAAATAAACAAATAAGAGTAAAAAAGAAAAAAATATATAAAGTAAAAAGAAACAGAGACATATGTGTATATATGTATATGTTTTTATAAGAATGTATCTATATGGAAAATAAAGTAAAAAGAGAAAAGACTAAGAAAGGATGCCAGTGGGACCCATATACTTGTCAGTGGAGGATCCAGGAGAAGGAACAAGGCTTCAAGGTCACCCTTGGATACATTTTGTGAGTTCAAGGCTAACCATGCCTACATGCAACCCTGCTTAAAATGAACACACACACACACACTACCTCATTACAGGAGACATCATGAACTCTCAAGGTAAAACCCAGGCAAGAAGTCATCAGTGCAGGTCACAGGACCCTCAGCACACTCTGGGTGGCAGCAGGCTTCCTGTGCTTCCAGAGAGACCCCTGCAGCCTGCCCACTGCATCCCTGGGCCCCCAAGCTGAAAGGAGGAAGTGAGACCCACAGCCAGCCTTCAGCTACCGTTCAACCGCTCCCCACAGAGCTGGGCTATAAGAGGGACCCAGCAAGCAGGATGCCAGGAGCCTGGCCATGGCTGGAAGCCACCCATCCCCCAACGGGATCCTTCCCTTCCTGCTGCTTGCCCTGGTCTTCGGTGGTGAGTGGGTCCATCCACCAGCACCCTTCTAGAATAGCTGGGAAGGTCAGGGCATCCCCTTGGTTAAATGCTTGGGAGAGAAAGGGTGAAGACGGGGAACCCTGTCATTGACTGTTTCCCTTCTGTTTTAGGGTTCTTTTTTTCAGATGGGATCTCATGTAGCCCAGGCTGGCCTTAGCTCACTTTATAGGCAATCAGCATTGAACTCTTGGTCCCCATAACTCACCTCCCCAGTACTGGGGTGGCAAGCCCCCACCACCATGCTGTGTTTCTGTGATACTGGAGGTGGGACCAGAGCTTTGTGCATGCTAAGCCAGGGCTCTACCCTCTGAACTCCAGCACCAGCTTCAGCCTTTGATAGGTTTTTACTTTATGTTGTGGCACCCACAGACTCTCACTGTAGGGAGGGAGGAATTTCCAGGGAATCAAGAATTACCAGCCAAGCCGGGCGGTGGTGGTACACGCCTTTAATCCCAGCACTTGGGAGGCAGAGGCAGGTGGATTTCTGAGTTCGAGGCCAGCCTGGTCTACAGAGTGAGTGCCAGGACAGCCAGGGCTACACAGAGAAACCCTGTCTCGAAAAACCAAAAAAAAAAAAAAAAAAAAAAAAAAAAAAAAAAAAAAAAAAAAAAAAAGAATTACCAGTCAAGTTTAATGTTGGGTACCCAGATCTCGTTGTCAAGGCCAGCCTAGATCACAGTGTGAGACACTATCTCAAAACAGTAAGCGTAGATTCAAGTCAGACCCAACCCCTCCTCAGGCACAGGTCTCTTTAAAGCCATAGAGGGAACAGACTGCGGCTCTCATGGCCTGAACCTCCACGCTGCATGCGTGACACCTGCCTCCTCCAGGTGCAGTCCAGGTCCAGGCCTCCAAGATTGTGGGAGGGCACGAGGCTCAGCCCCATTCTCGGCCTTATGTGGCATCCCTGCAGCTGAGCAGGTTCCCCGGGAGCCACTTCTGTGGTGGCACCCTGATCCACCCAAGATTCGTGCTGACAGCCGCCCACTGCCTGCAGGACATGTGAGTACAGGAGACAGCGAGGGAATGGCAGGTCTGAACTGACAGCAGAGCCCTGACTGGTTCCCTTATAGTCTCTTCCCCTTCCAATGGCTCCCTCTACCTGTCTCTATACATGTCTCCCCAAGTCTTCTGCAGATTACCTCAACAGCGAGTGCCTTTCTCTTACCTAGAATCCCCCCAGTAAGGGGCTAGAGGAGTGGTTGGGGTAAAGACCCCTCCTAGAATTCCCCAGGGAAGGGTTGGGGGCATGGTCAGGGTAGAATCCTCCAATGAAGAATAGGAGGCGTGGTTAAGGTAAAGCCCCGCCCACAATTCCTCCCTGAGAGGAGTTGGGGCGTGGTCAGCGGTAGAGCACTTGGTAACATGTTGGAGGATCCACCCCTTTCCCTGCAACAAACAAAATCCCACAACTTTAACCATAGACCCTGGCAGCTTGTGACAGTGGTGCTGGGTGCCCACGACCTACTGAGCCCAGAGCCTGGGCAGCAGAAGCTCACCATCACTCAGGTCTTCCAGAATAATTACAACCCCGAGGAGACCCTCAATGACGTGCTTCTCCTTCAGGTAGGCTGGGTTCTGCGGATCCATTCCTGCAGAAGACACTTAGGGTACACCTACTGTGCGCCGTGCTGGGACCATGGAGCCGGCATAGTGTGGGACCCAAGTCTGTCTCTCAGCTTCTGTCTGACCTGGCTGTGTTTCTTGTCTGTTGCGCTCCGTTAATCGTCATGCTAGACCTGGGCCTGAGGTTAGGCCTGCGGCTAGCTTGAGGTTTGGGGCTAAGGTTACTAGAGCCAAGATCAGATATAGGGTAAGGATGGGGTGAGGATAGAATTAGGGTTCAATCTAAGTCCTGGTGTAGGGTAGGTGTATGGCCTGTGGTCCACATGACGCTAACTTTAGGGTTGCTGGTTCGACTTGGCCCAGGTTGAGGACTCCGGACAAGGCTAAGTTCTGGTCACCGTCAGGACTTATGACTAGGCCATGGGTAGGGCTCAGTTAGGCTTAGGGCTGTGGTCAGTGTTTTAGTTAAAGGGGAAACTGAGCCTGAGTTAGGGTCTGGGTCAAAACTAAAGTTAAGGCACTGCACAGCTTTCAGTGTCATCTCTTGCTACTCGCACTTCCCACCTTGCCGCAGGAGTCAACAGCTCTCTACAGTTTCCCCAAAGACTAGGACTGAATCCCTGCACAGACCAGGGTACTCAGCTCTTGCTCTCCAAGTGCTCGGGAGATGGGGTTTAGAGAAAGGCCAAAGGTGGCGGGTGGAGGAGACAGTCCTCACGACCTTTTTCTTACAGCTCAACCGGCCAGCCTCTCTGGGCGAGCAGGTGGCGGTGGCCTCTCTGCCCCAGCAGGACCAGTCTCTGTCCCAGGGTACCCAGTGCCTGGCCATGGGCTGGGGACGCCTGGGCACCCGAGCTCCCACGCCCCGTGTGCTGCAAGAACTGAACGTCACGGTGGTCACCTTCCTGTGCCGGGAACACAACGTGTGCACACTGGTGCCACGAAGGGCAGCAGGCATATGCTTCGTGAGTTTTTAGCTTGGTCGCAGGAGGCGTGACCTGTGATGGATCCCATGAGGGGCGGGGCCATGGGCGAGGCGATTCTTTGAGGCCTGCGGTGGGACTTATTCGGTCCAGGATGGTGCCCTGTGGGGGAGAGCGGGACTTCGGAAAGGTGGGGGTCAACGGAGGGGGAATCTGGATGTCTGAGGTGGGGAGATGGGGATGCCTGGGCTAGTGGAAAGGCTTTGCTCCTAGGTGGGTGGCCTGGAGGGCGGGCTCCGTGAGTTGGGAGGCAGGACTCTGGGAGGGCAGGGTTTTGAGGAGCCGGGGTTTCCGAGGATAAGTGGCATCTGAGAAAGCTGGGCGTCTGAATGTGGCCGCACTGCCTGTCTGTTCCATTCCTCCTCGTGGTCTCTACCCTTCTCCAAGCACCAGCTGTGGGGACCAGGCGTCTGTGGACCTGTCCTGAGCCCCTGCAACACAACAGGCGCTCTTGTGTACTCGGCACCTCTGTGTGTCTCCCTTTTGGATCCACTCAGATTGTATCTGACAGGAAGCTAAAGACCGCTTCCTGGTTACCCCGTGGGATTCATATACCCTCATCCTGGCTGACTACTGTCAGCTTGGGGACTGATCCCTCTTCTACCTCAGGGAGACTCAGGTGGCCCCTTGATCTGCGATGGCATTCTTCATGGAGTCGACTCCTTCGTGATTCGTGAATGTGCCTCCCTCCAGTTCCCCGATTTCTTCGCCCGGGTGTCCATGTATGTGGATTGGATTCACGGTGTGCTGCGGAGCGCAGAACCCTGAGATGCCCTTCTGCGCTCCAGGCAGCCTAAAGCTGGGGCGACCAGCAGCCTCTAGTGGGAAAAAAATGGAGTAGGGTGGACGAGACCTTTCCAGGCTTTTCCTCCACCCACCCACCCACCCACTGGAGTGGAGTCAGCTCTGTTCCCTATTTCATATGACCCCAATAAAAACTGAGACATATTTAAAAGTTGTTTCCTGTCTGTCTTACTCCACATAGACCTGGGGTGTGGCCAGAGCCCCGGTGCCAGAGCTCCCGGGGTCCATATGTAGGAAAGAAAAGGGTGGAGGGGAACCCAGGCTCACACCTCAACCACAGTCCCTCCTGTACAACCCTGAGGTTCTCACCTCTGTGCCTCAGTTTCCTCAGACAGAACCCGGACACATCCAGGAGTCAGATGAGGAACTGTGGCTGGTGGGGTACGGTGAAATGTCCCCCAGCTCCAGGCTTCTTGAGGGCCTGGCTGTTTCCACGTTGTTGGGGGGCACTAGGCATCTCGGGGCCTGAATGTTGTAATCCAGCTAAAGCAAACAGGAGGGCTTCCTGGTTGGGGAGGCAGGGTGGACGACGGCAGTGTGAAAGCCAGGAGCTGGGTGAATGGACACGAGGGGGGAGGGGTGTGTCCACAGTGAGGCCAGAAAAAGGAGACGCTCTGCTCCTGGGAGGTAGACATGGAAACCTCCCGCTTTCCCCAGAGGTAGAGAAATGAGTTGGAGCTATCCCGGGAGAGGGGAAGAGGTCACGAGCCAGCCCTGGAGGAGTGAGAGAGGGGCGGACTCAAGGCAGGACCTTCAGAAGTGGGAGGCGCTCTGGCTTCTTCTGGTGCAGCCACCAGGTGGCGCTGTGCCCATTCCAACAGCTCCAGAGTCCACAGGCTTACTCCTCTAACCTTGTTTTGGTTTTGGGAGACAGTCTCATGTAGCCCAGGCTAGCCTCTAACTCCCTGTGTAACTGAAGAAGACCTTGAACTCCAGAGCTTCCTGTCCCCACCTCCCGAGTGTTGGGATGATATGTGTGCCACCACTCCTGCTTTCTGTGGTGCTGAGGCTGAGCCCAGGGCCCGGTGCAGGCACGGCAAGCACCCCGCCACTGAACCCCAGCCCACACGAGGAGTTCCTAAGTCTCGCCGCTGTGTCGGGACTGCTTCTTGTAGAGTCCCTGAGGATCTGGAGACACTTAACAGAGGCCAGGGAAGAACTTCAATTATATTATATTATTTTCGCAGGGCCTGAAGCTCCCCAGCAGGGCCTGGGACTATAAACTTAAAGGCAAACTAACCCTATACAGACAGAATGGGTGCGCATGGTACACAGGAGGTGCTCAGTAAGTGCAGCTGGGGAAAGTCTAATCTCACATGTTGGCCCTGTACCTCTTTCCATGTGACATGGGTGGTGTATACAGTAGGTGCTCACTGTGTGGGAGCAAGGGAAACCAGCTAGTCTGTGTGTGAGGGAGCCAGGGAGCCAGGGCAGACGCTGAGCACCGGCCGAGCGCCCAGCTTGGCTGGACCAGGAAGGCAGCACTCCTCACGGGGGCCCAAGGATAGAGGAGTCCAGCCTGGCGGGCGTTGGGCCCTGGCATCCTGCCCACCTGCTCAAGTCCGTTGGGTTCCACCCTGCCCTATGCCCGGTCCTGGAAATGGGACGTTGGTTTTGCAACAGCCTTGGCTGCAGCTCCTGGGAGAGAGACGGGAGGGGAGCTTGCCACAGAGTGGGGGCTGGGCCCCAGGTCTTGTCTCTACTGTGAGAGAAGAGAACCCCCTGTGTGGTTCCAGATGGGGACCCACACTCTGGCAACTGCCAAGGACAACACTTCCTTCTCATGAGTGCCCAGGCTTGGATAGGGTCAGGCAGGACTGCGTGCTGTGCGGAGCAGCTAACACTCCAGGGGCTGGGATGTGCTGTCTAGCCCTGAACCCCAGATTAAGATGATCTGCTGTGTTGGAAATGGAGGAGGTAGAGGCAGGTGGATCTCTGTGAGTTCCAGGCAAGCCTGGGCGACATAGTGACATAGTGATCTCTCTCTCTCTCTCTCTCTCTCTCTCTCTCTCTCTCTCTCTCTCTCTCTCTCACACACACACACACACACACACACACACACACACACTCATGCACACACACAGAAACTCTCACACGTATGTGTTGCTGTTATCACTATGCCTGAGGTAAACTGAGGCAAAAGGATTGGCCCTCAGATATAAGTTGTAGACACAGGGCACCAAGTAGGCATAGAGCTGCACCCCTGTCATCCCAGCACTTACAAGGCAGAAGCAGGAAGATTAAGGGTTTGGGGCTAGCCTGGGCTACCTGAAATCCTGTTTATTTATTTATACTTACTTTACTTACTTACTTATTTAGTTTTGAGACAGGCTTTCTCTGTGTAGCCCTGGTTCATCTGGAACTAGCTCTGTAGACCAGGCTGGCCTTGAACTCGCAGAGAGCCACCGCTCTCTGGCCCTGAGATCCCATTTTTAAAAAAAGAAAAGAAATGCCGGGCAGTGGTGGCTCGCGCCTTTAATCCCAGCACTTGGGAAGCAGAGACAGGCGGATTCCTGAGTTCGAGGCCAGCCTGGTCTACAGAGTGAGTTCCAGGACAGCCAGGGCTACACAGAGAAACCCTGTCTCGAAAAACGAAAAAAAAAAAAAAAAAAAAAAAAAAAAAAAAAAAAGAAAAGAAACGAAACGATGGGAGTCTTGCCCGTTTTTGCTGGCGTTCAGCAGCACAGATGATGGTGAGGTGGGGAACCTGAGGGGCACATCCCTCTCCATGACACCCCCACTGTCCTGTCCCAGGGAGGAAGTGGGGCTGCGGCCGGCATGGGGCAATACAACGGTCTCTGGCTCCAGCTATAAGTATGGCTGTTAGGTAGGGGTGCGGGGAGCCACAGGCGCACAGCCCGCCATGGCCCTCAGCGGACTATCCAGCCGGACTCTGGCTGTCACGCTGCTGACCTTGCTCCTGGGAGGTGAGTGCGGACAGACACACGTCCACCCTCCTGGCCTCTGGTCTATCTCCATCATCTACGCGCACCCCTGCCAGGACCCCAGGAAAAGACAGGAAGGTTTATAGTGGCAAAGCTACTATCAGGAAACGGGGGGTGGGGGGTGGTTTCTAAGCCTGGGGGTGGTACTGGGAAGGCACTGGGTCTCAAGTCCAAGGGCAACGTGGGCTAGGTCCCTTGTCCTCTCTGTGCCTCAGTTTCCCTAGCCAACCTTGTGGGTTCTCACTGAGGGTCCAAGCAGCTCAGGGCTCATTCCTCTTTGTGTGTCCCAGGCCCGGCACTGGCCTCAGAGATTGTTGGTGGCCGGCCAGCCCGGCCCCACGCTTGGCCCTTCATGGTGTCCCTGCAGCGGCGTGGAGGTCACTTCTGTGGCGCCACACTCATTGCCAGAAACTTCGTCATGTCAGCAGCCCACTGTGTGAACGGCCGGTGGGTCCCCTTCCTTCCCCTCTCAGCCCTCAGCGTCCATGTGGCTCAGATCGGGGTCAGGAGGTCAGGTGGGCGTTCCCACCCATTCTTCCCTCTCCACTGCCCATAGAAATTTCCAGTCGGTGCAGGTGGTGCTGGGAGCCCACGACCTGCGGCGACGGGAGCCCACTCGACAGACGTTCTCTGTGCAGAGGATCTTCGAGAATGGCTTTGACCCGTCTCGTCTACTGAATGACATTGTGATTATCCAGGTGGGCCTGCCGCCGGTCCAGGAACCTGAGCGTCCTGTTACTGCAGAACGGGCTGGGGGACAGGCGCACACTGCGGCAACTGCAGTCAGCACAGTGGAGAGTAGCCATCCCGTGGGCCAGATGTTGAAGGCTTAAATGAGATAATATCTGGAGAGCCCTGAGCAGTATTCAACCAACAAACTGTTATTTGTGCCTTTCCATACAATGACCCTGCAGCCTGGGGAGCACGGGGGAAACACTCACTTCTAGTTTCTAAACTTCTCCACCACTTGATGGGTGGGTACTAAGGACAGCGAGGAGGGTTTTTATCAAGTGTGTCCTGTGACCTCTTGGTGTTCTGTCTCTCCCCTTCCCTTGTGTCCCCCACTGTAGCTCAACGGCTCGGCTACCATTAACACCAATGTGCAGGTGGCACAGCTGCCTGCCCAGGGCCAGGGCGTGGGTGACAGAACCCCATGTCTGGCCATGGGCTGGGGCAGATTGGGCACAAACAGACCGTCGCCCAGCGTGCTCCAAGAGCTCAATGTGACAGTGGTGACTAACTTGTGCCGCCGTCGTGTGAATGTATGCACACTGGTGCCACGCCGACAGGCAGGCATCTGTTTTGTAAGTACCTTTTGCAGCAGCAGGGATAGTGGTTGGACCCCAGGGAGGACTTCCCAGTGCTGGGGTGTGGGTAGGGGGTGACTAGAAGTCCAGCCTCTGACATGGATGTCTCCATAGGGGGATTCTGGCGGACCTTTGGTCTGTAACAATCTTATCCAAGGCATTGACTCCTTTATCCGGGGAGGCTGCGGATCTGGCTTCTACCCAGATGCCTTTGCCCCCGTGGCTGAGTTTGCAGATTGGATCAATTCTATTATCCGAAGACATGATGACCGGCCCCGCACCCATCCCAGAGACTGAGAGACCAACTAGGACATCTGTCCTCCCCTGCTCCCCTTCACTCCCCCACCACAGACCTCAGGGACCCTCTCCACTTTACCACAATAAAAGCAACCTTTGTTTTGTACACTGGGTCTGATGTCTGCTGCCTCAGAATGTAGAACCCAGCCACTGCCTCGTGTGAGGTTCACCTCCTGGAGATGCTGCAACCAAGCTTGGCAAAGGCACGGCAGGAGGCGCGGCCCCCACTTTGTAGAAAAGGGTGTCAACCAGACAGGCCCTTTTGATTTCTGTTCCCTAAATTCCATGTTAGCTAGGTCTCAGCACTCAGGATCTTGAGACAGGAGGATTGCCAAGAGTTTGAGGACAGCCTGGCCTACAGAATGAGAAAAAATAGAGGGGTGAAGAGATGGCTTAGCAGTTAGAGTGTCTGCTGCTCTCATAGGGGACCTGGGCTCCCATACGGTGACTCACGACTGCCTATAGGTCCAGTTCCAGGGGAATAAATGCCCTCCTTTGGTCTCTGTGGGCACCAGGCATGTACACACACCTCATACACACAATTAAAAAAATAAAAATAACCCAATACATAGGCTGGGACTGCTGAAGTGGCTTACAAGGTGGACATGCTTGCCATGAAGGTGAAGGAGAAAATGGACTTCACAAGTCCTCCGCACACCTACCCACACAGTACATAAATAAACAAATAAAGCACACAGATAAATAATAAAAACAGCCAAGCGCACGCCTTTAATCCCAGCATTTGGGAGGCAGAGGCAGGAGGATCTCTGAGATCAAGGCCAGCCTGGTCTACAGAGTGAGTTAGCTCCAGGTCAGCCAGGGCTACACATTGAAACCCTGTCTCAAATAAACATGATGACGATGATGGTGATGGTGATGATGATGATGGTGGTGGTGGTGGTGGTGATGATGGTGGTGATGGTGATGATGATGGTGATGATGGTGATGATGGTGATGATGATGGTGATGATGGTGGTGATGATGGTGATGGTGGTGGTGATGATGGTGGTGATGATGGTGATGGTGGTGGTTATGGTGGTGGTGATGATGGTGATGGTTATGGTGATGGTGGTGGTGATGATAGTGGTGGTGATGATGATGGTGGTGGTGGTGATGATGATGGTGATGATGGTGATGGTGGTGGTGGTTATGGTGATGGTGGTGGTGATGATGGTGATGATGGTGGTGATGGTGGTGATGATGGTGGTGATGGTGGTGGTGATGATGGTGATGATGGTGGTGATGATGGTGATGATGGTGGTGATGGTGGTGGTGGTGGTGATGATGGTGGTGATGATGGTGATGGTGATGATGGTGGTGGTAATGATGATGGTGGTGATGATGGTGGTGATGATGATGGTGATGATGATGGTGATGGTGGTGATGGTGGTGGTGGTTATGGTGGTGGTGGTTATGGTGATGGTGGTGGTGATGATGGTGGTGGTGGTGGTGATGATGGTGGTGGTTATGGTGGTGGTGATGATGGTGGTGATGATGATGATGGTGGTGGTGATGGTGGTGGTGGTTATGGTGGTGGTGGTTATGGTGATGGTGGTGGTGATGATGGTGATGGTGATGATGGTGATGGTGGTGGTGGTGGTGATGATGGTGGTGGTTATGGTGGTGATGATGATGATGGTGGTGATGATGGTGGTGGTGGTGATGATGGTGGTGGTGGTGATGATGGTGATGATATCCACTTTCCCATTAGACTGGAGTGGTAGACACCATAGCTCTGTCCCAGGTACTCCTTAAATGACTTCTTTTACCCACCCTACCCTTCCCCACCCTCTTCCACCCCTCGCAGGACAGGGTTCCAAGTCTGTGGAAGTTCAGAGCTGTTTACTGAAGTGTCCTATGCTGCATGACCCTGGGCTGTTGCCAAATTTTGTCACAATTTCTTAGGTTCCTGTTTTCACAATCTGGCTCTGCCCCAAAGGGTTTCTGACTGTTTTGTTTGAGTCAACAGCCATGGTTTTCCCAGAACGCACTGTGTAACCCAGGCTGTCCTCAAACTCACAGAGATTCTTCTGCCTCCACCTCCTGAGTGCTGGGGTTGAAGGTGTGTGTCTCCCAGGTGGCTTCTGATTGTCATGAGAGTCCTGGGGCTCAAGATGTCCTGTGGACAACACATCACAACACCATGTCACCTCTGAAGAGGGAA
Source organism: Arvicanthis niloticus (assembly GCF_011762505.2). NCBI lineage: Eukaryota > Metazoa > Chordata > Mammalia > Rodentia > Muridae > Arvicanthis > Arvicanthis niloticus. The sequence continues at coordinate 2,597,649 of NC_133429.1, read as the reverse complement.
CACACTGCTCTGACAGGCAGCGGCTGAGCCGAGTACTCAAGCTCCCACCCTCCTTGCCCCAGTCTCTCCCTCTGCAACCCACCCTCAGGATTAGCTTGTGTGAGGAGCTCGTGACCTAGGCTCAGTCAATCAAGACTTTGATTGACATGAGGGTCTGATTTTACAGTCAGGGTTTCCATAACCACAACAGGCCTGGTGAGGACAGGCCTGGGTCAAGCCTAACCTGAAGGCAGAATTTACAGGACATAAAACCTTATGGAAACACCCTGCTTACTGAGGTGTGAGACCCCACAGCCACCACAGGAATAAGGACAAAGGATTCAAGTGTCCTTCCCCCACTGGCAAGCAACCCTCTCTCCAAGTTGAAGAAGGAAGGGGGTGTGTGTGTGTGAGGGAGAAGGTGGAGAATGTTACCAGCTGCTCCAGTTACAACAGACACCATGTCAGAGTTGGTGCTGGAAGGATACTTACTGGGCCAGGATCATAGGTGGTCCAGCCTCTGCCCACCACCTATGCCTTGTGCCTGCCTATCTTCAGAGTAGATACTGGTAAGGGTCCCATGCAGGAGGGAGAGGAGGGATTGCCTCTTCCCACCTCCCTGCACCTGGCAGGTTTACATAATCCATCCCAGAAGGGCTGACGCACCGAAAGGTCAGCTTCTCCTCCCCTAGTTGGGTCTCTGCCCACCAGGCAGCGGGCAGGAGGCAGGAGGCAGGAGGCAAGCGCCTGCCCATAAAACAGCTCTGAGAGCCTGCCTGGGTTAGTGGCGTCAAAATGCACAGCTCCGTGTACCTTGTGGCTCTGGTGGTCCTGGTGGCGGCCGTATGTGGTGAGTGGACCAGGGAGGGACAACAGTTTGACACAGCAGCGGGTGGGCAGGTATAGCAGGGGTCCCCTGCAGTGAACCCCCCCTCCAAATTGTGAATCTGTAATCTGAGACTTCTGGTTCCAGAGCTTTTATCAACAGCAAGAATCTGCATTTGAAATCTGTAGCTTTTACAGAATTAAAGAACTAGAATTCACCTTAGGGCCAGCGAGAAGGGCCAGCTGGTTAAAGGGTCTGTGGTGAAGAACAGTGACCGCTGCAAGTTCTCTTCAGCCTGCGGCAGGTGCACTGTGGCCTTGAGGGGTGTGAGCCTCCCACCAGGCCGCTGAATTTGCAGCCCCTCAGAATGCACTTTACTGACATGGCTTTTGAGTCTGGGGCAAGTGGGTTGGAGGTGTCAGTGTTCAAAGTGGGCTCTCTTTAGGTGCAGCCCACCCCAATCCTTACAGTCCACCCACCCTCCTCAACAGCGCAGCCCCGAGGCCGGATTCTGGGTGGCCAGGAGGCCACAGCCCACGCTCGTCCCTACATGGCATCGGTGCAAGTGAATGGCACACACGTGTGTGGGGGCACCCTGGTGGATGAGCAGTGGGTGCTGAGTGCCGCCCACTGCATGGATGGAGTGTGAGTGGCAGGGGTCGGGTGGGAGTGGGGGGGGGACGGGGGCCTCGGGAGGCTGTGATATGGATCTGAGGTGTGCCCTCGTCCTGTCCCCAGGACCAAAGATGACATTGTGCAGGTGCTCCTGGGTGCCCACTCTCTGTCCATCCCTGAGCCCTATAAGCGGCTGTATGATGTGCAAAGTGTGGTGCCTCATCCGGGCAGCGGGCCCGACAGCGTTGAGGACGATCTCATTCTCCTTAAGGTGAGGGTGTACTGAGAGTCCAGCCTCGACCCTTCCTTCTGCACCAGAATCCCTGTCCGCCAACCCAGTCCAGCTTGAGATCCCATTTCTTGATTAATTCCCTACATTCTGCCCCTCCCTCCCTTAGCTGTCCCAGAATGTCTCCTTGGGTCCCCACGTGAAACCCCTGCCCTTGCAACGCGAGGACCGAGAAGTGATACCCGGCACGCTCTGCGATGTGGCTGGTTGGGGCGTGGTCACCCATGCGGGACGCAGGCCTGATGTCCTGCAGCAACTGACAGTGTCAATCATGGACCGGAACACCTGCAATCTGCGCACGCACCATGACGGGGCAGTCACCAAGAACATGATGTGTGCAAAGAGCAACCGCAGGGACACTTGTAGGGTGAGGGGCACAGCCTGGTCACGTGGTGTGGGTGGGTGGGTGGAGTTGAGCTGTGCAGGCTAGCGGGGGCGTGGCTTGAGGGAAGGGTGGGGTTCAGGAATCTCAGGAACTTCTGGGAGTCACTTTCTTGCTGGCTATTGGGTGAGCATGTCACTCGTGGCCCGGCCCCACAGGGTGACTCCGGCAGCCCTCTAGTGTGCGGGGACGTGGTCGAAGGTGTGGTTACCTGGGGCTCTCGAGTCTGTGGCAACAGCAGAAAGCCGGGTGTCTTTACCCGCGTGGCAACCTACGAGCCATGGATCCAGGACATCTTGAATGGTAATGTGACGGCCTGAGGGGACACCGGAGACACGTGGCTCACAATAAATGCATGCATCTGAGCCTTGTGCGTCTTTACTCATAGTGTCTGCTGCATACACACTCAGAGGGCTGAAGGCAGGTGGTTCCACTCTCGGCCACACGGAGGCGCGCATGCTCCTTTTAGAATCGTGAGGCGGGGCTCACGCCTACCCCAATGAGGTCCTTCTGCACCCAGGACTGTTGTCTGGGCTCAGACAGCTCTTATGTTGACCCTTACCATATAAATACTAAAAGGGCAAACCGAGTGAGGCACAGAGCGGCCATGAACAAGACTGAATTCCAACCCAGAGCCCTTACTGGTTCACTGAAGATGGGATTGGTAATGTCTGTAGTGCCACAAGGGCTGGAACCCTGTGGGTGACAATGGGCAGAACCTGGACCCAAACCCTGTGCCTTTCTACCAGGAGAACAGGACACCGAGGCGAAGCGAGTCTTCTGACTTCCTGTAGATATTGGAGACTGAGGAAGGTGAAGCCACTCGTGATCCTGCTGTGAAAGGGAGAACTGGATCCTGGGTCTAAATTTTTTTTTATGGCCGGGCGGTGGTGGCGACGCCTTTAATCCCAGCACTTGGGAGGCAGAGGCAGGCGGGTTTCTGAGTTCGAGGCCAGCCTGGTCTACAAAGTGAGTTCCAGGACAGCCAGGACTACACAGAGAAACCCTGTCTCGAAAACCAAAAAAAAAAAAAAAAATTGTTTCTGCTAGGCAGGTTCGGCTTGGAGTCATCTTTATGCACTAGCACTTATTGGGCACCAACTATGTGCTGGCTCAGGGAGACGAGCAGCCACAGATATAAGCAAACCCCAGCTCCGTTCCCAGGAGGTTAGTGTTTTAATACCCTTGTCCCACAATCCCAGAGTCCTCCACATCTAAACAAAGGAGCCTGTGACACCACTCAACTGGGTTTAGCATTTTCCCCCAGATGGCTTGATACAGCTATGCACAGCCAGCACTCTACAGAGGGCGGACAGGAGCAGCCCTCGAGGACTGGCCGGAGGAAGGGGGCTTATGTAGGAGTGGCCATGTTTCCAGCTACAGGATGTCCAAAGTCGGGCTTGTGCATGGCCAGGATGCTACAATACCGCTGGCTCTAGGGGCAGCAGTGAACAGGGTGAAGGGAAGTCACAAAACCCTGAAGGGTACACCAGTCTCCCAGGCACATGCCTGCCTATTCCAGTACTGGGGAGAAGGTAGTTGAAAACTGGGATACCCCACCTGGTTCTGTTACCTTGTCTGGCTGTGGCTCACTCACAGTGGAGTACAGCGATAATTCTGAGTTTGGTTTTTATTAAAAAATCACAGAGATAATGTTTTCATTTTAATCTCAGTTGTTGGGATGTGGGGCTGCACTGGACTGTCAGCAGCTGACTGTGATTTGCCTCATACTCTAGCAGAGGCGCGGCTTCACTAGCTGCAGGTAGTTTCTGTAGTTGTGTGACATCTGCAGTTCTGGGGACTTTTCAGAGGGTATATAGCTAGGGTGGTTGCTGTTGTTGGTAGTGGATTGGAGCTTGGTTGCCTTTTTTTGTTGTTGTTTTTTTTCGAGACAGGGTTTCTCTGTGTAGCCCTGGCTGTCCTGGAACTCACTCTGTAGACCAGGCTGGCCTCGAACTCAGAGATCCGCCTGCCTCTGCCTCCCAAGTGCTGGCTGGGATTAAAGGCGTGCGCCACCACTGCCCGGCTTGGTTGCCATTTTTTAAGTAGTCCTGTTCACAGAAGTTACTCTGCTGGTGAGGATGGGCAGGAAGCAGCCTAGCAATGTCACCCTTATCCCTATTAGTGTTAGGGACTGAAAGGATAGAAGAACCCACAAAGTAGCCAAACGGAGGGGAGCATCCTTTGGCGCAAGAGAGACAGGCGCCCTCCCCAAGAGCTGGGTCATGCTGGCTTAGCCTTGTACTCAGCTCCACAGGGTTCGGGGAGAAAACAAAGCCAATTATCAAGAGCAAAGAGGCCTGGCCACCCACAGCTGCAGCAGCAGATGAGATGGGGGTGCTTGAAGGCAGGACCCCTGGGGACCAACAGCTAAGGCCAGATGGAGGCAGCTGGGGAGGGGCTGGCAGTCACTCGGCTTCCCTGTGTGGGTTCCTCCTAGGCACAGAGCCTCACCTAGCGGGCAGTGTGGTAGGGACCACGGTGACAACAAAACCCTGGTGTACAAGAGAACTTTATTAGGCCAGTCTTCCCCTCCCATAGGCCCCAAAGAAAACTGAGGCAGATGACTCCCACACAACGGGCATATAAACTGTGGATCTTTTTTTTTTTTTTTTTTTTTTTTTTTTTTGGCTTTTTTCAAGACAGGGTTTCTCTGTGTAGTCCTGGTTGTCCTGGAACTCACTCTGTAGACCAGGCTGGCCTGGAACTCAGAAATCCACCTGCCTCTGCCTCCCAAGTGCTGGGATTAAAGGCATGCGCCACCACTGCCCGGCAACTGTGGATCTTTTAAAGGATGAACACACAGCCCAGATCCTTCAAGCTGGCTTGGATATGCCCCTGGAGATGCCACATGCTCCTGGAGATGCCACATGCCCCTGGAGATGCCACATGCCCCTGGAGATGCCACATGCCCCTAGAGGGGCAGCCCAGGCTCCTGGTGGGTATCTGCCCCAGTGAGGACAGCAATGTCACTGTTTCATCACAGACAGTCCCCTGCCTCTGCTCGGAGGGTCAGGAACGGCTGAGAGGCACTTTGCGCCACAGCCCACCACACAGGCAGTTCTTGATCCAGCGTTGTTCCCACTGTTTTACGGCGGTTGTCTCGTTGGGCGACTTCAGCATGGTGACACAGCCACACCTGGAGAACCAGGAACTGTTGACCTTACCGTCCCAAGTACCTGCACAGCTGGGCAAGGTGTTACGCCCGGAACCCCTAGCCTGCCCAAGCCAGGTATGACACAAGGCCACAACCCAGCCCCCCCCCCCCCCCAGCTGCCTACCCCCTAGCTCCCAGGCTGGCTGTGTGGCCCTGGAGGGAAACACAGGATCTCCAGCCTGGCTGCAGCCCTCACCTGGTACAGGCTTTGCACTCCTCAGTGGGGTAGGCGCCCAGGTGCAGCCTCCGGAGATGGTCAATCTTAGGCTGGCCAGGGGCCCTGGGGATGAGAGGGGAGTGATGGCTGTGGGACCTGTGCCCACAGTGCTGTGTCAGCCAGGCAGCAGAGGGTGGCTTCTGGTGTGTGACCCTGGGGCTCAACCATAACACAGCTGATGGCCTTTTCCTGGTGAGATAGGGCCAGTGTTTCCAGAACCTTCCCAACATGGCTGATGGGACAGTGTACACACAAGACAGGGTGATAGCCTCGTTATGGGAGGGGCACAGCAGCCCCTTATCAACAAACGCTGGCCTGCAGCGGGCTCCACTACAGCTTCAGCAAATTGGTGAAGCAACTGAATTCTCCATGCAGAGCTGTGAGCTCAGAGTTGGAGGCTGGTGGGTCAGATTCCTGCCACACACTAAGTACGAGGCCAGCCTGGGCTACATGAAACAAAAATCCAAACATCTCAAAACATCTCAGGTGTGGTGGCACATTTCTCTAATGCCAGCACTTGGGAAGCAGAGGCAGTGGATCACTGAGTTTGATGAGAGGAGCCTGGTCCGCAGAGCGAGTCCCAGGACTGCCAGAGGCACCCTCTGTCAAAAACAACAAACCCTGTTTCTATGCACACAGTGAAGGCTGGAACGGCAAGTTCTCATCTCCCTGCACAGACCTGGTGACACAGAACATGGTCATTAGAGACACCAGGCTCTAAAAGCACTGAAACCTCGGTAGGAGAGAACCTTGAAGGGAAGCTGTGGTGTGGAGACCTTCAGGGGGCTGCTGGCTGGGCAGGGTGTGGGGGGAAGGAGGGAGGGATGGGTGGGCAGCACATACCTGGTGACGCCGTCCAGCTGCAGGGTGGGAGTGCTGCTGGGCAGAGTGGGTGCCCTGCCGAAGCGCAGTCGCAGGGGCTGCTTGGGTTGCAGGCGACTGACCAGGCCGTCACTGGCAGGAAGCCAGTCCAGGTTGGGGACCAGCAGCTGGCTGGGCAGCAGGCAGCATTCATCAACCAAACCTTCATCTGGTTCACTGGCTGGGCCCTCATCACGGCCTATGGAAAGGGGTTGGGGTCACTACACAGAACCCTTCCCAGGAAGCTAGTTTGTGACCCGCATGGCACCCACTACAGCCTCCCTGGGGCCCTGCCTGCAGATGTCTCAGCTGTGAATAGGGACATGTGCCCTATGATTAAGGGCTCATGTCGAATGCCGGGGGAATGGTAAGAAGCTTAAATTCTAGAGGTGGGCTGATGGGAGAAAATGAGCAGGGGCTGTTATAAGGCCTCACAGCAGATCCACAGCTTGGTGAGCAGCCGGAAGAGCAGGGACATGCTGTCCTGGGTGTCCGAGGTGGCTGTGTAGACGGGCAGGCAGCTGGGCTTCAGCAGGCCCCAGATTCGGATGACAACCATCAACTCACGCAGCATGCCCAGGGAGGTACCATCTCGGAGGAAGCTGTGGCCAGGCCTCAGCGGGGAGCCCTGTGGGAGTGAGCCACACTGGGAGTGAGGGTGGGATGTGAGCATACCCTGGGCGGCTGTGCATGCAAAAGGGCCAGTTTCCAGCGAACCCTCGACCCTGAGTGAGATCACGGCCACAGCTGGCTGAGTCAGGGAGGCCAGAACTGTGCTCAGCGCCCTACAGACCGAGAGTGGCACAAAAAGTGAGCAAGTCCAGTATCCGTGGTGCTGCTAGGCACCTGGTGGAGGCTTACCCAGGCCAAGGGCGGCTATCTGAACCTCCCACAGAACGGAAGCCAGGGGCTGAACCTATGACCCTGCAGCCTGGGGACTTTTGAAGGCTAGAAGCCTCAAATGACCCGGGGACAGACAGAAAGGTGAAGTCACTCTCTTGACCCCCCCACCCCCAGACAGGAGCAGGGGAGTGTAGTGGAGTGCTGCTCACTGAAATAAAGGTGGGGACAGGGAGACTAGAGGGGAAACTCTGGGGGCTGGGGCAGAGGCAGGGGTGGGGCTCTACCTGGTTGGGCAGGCTGACCAGGAGGTAGAGCACGAAGTCTCCCACCCACTGTAGCAACTGCTGCAGCGCCTGCAAAGTGTTCATGTCCAGGACGAACTCTTCTGTCTTCAGGTTGATCATGACTTTGTCGATGTCTGTGGGGACAGTGAAGGGTGCTAAGGGAACATGGGGGTGGGCAACACCCTGGCTCCAAAACCCCCACAGGTCCCAGGGCAGGTTCCCACCCACGCCGAACACCTTCATTCAGGACAGGCAGAAGCTACTCTCCCATAGCTCTACAGAAAGGAATATCACTCAGCTGTGAAAAAGCAAGTGACATACCACAGCTGTGCATGCAGCTAGGTCACTCACAAAGACCATTTTTTTTTTTTTTTTTTGGACGCAGGATCTTATGTACCCCAGGCTCACTGCTAACTTGTAGACTTTGAACCTCTGACCTTTGTTTTGTGCCATACCACATCTGGTTTATGGCAGGCAGGTGCTCTACCACCAGGCCACACCTCATACCCAAGGGCATGGACAGCTGCACAGGGCTTGAGCTCAGGTACAGACTCCCAGTACCCACCTCAAGGGCTGGCTGTACACCCACCCACATCCGTGACCTTTTACATAGGGAAGGCTGTACACCCACCCACATCCGTGACCTTTTACATAGGGAAGGCTGTACACCCACCACATCCGTGACCTTTTACATAGGGAAGGCTGTACACCCACCCACATCCGTGACCTTTTACATAGGGAAGGCTGTACACCCACCACATCCGTGACCTTTTACATAGGGAAGGCTGTACACCCACCACATCCGTGACCTTTTACATAGGGAAGGCTGTACACCCACCACATCCGTGACCTTTTACATAGGGAAGGCTGTACACCCACCACATCCGTGACCTTTTACATAGGGAAGGCTGTACACCCACCCACATCCGTGACCTTTTACATAGGGAAGGCTGTACACCCACCCACATCCGTGACCTTTTACATAGGGAAGGCTGTACACCCACCCACATCCGTGACCTTTTACATAGGGAAGGCTGTACACCCACCACATCCGTGACCTTTTACATAGGGAAGGCTGTACACCCACCCACATCCGTGACCTTTTACATAGGGAAGGCTGTACACCCACCACATCCGTGACCTTTTACATAGGGAAGGCTGTACACCCACCCACATCCGTGACCTTTTACATAGGGAAGGCTGTACACCCACCACATCCGTGACCTTTTACATAGGGAAGGCTGTACACCCACCACATCCGTGACCTTTTACATAGGGAAGGCTGTACACCCACCACATCCGTGACCTTTTACATAGGGAAGGCTGTACACCCACCACATCCGTGACCTTTTACATAGGGAAGGCTGTACACCCACCCCATCCGTGACCTTTTACATAGGGAAGGCTGTACACCCACCCACATCCGTGACCTTTTACATAGGGAAGGCTGTACACCCACCCACATCCGTGACCTTTTACATAGGGAAGGCTGTACACCCACCCACATCCGTGATCTTGGCGCAGGTCTCGGCCAGGCGGTCCCCAGGGCTCTTGTCAGGGGTGTTGAGGAAGTGTGGGCGCAGCAGCGACTTGAGGGTGGAAGTGATAGCCATGAGGAACAGCTTGGTGTGGTAGTCACACACACGAGCCACGGTGCAGGGTGACAGCTTGCACAGCGAGGCCTTCATGGCCAGGATCCGGGTGGAGAGGACCTTGGAAGGGGGTGGCACAGAAGTGAGTGGAAGGCCTGGCCAGCTAGGGGCTCGCACCCGGGGCCCAGGGAGCAAGAGATTATGGGAAAGGGCCACTTGGCTGGGACCTTCCCCTCTTTGTGATCCAATGGGTACGAATTCAACATCCCCAGGACACACATTAGCAAGGGTGACAGGGGCCAGTTATGAGTCCCCACATGCTTTGATGTGCTCTCCTCTCTTGAGAAGCAGTCCTGACTACTTAGATCTGAGACAATGTCTCGCTCTGCAGTCCAGACTGACCCTCAAATCATGATCCTCCTGCCCCAACCTCTGGCCTGCAGGGTCCATAAGCCTGCACCCCTCTATCTCCCCACCCACTATGAGGTCAGCAATAGGGTGTTACCCACAACCCCACAGAGAGAAGAACCCACAACCCCACAGAAACTGTCTGGGGACAGTTTAAGTAGAAGCCCCGCCCACACACGCCCCGCCAACCTGTCAGCCCAACCTGTTGCAGGGCGGGCTTCTGGCGTGTGTACTCCTCGTGCAGCCGCTCCACCAGGCTCTGCACCATGCCCGGCTGCACGTGCAGCAAGATGTCCCACCAGTCATAGCCGGTCACCATGCAGTACTCCAGCAGGAACAGCAGGTGCTGCAGGGCCAGCTTGGGCTCCAGCGGGTGTCCCAGGGACGGAGAGATACGCAGCATGCTGAGCTGGGGGGACGCTATGCTGAGGAGACATACTGCGCACCCACACCTCCCCTCCTCCGGCTGCCCTCCCCTCCCCGCCCCTCCCTGTCAGGGCACTCACCTTCCCGTGATTGTCGATGCCCACCAGGGCCAGCGAAGTCCAGGACAGCTGCATGGCCTTGAAGTGTACGGCAGGGCATGTCGTGCGCGAGCGCTTCAGGGCAGGCTCATCCAGCGAGCGCGGGGCTGAGCTGTAGAACACCGCCATGGTCTGCAGGGACAGCCGATGCACCATGTGTACGCTGCCGTCCTGGAAGGCCAGTGCTAAGCCTGGGAGTAGGGGGGTGTGGTCAGGATGGGGTGGGGAGCCCTTAGTGACCTCAAGAACCATGGAGGCCCAGGCTCCCTCCCAGAATATTCCTCAGGCTTGGCCACCGCCCCTAACGTTATGCATTCTCCCCATCATATAGCAGCCACGAAAATAAGGACCTAGGCACAGAAGCAACCCCACCTCATAGCTGAGCAGCTGGCTGGAGAAGGCACCTGACTGACTTATAAGCAGGGACTTGAAGGATCTGAACCCAGGACCAATATAATGTAATATACTTTAGTGATTATGTATTTGTCTCAGCAAAAGGATTTCACCCCATGTTCCTAAATTACTGTTAATTATCCATAGCTCTTCGTATCAGGAAGCACGGTTTTCTATTAACTGGCTAAACCTGTGTACATCTTAAGGACTATACCTTGTTAATCAGCTACAACTCTACATATTAAGGAATGCAGCTTTTTAATTAGCTGGCCACAGCTCTTTATATATTAAGGAGCACGGCTATTTGGCAGCTTTCTGGACCTTTATCACAACATGTCTCAGAACCCTTAACCAGGAACCCTTAACCCTCAGAATCCACCCCCACCCCTATGCCCATCACACACAGGTACAGATGCTGGGCTGGCTGCTCCCAGGCTTAACATACCAAGGCCTGGATAGAACTGGGTGTCACTGGCGACCTTGAGATCCGTGTTGGTGAGTGAGATGGGCAGTTTCGGCAGGGCCACTGCGGAGACGCGGTCCAGGTCGTTGGTGGCCGACAGGATGCGCCACTTGAGGATCATGGGCTGTTTGTCACCAACTGAATAGTTGGGGACAGGAAAAAAAAGGGGTGTGGGAGAGTGTAACAGAAAGATGAGCACTACCTCAGGACAGCAGTGCCACCCCTGTCCCAATTCAGGAAGAGGACTGGTGGGCCAAACAGCCCTCCCTCAGCCACTTGGTTTGAGGATGTAAGAAGACCCGAGAACCAGTAGGACCAGTCCTGGCATTTTTCTTTTCCTATTTGAAACAGGATCTCAGAGACCTTATGCTGGCTGGCCTTGGGCCCTCTATGTAGCCCAAGCTAGCCTTCCTGCCCAGCAATCATGAGGTCCTGGGCTCCATCCCCAGCATGGAATGAGATGGGAACAGTGGCCAGTGCTTGTCATCCAGCACCAAGATGGAGGAGCTCTCTGGCTCGGATGGGTTATCTATGTCCGTCTCCATCCCTGAGACTGGCTGTGACCACACAGGGAGCTCCAGCAAGTGAAACTCTCAAGGGGAAACAGTCGAGTATTTAGAGCAGTCAGGGCTTCCTTGCACTAAGGCTGCTGCTCTCTCAGAAGGAACGCAGAAAGCAGGTGCATGCCTGTCATCCTGGCTTACCAGAGGCAGAGGCAGGAGGATGGCTCAGAGTCTGATGCCAGAGAGGGTGGGTTAGGGTCCAAGACTTTTCAAAATTCAAATGAATGAATGAACAAAGGAAACACCTGAAATCAGCAGCTAACAACTCTGTGGCGCCCAGGGCATCTCAGCCACATCCCTGCCTTGACCACAGCCAGTTTCTGTCACCATGGTCACCACACCTCAGCTTGGTTATCCAAGGCTGCCAAGCACCACCCACTGGGCATCTGTGGGAGGCTCAGGTGCGTGTGGGGAGGGGCTGCCCACTGTGCCGGCCAGCAGATTGCCTGTGACTCAGCCATGCAGGAAACACAGCGGGACGCTATTCACAGTCAATTACTTGCTGGCCACAAAGGGCAGTTTACAGTAACTGCAGCAGAGGCCTCTTGACACAACTTCATTAGGGGGCCAATTAGGTCCTCTAGCAGCCACAGGGTCAGCACGGCCACAGGGTCAGCGTGGCCTGTCAGCCTCATTTCCTTTCTGTGTAGGGGAAGGTCATGCTATGGCTGGCCTCAGTAGCTCGTCCCCTTTGTAAGCAAGTGCGCTGTGGAGAGGTGTGCTGTGTGGCCTTGGTAAAAAACACTCAACTCCACTCAACTCCAGCCTCCTCTCTGGGATTTCTAGATGATTCCATGCCTTTTAAAGTAAAATGCCTCCCTTAGTTGTGGGAACCCTTCACAGCTCAGCCCTTGGTTGCTGGCCCCTCCCAGGACCTTTGCAAAGGGCATTTCTTCATCCTGTGTGGGGGTGTCCTAGACTGTCCTCACCAGGGCTCTGAAACCTTGGCTCCCACTCTAAGCAAGAAACCAACAGCCTCCAGGGACTGTGGAAGGACAAATCAATCTGAGTAAATTAACAAGGCCACACCTTTAATACCAGGGCTCAGGAGCCAGAGGCATGCAGCAGGACTTTGCTACTTTGTGGGTCTTTTTTTCCCACCCCTGCCCCCCATTTCTCTCCTATCACTAGATAGCAGAGAAAGAAGGGTTGAGGGGCGAGAGATCGACCCTTGAATCTAATTTCTTTCCTGTTTTGTTTTTTCTTTGAGCACGACTACTAACAAACCACAACCAGCCCCACCTCTCAGAGCTCCAGCCTGTACACACCCTTTGAAAAGTTCCCAGAATCCCGAAATGTCACAGAATCTCAGAAACTATCTACAGCTGGCAAAAACCTGCCTCGACTAGAGCACTCGGCAAATCACAGTCAGCCGTTGACAGTCCGAAGCAACCCCACATCCCACACCTGGGGTTAAAATGAAAACAACATAGTTCTGTGTTTCTGTGTTGGTTTTTTTTTTTTTTTTTGGTTTTTCGAGACAGGGTTTCTCTGTAGCCCTGGCTGTCCTGGAACTCACTCTGTAGACCAGGCTGGACTCAGAAATCTGCCTGCCTCTGCCTCCCAAGTGCTGGGATTAAAGGCGTGCGCCACCACCGCCTGGGTTTGTTTTTTTTTAAAGAACCCAAAATTCCAGAATTCTCAGCACAGAGGCAGGTTGAGTTTCATGCATTCAAGGCCAGCCAAGGACACAGACTATAGACCCTGCCTGGAACCCAAAAGCCATGAGCCTGGCTGCTCACAGAAGGCGAGAAAAGCCCTGAGCTTCCCTCAGGAGAGAAGCCTGAAGTACTCACCCACAGGCGAGATCTGCTGGAAGATGTTGTTCACAGGAAGGCCCTCTTTCCGCAGGGACCAGCACTCTACCAGGCTGCTGGTCTGGCTGGACGCACACAGGAGCACCTGAGGGTGGGGCTTGGTGAGGGGTGTCTCCTGGAGCACTCCCACCTCCCATGTCTCATTTGCATCCTCCAGTGATGGCTCTACACAGGACTGTCAGCCCAAATATGCCAGGGCTTTCAAGAGGTTCGTGGCTGCGAGATTTCACAAGTGCAATGGGAAGCAGGTGACCCGTGACCAGTGGAATGAGAGCCCCAAAGACAAGGCAGGACATGTCCCCAGACAGGCCACCTTCTGTGGTAGCCAGGACTCAGGACAGGGGGCTTTCTCACATCCTCCAGACCTGGTTTCGCCATGGAAGGTGAGCAGTAGGGTAAGGGGCAGGGAGAACGGGAGACATGGCCAGCTCTAAGAGGAAGGAGCCACTAGCTGAGGGATGCCGATGCCACCTGGGCCACCAGCAGGGACCTTCCCTGCCTCCACCAGGTCCATCAGATTCTGACCCCATGACAGGACACTGCTGAGCTCACCTGCTCAGACATGTCTCGCGCCAGGAACTTGAGGTGTGTGATGGCGGGGAACCTGTCTTTGCGGTTGGGATCCGTGGTGCAGCGCATAAACAGCGAGGGCAGGATCTCCGTGTCGATGCGGCACTTCTCGCTCACCACGCTCACGCACACCTTGTAGAACTTCACGGGTGACGCACTGCTGCCATCCGCAGCGGCCACCACGATGTTCCCACCGCCTGTGAAAGCGATGTCGGCCAGCGCCACTCGGCCACGCAGCCGGCACAGGCTCTCTGTGGACGTCAGCACCTGCCCGCTGGGCTTCAGGAGGGACACAGTCACCAGGCCACTGACTGTCACTGCAATCCAACCCTCCATTGGCTTGCCACCGAACAGTGTGAGTGATGGGGAGAACTTCACACGTGAGAACTTCTCTCCGAAGCTGGAGGCACCAGACTGTGAAAAGGGGAAATGGGAGGAAGGGCTTGCTCAGCTCCTCCTGGGGCTAGCTGCCTTCTATGATCTGACTGCACAGAGCAACAATGTGGCAAGAGCACTGCAGGGGCACTAGCAGTTTCCTCAGGGGATCAAACAGTACTTTCAGTTTCTCTGTGGTGACCTCACGGCTCCACCTTTGCCTCTGTAGCAGAGGCTATTTGCATGGTGCAATGGTGCATCCAAAACTCCACTTGTGAGCAGTGTGCATTCTCTGTGGAATGTTGCCTCAGTACCAGCTACTTGTCTTTATAGTCTATATTTCCAAATTGGTGTAATTTACATACAAGACATACTTTGCTTGAGACAGAGTATGTAGCCCAGGCTAGATGCAGTTATGATCCTCTTGCCTCAGCCTTCCAAATTCTGGGATGACAGGCATGCACTATCATAACCAGCTCAATAAAAATTTTTTGTTAAAGAAAACAAAGCAAGACAAAACTTTTTTGATATTGTTTTCTCTGTGTAGCCCAGGCTGTCCTAGAACTTGCTCTGTAGACTGAGCTGGTCTCAAACTCAAGAGATCCACCTGCCTCTGCCTCCTGAGTGCTGGGTGGGCCATCACTGCCCAGCTAATAAAACTTTTTTCACATTGATTTTTTTAAGATTTATATCTGGGTGGTGGTGGTAGCACATGCCTTTAATCCTAGCACTTAAGAGGCAGAAGCAGAGGCAGGCAGATCTATAAGTTTGAAGGCAGCCCAGTCTACAGAGCAAGTTCTAGGACAGCCTGGGCTACACAGAGAAACCCCGTCTTAAAAACCAGAACAATGACAACAAAAGAGACTGATTATCTTGTGCTTGAGTTGCATTTGCCCTGCATGTGTGTGTGTGTACGCACATGGGTGAGGCATTCTCTCTGCATGTGTGTGTGCACACGGATAAGGCACTCTCTCAGCACGTGGGTGTGTGCACATAGATGAGGCCTCTGTGGGTGTCAGAAGGCGCAGGGTCCTCAAGTGGGAAATTCTAGTTCTTTGGAAAGTTATGTTAGTTTTGCCGGGCACACAGGAGAAAGGATGCTTTGATACAGCAGACACATGAAAAGACACTTTATGAAGGAGTATAAATGTGACTCCACAGACAGTGGGAGACGAGCACTGAGCCATGGTTTGGTTTGTTCTGCCTCGCTATTCTTCACTAAAGACTCCCATGTATTGGTTCACTTTACATAGCATTGTTGTTGAGTTCAACTTGTGATGATGTCGCCATTGAGAGAAACTCGGCCAAGAACTGCTCACGAGGCTCCTGCCGCAGATGGCCGCCTCCACAGCCTCACCTCAGGCCGGTTGGTCAGTGAGCCTGGCGGTTTCTTCAGGACTGAACTACAGCTGCCTGGTGTCTGCTTGCTGAAAGGACTGGACTGTAGCTGCTGGTTCCTGCCTGGTGTCTGCCTCCCTAGAGGACTGGTCTGCAGCTGCTAAGTTGTATTTGGGGTTTTCTACGGGACTGAACTGCTGCCAAGAAGATCGAGCTCACCCCCAAAGAACTGCTGCTGAACAGTCCACTTCCCCATCCTAATAACTTTTCTCTTCACTACCTCTGCTGGGTGGTGGCTAGAGGAGAGGCTGAATGCTTACTAAAAGTAGCTTGAAAAAAATTTATGCCTATAGGGTCCCTTGGAGCTGGAATCACAGATGCTGTGAGCTGCCATGCCTGTGCTGGGAATGTAACCCTGGTCCTCTGCAGGAGTAGCCAGTGCTCTAACCACTGAGCAACCTTTCTCTCTAGCTCTTATATTAAAATTGGCAGACCAGCTGGGAAGTGGTGGCTTTATCCCAGCACTTGGGAGGCAGAGGCAGGCGGATTTCTGAGTTCGAGGCCAGCCTGAGCTCCAGGACAGCCAGGGCTATACAGAGAAACCCTGTCTCAAAAAACCAAAAAAAAAAAAAAAAAAAAAAGGCAGACCAAGAATCACTGTGTAGCCCTGGCTGCCCTGCAATTGGATATGTAGACCAGGCTGGCCTTGAGCTCAGAGAGAGCTGCCTGCTGGGAGAGAGACTGGTGTGGCGGCTCGTGGTCCCATCTACCCACCCCTTGGTGCCCCAGTGACGTCACTCACCTTCTCCACGTGCAGTGCCAGCTTCACCCCATTGTGCAGCCAGGACAGGGCCACGATGGGGTCCCCCTCCACCTGGCTGCCCACTGAGCTCTCCCAGCTGTTGGCCAGGTGGTCAGCCATGCTCCAACACTTGATCTGCCCGTCGGCATCAGCAGACAGGAGTCGGGACCCTGTGACAGAAGAGATGTGTGAGGGGCCCTTCTGATAGGCAGGTAAACTGCTGGGTGCTCCCTCCCCACTCTGCACTTCAGTGAGCGGGGGCTGTCCCCAGGCTCTGAGGAAGGCAGCATCCCCTGCTCTCATGGCCTCACCTGACTGGTCCCACTCCAGGCAGGTGATGGCCTCACTGTGGCCAGAGCTGACAGAGTGCACTTCCCAGGGGTGTTCCGTGTCTAGGATGTGGATCATGTGTGTCAGGTCTGCAGTGGAGAGAGCACTGAGGTCAGCATGGCTCACGGTGCCCACGACTCCCACCCCCACTGCACCTCTTCTATAACCTCCGCCATGCTGCTAACCCCTGAACAGGGCATCCGGTACAGCCACAATGTTTCTTTCAGTGGCACTAACAATAGAGTTGGAGGATGGTGACCAGAAAGTGGATGTCTCTTCTCCCACCTTGCTTTCCTGGGCCTCTCTAAACCCTCTAACTGGCAATAGCGAGCCTGGCTTTGGCACCATGAGCTTTCCAAATTGGGCCACACTGTATCAGGAAATCTGAGGCACAGTGGACCCACACCTGGCAAGCCCACCCACATGGTCTTGATCCCCAGGTCCCAGCCAGGTAAGGAGAGCCAGCACTCACCCTGGTCATCATTGCGTAGGTCTGTGGTGAAGGCAATGAGATTCCTGCAGGACCAGGCGCAGGCCAGGGGCAGGGACGGGCAGTATGTGCTCTTGGTCCACTTCTCCCATTCGCACACGTAGGCCAAGTCCATCATACCCACCGCACCCAGCACGGTCCCTGGCTCCTGGGGAAAAGGGAGGCATTGCTCTAGAGCAGCTCCCAGCTAAAGCGGGTCTAGAATGTTCTCCAGCCCCAGCCCTGCTATAAATTCCACGATGACCCCCCCTGAGGTCACCCCTCTCTAGGCCACCTGTCACCCATCCAGATCAGCCTGAACTCAGCCTACAAGCCCTTCACACACACAACCGGGCCCACCCCTACCACTTCAGTCTGGGCCTCAGTCTACACTCTAGTTCAGTCCCAAAGCCTTGCCCCGACCTAGCAGCTCAGCCCCCGCCCCAGCCCATTAGTCACACCCAAGACAAGTTAACATCCAAGGCACACAACCCCTTCACCATGTCCCGCCCACACTGTCTAATCACCCTAGGCTCTGCCTCCAAACCAAACTACTAACTTCGGCCCCGGCGGCTTCTACTCAGTTTGTGACTATCGGTCACCACGCCTCTGCATCAGTCTCAGATCTTCAGCCTCCCAACCCCGACGCACCTTAGACTCCGTTCCTAGGCCACATCCCAATCAGTCTTATTTCTTCAGGCTCCGCCCCTCCGTCCAACTTCTGAACATCAGGCCACGCCCCTCCCAGGGAGGCTCAGCCCCTCGGGCCACGCCCCCTCCTCAGCTTAGTTGCTTCAGGCTTCACCTCAAGCTCGGATCCCAATCACATCCCTCCTACACCAACCTCTACCCAGAAAGCTTTGTTCCCAGGCCCGCCCTCTGACCCCGCAGGCCCCGCCCATCGGCCTTCCGCTCGCAGGCCTAGCCCAAAACGCACTAGCCACGCGTCCTGTAACCCGCACCCCGCACTGACCTGTCCGCCCCGGGAGCCAAGTCGGCCAGGGGGCCGCGGTCCACACTCGCCCCAACGCCCGGGATCCGGCGCCGCCATCTCTCGGCCCGCGCCGGCCCCCTCGCACAGACTTCTGGGAGAACCCCGGCTACGCCCCTGCCCCGGTTAATTTGCATATAATAATTCCTAGTAACTATTGCGGCTTAATGTGCGATAAAAGACAAATAATCTGTTCTTTCTAATAACTGGCTACATTTTACTGGTAGGCTTAGCTTTCTATAAGAAAAACAAATATTGAATTAGTCAACTAAAAAAAAAAAAATCCCCCTAAGTGAAAAATGTTTGAATTCTGAGACTATAAATAGTCTTTGGCCAAGACCATAGTTTGTGCTCGCTTCGGCAGCACATATACTAAAATTGGAACGATACAGAGAAGATTAGCATGGCCCCTGCGCAAGGATGACACGCAAATTCGTGAAGCGTTCCATATTTTGCCTCAGAGGAACACAACATGTCGAGGCCCACTCAATATTTTTCCCATTTTGTTTCTTGACAGAAGGGCTCACTGCTCACTGTGTAGCTCAGGTTGGCTTCACACATGGGGTTCTCTGTCTGCTGGGATGAGAGGACACGGAATTGGTTCTCTCCTTCCTCAGATTGTCAAGCTTGGCAGCAAGCACCTTAACCTGCTCAACCATTTTGTTAGCCCTCAACTGACTTGTTTGAGGTAGGGTCTCTCTGTGCAGCCTGACCAGCTGGCCATGAACTCACAGAGATCCATCAGCCTCTGGCTCCTGAGTGCTGGGGATTCAGAGGTGTCCAACATCAGACCTGTCCATCACATGTGGCCCAGGCTGGCCTCAAACTCACTTGACCCACTGGTCACCATGTGGTGTATGTGGTGCTGGGGACGGAACCCAAGGCTTTGAGCATGCTAGCCAATTGCTTTCCCCACCGAACCCCAGCCTGGCGCCCATCTTTAAGCATTTTACATGTTTTTAATGAACTAGTGTGTCGACATGTCCAGATTTCCAGCCCACGGCCCTCAGTGACCTCTCAATCCATCCCATCCCACCCACCCCCACCAAACCCAAAGACAAGCACACGGCCAGAACCCGAGCACCAAGGCTTTATTAAAAGTGTCCCTTTTCCCCAAGCACAAAGAATCACATGGAAAGGGAAAGGAGTCGGGGCCAGGCCTGCTAAACATGTAAGGGTTCTGCAGTGACCGCAGCTATGCCGGGCAGCAGAGGGGACAGGAGAGGGGACAAGGTACACAAGGTCAGAGGCTTCTGGCTGGAAGTCCTGGACCCCTGGTATAAGGAGAGGGAACTATCTAAAGGCAGGCACAGCCCAGGGAGCTGGGGACAAGATACACACATCACAAAAAAAAAAAAAAAGCATAAAATGAGCCCTTGAGACGAAGCTTGTCCAGGTTCTCTGGGCACATGGCGTGCATACATGTGCACACACAAACACACACACACACACACACACACACACACACACACCCCCAAAGTGCCCTGGGGAGGTCAGCAAAGTCCTAGAGAGAACCAACCACCCTCGTCAGAGCTGAAACCTAGAGGGGTCAGGCAGGGGTCAGAAAGAGCCCACTACCGGTAGGCTGGCGGGTTTTGGTTGTGCCTCCCCACTTCAAAAGAGAAATTAAAAGAAATCTACCCCCAAACATGCCAAGTTCATTAAAATTGATTAGGAGGAGAAACAGAAAACAGTCTGCTACTCTTTGCCTGAGCTTCAGACTGGGCCAAAGAAAGCAAGCCAGAGAAAACACAGGGAAACACCCCGAGCAGGTCTCCCCACCCAAATACAAGTACCAGGGTGGGGCGCTACAAGGCCTCCCCGTGCGATGTGGGACGTGAAGGGGCATGGGCAAGGAGACTGATGAAGGGAAGGGTGGTATTCAAATTCTGAAAGCACGGAAGAGATTATTAGCAGACAGAGGTCTGGGCCAGGCGAGGCGGCTGGCAGGGGCTCTGCCATCATTGCTGGTCCAGATAGGCAGACAACAGAAGCTCTGGAGGCAGGAAATCCAGGTGGCGGTTGCTGACTTTCATCTGTCTCCGGCCCTCCAGGTCAGCACCTGCGGACAAGCCATTGCGGACGGGAGGAGCTGGGCCAGAGGCTCAGTGTTCAGTGAACGATTAACCTAAACTTCATGCCCGAAGCCCTGGAGGCTGGAGGGTCAGGTGTTCAAGACCAACCTTGACTCTGCACAGAATGCACTGGAGGCCAGCCTGGACTACACCAGCACCCCTGCCTCAACAACTAAAGAAACAGGAGGAGGGTGGTCTGGCTAGCCATGAGCTGCCAGTCTGTCTTGAAGCTTCCCACTTGGTTCAGACCACAGCTCAATCCAGAGAGAAACCTCCCCCACACATCCCCTCCCAATGCTCGAGTGTGTGAGAAAACAGGCAGGTGTGGAGCCCAAAGCATCCACCCACAGAGGGAAACTGTAACAGTCAAGTCCAAGGGTTGCCTGGAAACCATCACCACAGCAACTCCAAGCAGGAAGCAGAGACAGGTACTAGGAAAGAGAAGGACCAGAAGGGGCACCGGAGCCCCTGAGGACTCACATCCATCATTAGAAGTGGGCAGAACTGTAACTAGGAAACCAGGGGCAAAGGCCTGTGTCCTGGGACCTGGGCTCTCACTGGATACTGTCTCCTTTTTCTCCAGGTCTGAGGTAGACCCTCAACTCCAGACTTTAACAAGCTCACCTAGGTCCCCTTCCCTAGAGCTGTGGATAGAGGGAGTCTGCCCACCAGAAACCCAGAGTTAAATAAATACCAGGACCTCATGGCCATTGCTCTGCTGTCAATCCATCACAACACACCCTGGGGGTCTCCCGCTAGCTGACCCTGCCTCTGCTTCCTGGGGAAGGATGGGGTAAAGGAGCAGCGGGGAGCAGGTACTCACTGGCTGAGATGAGATCCATGTACTGGCACACAGCATGAAGCAGGAGCCTCTCATAGCTGGGGAGGAAGGGCCATGAGAGGCTGAGCCAGAGTGGGGATAGGAAAGCATGCTGTCCCCTCCTCAGCCCCTGTACCTGTTGTCCAGCATAGCGGTGTACACAGCCTGGGGCGACACCGAGAAGAACGCCAGCAGCCGTTCCTCCCAACTCTCCAGGGTTTCCTGAGGGGGGTAGGAAGAGCTAAGGGGTCACATCAAATGCCCTAGCTGTCTCAGGAACTTGAACATCACGTGTCCAGCCCTGTCTTTTGTCTGTCAAATTCCTATACACGCTGCAGCACTCTTCCGCCGCCGCCCAATCCTCCTCCCCCTAACCACTGCACCACCTGTCCTTCCCTGCGGGGACTCCTGTCATCTCTTCCCCAAGTTAGAATGGAGACAAGTTAGGGAAAGGCTAGGTTGAGACGAAGATGGGGCACTCACCATTGGGATGCGGCTGCGCTTGAGCACGGACCGCAGGCGACGGCTGATGCGCCTGAAGCACTCGTGGGGGGTGAAGACAGGGTCCTCTGTGAAAGCAGCAAGTGGGAGAGGCCCAGAGTGAGCCCAGGCCCCGCCCACAGTCTAGCCACAACCACCAAGAAACCCCACCCTTGTCCAAGATGACCAAGGAATTTCACAGCTACAAGGCCCCGCCCCTCTGTAGGTTGGCCCCGCCCCCACCCAGACCCCCACCTCTCCGCCGGTCCTCGCTGCGGCCAGGCCCGCGTCTCCGCTTGCCCTGGCCCTCATCCTCCAGGTAACGGAGCACTCGCTCTTGCTCTTCTCCCGAGCGGTTCATAAAATCATTCCAGACCTGGAAGACAGGGCTGCAGGCTAGCCCTGAGGCCCCTGGGTCTGCTTCCCCACTTGACAAATGGTCACAAGAAGCCACCTGGCACACAGGAGTCCATCTCTAAACCACTGGCTCACACGTGTGCAGCATGAGCTGGATGCTGGAACTGGGGTTTCAAAGGCTGCATAAGAGTTTCAGCAGGCACGACTAACTCACATGCCATGGAAATCCCAGTGACATGCTATATCATGTGTATAATTAGTCTCCAAATGGGTCCTTTAACGCGAAGAGCAGATGAACCCAGGATCTGGCAGCATCCAAGGGGGGGTGGGGCACATCTCAGGGGCTCTTGGGGTCTCACCTCCACATAGGTGGCATTGCTGCAGGCCTCTGCGAAGATGCCAGGTGCTGCAGGAGGAGTCAGGTCTCCATCTTCCACCCCTGGAGGGCCCCCAGCTGTCTCCAGCAGCGTTAGGAGGTACTGGGCTGAAAGGGAACAGTCTGTGGTTCAGGCAGCATTGGGTCCCTACTTACCTCTATTGTCCCAATTTTTTTCTTTAACCTATTGAGCCTCTAGAACCCCATCTATCTCTCCCTTTCTTGCGAACTCCTATGCACCCCTCCGAAGCCCTTATTCTACTGTGGCCAGTGGGGGTGGATCCACACCCCACTCCCTGCTCACTGTTCTCCAGACGCTGCAGACTCTTCCGTCCCTTGGCTTTGGGCACCAGGTCTGAATTCCGCACGGCTTGGTTGATAAAATGTTGTTTGCGCCTGGATGCTGAAACCCTCTTCACCTGTGAGCCACTGAGCACCGGGAGGCAGCCAGGGAGTGACCTGTATACCAGGTGAGGAGGTCATCAGAACCAGGAACAAGTCAGCTCAGGTTTCCTGGCAACAAAGGGCTTCAACCCCAGCCCCACCCCAGGACACAAGTTTTGATGCAAGATGGATAAACTGAGGCTTGGAGAAAGGAAGGCACGGCTCAGTCACACAGAATGGTAACCTCTCTGGTCACCCCAACCTTCCAGATTTAAGCCATAAGACATCAAGACCTGCCCTCTGTGCACTTCAGGGGTTAGACTCCAAACCCCTGGAATCCAGACCCTCTGAGCGCCCCACGTACTCAGTAAACCAGAAAAGTCATAGGGTCTCAAGATGACAGCCCAGTGCGCCTGCCTGGCACCACAAGAAGCTAATGGGGGAGGAGCAGTTAATCGCCCCTGGAACTCCTTGGCTACCCTCAGAGCCAACTGAAAAAGGTGTCAATCCTGCAAAGGGATTAGCCTAGCCGGCACCCAGAAGCTCAGGCACTTGCTTGACGAGAGCCACTGGAGAGAGTAGACTGGGAGGAGGAAGAGCAGCAGGCTCGGAAAGGCCAGTGCCAGGGTCCCCATCAACACCATGTCTGCCCTCCTGGCTGCCTCTTTCAAGTGGTCATGGCCTGGGAGCTACAGCTCTGAGAGAACACCCCTTTATCCCCTCGAGACACCCAGTGGCTGCACTGAGTTCTCAATGGACCTGGGGGGTTGGAAAGGGACACCTGTCTGCCTGGCTCCCTGGCAAAAACGGGGAGTCAGTCCCTCACCTCTGCAGTCTCTGAGCAGAGCAAGGCCTGCGGTTAGCCCAGCTATCAACTTTCTACTGGGTCCTAGGCCTACACTCAGGGTTACATCAACTCTGAGGTCTGAGGCTGAACCACTTCTGTCCTAGCTTCACCCGAGGCTGGTACTGCCTGATAAGGAACCACGGCTGTCCTACAGGAAGGACAGACAGACACAGCAGGGAAAGGGGCTCGGAGCAGTCTTCCGGACAGATGTGAACCTGGGCCCCAGCATGGACAGCTGAGACCACTCACACCAAAGCTCAGCAGGCTGGTGACGCACCTGTTCTAGCACCCACCATGCCTCCCTAGTACCCACAGGAGCCCCTGGTGCTGCTTGGCCTGGTACTGCAGCACACGGTCTGTGCTCAGTCCTAAAGGCTTTGTGGTGTCTCCACCTTCTTGGGTGTCTCAGGAAACAGAATTGCTCCCTGAATTAAAACTTGTCAGAGACCTCTGTCACAAACGCCTCTCCAGGTTCTGCCTGATTTGGGACTCTGTCTGAAACGCCACCTCCCAGAAGGTGGCACAGCCTGTCCAATCGTCCAGTCAGCACTTGCTGCTGCCATGCCAAGCTCCTCCTCACTGAACCCCCCCCCCCCCGTGTCCAGCTGGCAGCTCACAGGCAATGGGAGCCAAGAGGTTTACTGAACGAATAGCCTAAACTTCTGGAGTTTGTTGAATGAATACTGCTTTTCCAATAACCAGGCCACTTTACAGAAAGTGAAGCTGAGGACCCAGAGGAGGTATCTGACACCTCAGAGTGTGACCAGCACCTATGAGGGGTGGCTGGAACACAAAGCAGACAGGGCTAAACCCCTGGAGCTTGGAGAGCTCGGTCCTTTCTCACATCCTGCTGGTTGAGTAATGGGCTCACCAAGACACACCTTGGCTACAAACACACCCTTCTTTGGCAAACACTCCCGGAAAGGCAGAGAACCCACTTCCCCAACAGGAAGTGGGGTGGTGACTCAGGCCCTGGACACCCAGCAGGCAGGTAGATTACCTGGGTGAGGCCCTGTGGGAAGTAAATCACGAGAACCTGAACTCAGTTGCACTAGAGTCACAAGGACACTCAAGACAGCTGGGCATGGTCCCAGGAGGCTGAGGCAGGAAGGATCAGCTCATGGTCACCCTCAGCTGCACACAGAGATGTGGGCCAGCCTGGGCTATGAGAGACTCTGAGTCAAATAAGTAAAACAAAACACAGGCTGGGGAGAAAGGCTCAGTAGTTACAGTGATGGCCGCTCTTGTAGAAGGACCAGGGTTCCATACCCAGCACCAACACAGTGGCTCACAACCATCTGTAACTCCAGGATCTAACTGACCTCGGCAGGTACCAGACACACATGTGGCGCACATACATACACACACACACACACACAGACACACAACTGCATATGTACAAACAAAATGCCCATGAACATAAGATATTAAAAATAAGTAAATAAAATCCAACAAGCAAAGTTAGAAGCAACTAGAACCCTAGATTACTAGACGCCGTGGGGAAAGAAGGGCTTTGCCACCTCACCCCGAGTCTGAGAAAGTCAACTGTCCACACCCAGATTGGGGAAACCAAGGCACAAAAAGACTCAGCTAGCTGGCAGGGGGCCAAGGCAGCTCTTGACCCACAGATGTAGCTCTTAGGGCCATGGGTCACAGGACCTGAATTCCTGAGTAGCCACATACAACCAGCTGCACAGCTGCCCCAGCCTACAACACAGCCCACCACTCTGGGAACTGACCCCAGAGACACAGAGTGACCATGCCAGGGCAGTGGGGGCAACGGGCACCACAGAGAGTGGCTGGGCAATGCCCCTGGCAGCAGCTCTCCTGTCCAGAGGGGTAGGAAGGGGAAATGAAGAGGGTAACTGCCTAGGGCCAGGTCAGTGAGCCCTTAACAGAAGCCCAGAGCAGGAGGCCCTGCTTCTGTGGGTGAGCAGCCAGAGAAAGCGGTGTGGGTGGAGCAGCAGAATGCATCCATTTCTTCCGGGGGTGGGGGGAAGGTGGGGAGGACAAGAACATGGGGGAGGAAGCAGAGGAGAGAGAAAGGAGGAGAGGAAAGAGGGAGAGAAAGACCTCAGCCTGGGGAGAAGGAAGAGGAGACCCCAGCCTGGGGAGGAGGAAGAGGAGACCCTAGCCTGGGCAGGGGAGGAGGAGGAGACCCCAGCCTGGGGAGGAGGAGGAGACCCCAGCCTAGGGAGGAGGAAGAGGAGGAGCCCCTAGCCGGGGCGGGGGAGGAGGAGACCCCAGCCTGGGGATAAAGAGGAGAGAAGGAGACCCTAGCCTGGGCAGAGGAGGAGGAGTAGATCCCAGCCTGGGAACAAGGAGGAGAGGAGAGGGTGGAAAAGAGCCTAGCCTGAGGAAGAGGAGGAAGAGGAAGGAGGAGACCCCAACCTGCGGATGAGGTCGAGGAGAAGACCCTAGCCCGGGGAGAAGGAGGAGGAGTAGGAGGAGAAGGAAGAGGAGAGGCCCCAGCCCAGGGAGGAGGAGGGGACCCCGGAAAGAGCCCAGCCCCGCGGCCCTGCTCACAGCCTGGTCCCCTCGCTCGGGGTAGCCTCCGGGCCGCCTTCTGGGTTATCCAGAGCCACCATGGCCTGCAGCTGCGGTTGCAGCCGGGCCGGAGGCCGCGGAGGAAGTGACGTGCGGGGCGGAGTCTGCAGCGGCCCGGGGCGGGGACCGCCCGGGAACCACAGCGGCTGCGGGGCTGGAAGCTCTGCCTCGGTTTCTCTCTCTGTAGGCATGGGGCGGCGTCAACCGCAGGGGACCAGAGGGGCTGAGGACAAAATCTGAGCCGCCCGGGAGGAGACGGTGGGGCATACCGGCCCGGGGGCGACTGCGGAGATGCGAAAGGCTCCTTGGGGCGCAGATGCGGGAGGGGTGTGCGAGCCCCGGGAACAGTCCCGGGGTGACGGAACACTGCGGGGGACTGAAGCCGAAAAGGACGCCCCGGCCTCCAGACCAAAGCCTGTGAGAGCTAGCCTGGTTTAAAAAAGCAAAGGAGAGGCTGGCCAGGGTGCACGCCTGAGCACTCCGGAGGCAGGATCATTGGAGTTCCAGGCCAGCCTAAGCCACAAAACTTGACTGGGGCGGAGGGGCAGGCGTGGTGCACTCTTGGGCTAGCACTGGTTAGACGGAGGCGGGAGGGTCAAATCTTCATGTCGTCATTAACCAACAGCAAATTCCCGGGTGGCCAGCCTGGGCCACGGGAAAGCCACATGCTTTTTTTTTTTTAAACTATTACACTTAATTAATTAAAAAAAAAGACCCAAAAGAAAGAGTCCATTCTAAGGGTTTGTATAGACAGGTGACGCGAACCTGGAGCTCTTGAATATGGTGCAGAGGAAACGCGGGGGGGGGGGGGGTGCGAGAGGACATGGGGACTTGGATTCCTGGCATCACACCGGAGTTGTTCTGTGGCTGCAAGAAAGAAGGACTTCATTCTAGAGCGCTCAGTGTGCATCTTGCTCCCCAGGGGACTGCTCAGCCCCCAACACCCTCAGAGTCCCCCAGGCTTTCAACTTCCTGGCCCCTCAGCCAGGGCTGCTTTGTATTTACTCATCGCTCCCGGCTTTGAGCCCACCATCTCGGTGTGTGGGTGAACCTGTGGTCTCGGCCTAGATAAATACATTACCACTGAATCGCACCTGTACAATAGCACCCTCTTTTTCTCTGCTGCATAGTATTCTGGCGGCTTGCCCAGGCTAACATCTTGGGGAGCCGAGGGAGCCTCTGAGATACATTTAACAGAGGTGCAAGAGTGTGGCTGAGGTCAGTTCCTTGTGGTTCCTGCTGACAGTTTCCAAAATGCCCACTCTCCCGACAGGAACTCGCCACTGGATGCCAGTTAGACCAGGAACCTTGTAACTATCAATCAGAGTCAGCCAGATGTATCTGAAGGAGCCGCCCCTGTCCTGAAGCTTCCTGGCTCCCAGTGCTCTGGAGAGACAAACTATGCCAGGGCTTCTTCAGAAGGCCGGCCTGGGCCCATCCGCCTGCCGCCCGGAGTTGAAGCTGGCCCCGAGAGGGCCACGACTCTCCCCTGCTTGGTGCCC
Organism: Arvicanthis niloticus; assembly: GCF_011762505.2. NCBI lineage: Eukaryota > Metazoa > Chordata > Mammalia > Rodentia > Muridae > Arvicanthis > Arvicanthis niloticus. The sequence continues at coordinate 2,570,173 of NC_133429.1, read as the reverse complement.
AGAGCCCTCCCTCCTTCAGCCCATCCCCTCCTTCTGTCATCCGGGCATAGCACTGGGAAGAGCTCTGAAGCCGCTACTACGCAGGGATACGCGAAGGCGGGGACAAGGGAGGGGGCGGGGGGGTATAAGAGTGGCCGCTGCGACGCTAGCAGAGGAGCCACTTTCCAGCCCCTGCCGCCTGCAACAGAGACCAGGGCGCTAGTATCCCTGGAGAGCGGCCCTGGTCCTAAGGAGGAACGGGGTCCCCTCTGTGGTCCTCACTGTCGCAGGATTCAATCTGCGAAGGCTGCCTGGAGGAGGAGGGCGACGGGGCCATGGCCACAGAGGCGATGTTGGGTCCCAACATGACCTGGTGGGCTCCGTCCAACGCTTCGGGATGCCCAGGCTGCAGCGCCAACGCCTCGGATGACCCAGGCTCTGCGCCAGGGCCCCTGGACGCCTGGCTGGTTCCCCTGTTTTTCGCTGCACTCCTGTTGATCGGACTGGTCGGGAACTCACTGGTCATCTACGTGATCTGCCGCCACAAGCACATGCAGACGGTCACCAACTTCTACATCGGTGAGCGCGCGTCTTCCTGGGGTTCCCGGGTGTGCGCAGGGTCCCAGTCAGGAACGCAACGAGGCTCCTGAGCCCCCAGTGTGCCCCTGCTGTGCGACCCACCTCTCTGTCCTTTGAAGGCTGCAGTTACAAACTCCAAGGTGGCAACGTCCCATCTGGCAGGGTACTAAAGGGGAGGTTGGCGACAGCGCAAGGAGACCATTGAATGGGCCAGCCATTTCAGCAAGATGTCTGTTCTATGGACGTGATAGCCTCTGGGGTGTGACATGTCCTAACTGCCACCGGTAGCTTCGGACTATCTGGCTGACTCGGATTTAATGATGGGGAGACTGAAGCATAGAGGGACCTGAGGATGCTGGGAATGAGTGCAAGGAGGGTGGAGGAGCGTGCCTAAGTTTCTCTGGTGGAGGATGTGGGTGTAGTGGGGGGGGTCACTTGGACCCGGATGTAGAGGTTGGGGGCCCGTGTCTGGGTGCCCCGGTCTTCCAGCATTCGCGTGTCCCCCACCTGTAGCCAACCTGGCGGCCACAGACGTCACTTTCCTACTGTGCTGCGTGCCCTTCACCGCGCTCCTTTATCCGCTGCCCGCCTGGGTGCTGGGAGACTTCATGTGCAAATTCGTCAACTACATCCAGCAGGTACACCGGCTGCGCCAGGGGCGGGGGAGCTGGGGAGGCAGGAAGGCTGGGGAGCAGGAAGCCGGGTTGGTGGGGTAAGCTGGACAGATTGTGTGCTCTGGGAGAAACGTGGTCAGGTTATGGGCAGGACCAGGCCTGGGTGGGCGTGGGTATGAGGGTGTGGAAGGATGGGGACCTGTTCTGGTCAGAGTCGGGTGGGCAAGGTGGGGTCAGGACCTGAAATGAAGCATGGTCTTTTACTTATTTTAGATTTCTGAAACAGATACTGTATAGACCAGGCTAGCCTGGGACTCAGAGATCTGCCGGCCTCCGCCACTACACCAGTTTCTTTGAAGATTTGAAACATTTCTTGTGTATGGACGTTTGCCTGCATCGTGTGCATGCAGTGCTGGGGGGGGGGGGGCGGAAGAGGAGATGGGATCCCCTAGAACCTGGCCGGTGTGGAGCTGCCATGTGGGTGTGGGGAACCGATCCCAGGTCCTCTGAAAGAGCGGCTGGTGCTCTAACTGCTGAGCTGTCTCCCCAAGCCCTATGGGGCACACCCTGCAGGGCAGGGGTCAGAACCTGGTGTGGGCAGGGAGTGGTGAGAACCTGTTACAGTGTGCAGTCAAGCGTGGACACAGCCAGAATACAGACGCACCACGTGGTGTCGGTGACAGACTAGGATCGGGAAGCTGGAGAGTCCGGGTGGGCCACAGTAGGCATGTTCTGGGTTGTGTAGGTAGAGTCAAGGCAAGGGTTTCCGCAAAGGCAGAAGTCTGGTGGGCGTGGTCTGTGTGGGCGTGGCCAGGTCATGTGTATGCACAGCAAAGCTGGGGCCCGAGGGGCATCTCAGGCGTGAGGGTGAGATGGCCAATGGTCTCGACAGTGTCTTCACTCCAGGAAGGCTTACTATGTCATTCATGCCTCAGCTTTGGGGTACCTAACAAACCCCAGTGTTTATCTCCTTCCCTCTCCCCCCCTCTCCTGGTCTTCAGGTCCCACTCCGGTGTTCCCTCAACCCGTGGCCACTGGTTACTCCTCTCAGGACATGTTGGTGCACACCTGAGTGGCTAGATATGTAGTGGGACTGGCAGGGCCCACACTCAGTCCTTGGCTTTTCCAGGTCTCGGTGCAAGCCACATGCGCCACTCTGACGGCCATGAGCGTGGACCGCTGGTACGTGACTGTGTTCCCGCTGCGTGCACTCCACCGCCGCACTCCGCGCCTGGCCCTGGCTGTCAGCCTCAGCATCTGGGTGGGTGAGTGTGGTTGGGGTCGGGATAAGGGTGGGGGAGGATGCGACCTTCTCAGCCTCGGAGGATGTCTGCGGGGAGAGGGTGCAGACGCGGGGGAGGTGTGGCACTGATCATAGGGGGAGACCCTGGGTGGGACGTGATCCCCACTCCCCGAGGAACTCATCCTGCATGGGTGGCGCAGGCTCAGCAGCTGTGTCCGCTCCGGTGCTGGCCCTGCACCGCCTGTCGCCCGGGCCTCGCACCTACTGCAGCGAGGCGTTTCCCAGCCGCGCCCTGGAGCGCGCCTTCGCGCTCTACAACCTGCTGGCTTTGTACCTGCTGCCGCTGCTCGCCACCTGCGCCTGCTACGGGGCCATGCTGCGCCACCTGGGCCGCGCTGCAGTACGCCCCGCACCCACTGACGGCGCCCTGCAGGTGCGGGGACTCAGGCTAGGATTGAGGGTCATCTGGGGGGCGGCGGGAGAGTCGGAGCCCGAATTGTGTATACACACACACACACACACACACACGTTCGTGCGCATGAGCCAGGGTCGGGGTTGAGGGGCTGCTGTGGGGTATCGGAACCCGGACTGTGTGTGCATGTGGCGGAAACTTTGGGGTGCGGATGGGATGACAAACGGGGATGAGGATAGGAGCCTGGGCTATTGTGCATGTGTGGAGGTACCCACGAGGGATTTCAGAGGGTGGCCTGTCCCCTCCTGCTAACACTCCTGGGTCCCCAGGGACAGCTGCTAGCACAGCGCGCCGGAGCAGTACGCACCAAGGTCTCCCGGCTGGTGGCCGCTGTGGTCCTGCTCTTCGCCGCCTGCTGGGGCCCGATCCAGCTGTTCCTGGTGCTTCAAGCCCTGGGCCCCTCGGGGGCCTGGCACCCTCGAAGTTATGCCGCCTACGCGCTCAAGATCTGGGCTCACTGCATGTCCTACAGCAACTCGGCCCTCAATCCGCTGCTCTATGCCTTCCTGGGCTCACACTTCAGACAGGCCTTCTGCCGGGCATGCCCCTGCGGCCCGCGACGCCAGCGCCAGCCCCACGCCTCAGCGCACTCGGACCGAGCCGCAACCCACACTGTGCCGCACAGCCGGGCTGCGCACCCTGGCCGGGTCGTGGGGCCCGAGCCTGGGAACCCTGTGGCGCGCTCGCCCTGCGCTCAGAGTGAACAGCACACTGCTTCACTCTGAGCCGCCCCTGCCTGTCTTCGGATAATCCAACCCAAGCTGTTTGCGCTGGGCGGTTGTTGATAGTTTAGTTAATCCGTGTAAATTGCCCTCTTTACTTCCGTTTGGCACCAGCACGCCATGGTTTTTGCTGGGCATATTGTGATAATTCTCTATATACTCTGTGATCTTTTAAGATTAATGACCTCAGCCGGGCGGTGGTGGCGCACGCCTTTAATCCCAGCACTTGGGAGGCAGAGGCAAGCGGATTTCGAGGCCAGCCTGGTCTACAGAGTGAGTTCCAGGACAGCCAGGGCTACACAGAGAAACCCTGTCTCGAAAAACAAACAAACAAACAAACAAACAAACAAACAAAATCCCAGAAGATTAATGACCTTACTTTCTGCACCTATTTTATTTTATTTATTATTTCTTTTCAGGTGCTGGGAACAGAACCAGGAGTTTGTTTATGAGGCAAGGGAGGAGCTCCTAAACTAAACGCCCCCCTGGCTCTCTCCTCCTTTCCCACCCCTTGCGATTTCGACACAGGGTTTTATGTAACCTAGGCTGGTCTATCTCTGACTCTATGTACTGACTCTGACTCTGACCCCATTGCCATGACTTTGGGACCTAAGCCAGCAAGTCCAGCTTTGCTTTTTCTATTTTGCAACAAGGTCCCAACATGGGGGGAGGGGAGGATGTAAGATCATGTGTACTTCTTCTGATATTTAAATTTAAAAACAAAAACACGCTGGGCGGTGGTGGCCTTTAATCCCAGCACTTGGGAGGCAGAGGCAGGCGAATTACTGAGTTCCAGGACAGCCAGGACTACACAGAGAAACCCTGTCTCGAAAAAACAAAAATAAATAAATAAATAAATAAATAAATAAATAAAAACAAAACCACAGCATATACCCTATTATGGTGTACCACAAATGTCACCACAGGGCTGGAGTCCAAGGCCATCTTTGGCGATAATGTTCCAGGCCCCACGACTTTAATCCCAGCTTTTGGGAGGCAGAAGCAGGAGAATCACTGTTAGTTTGAGGCTAGCCTGGTCTACAGAATGAGTTCCCCAAACAGCACCGTGTCTGAAGAGACAGCTCAGTGGTAAGAGCACCCACCAACCACCTGTAAGTGAAGTTCCAGGGCACCAATGCCTGTGATGGCTGCAGGCGCCAGGCATGTGCAGTGCACTGTGATACATGTAGGCAAAATACCTATACACATACATTTTTGTTGTTTTGTTTTTCATGACAGGGTTTCCCTGTGTCTTGGAATTCACTCTGTAGACCAGGCTGGCCTTGACCTCAGAGCTCCACCTGCCCCTGCCTCCTGTGTGCTGGGGTTAAAGGGGTCTACACCACACCCAGCTCTATCAGTTTCTTTAATTAAAAAAGAGAGCGAGCTTGTCAACCGCTAAGTGTTCACCCTATTCTTCCAGAGGACCCGAGTTCAATTCCCACCACCCAGGTCAGGTGGCTCACAAAGGCCGGAGGTGAGATCCCCTGGACTGGAGTTAGTACAGTGTGAGTTCCACGTAGGTGCTGGGAATGACAGGCTCTGGGGCAGAAGAGCCAGTTCTCTTAACCCTGAGCCAGCTCTCAGCCCCACCTATGGGCATTAGTTTTGAGATAGTGTCCCATTAGCTAGCTCTGAGTGGCAGGGAAGACACCATGTAGATCAGGCTAGCCCAGAAATTACAATGATCTTCCTGCTTCTGAGTGCCAAGGCTAAAGGCAGAGGGAGCACACTGTGCCTGGCTCTGCTTGCAGTATCATAGTGCAAGCATCTGGAGCTAGAGATTCCTCTAGGCTGGCCTGGGACACCAGTAAATCCCCTGTCTTCCAGTGCTGGATTGAATGTGCATCCCACCGGCCTGGCTTTCTCCAGGAGCCCTGGGGACTGAGCTCAGGCCCTCCAGTTCAAGGCTAGTGAGCGCCTCCTTGACTGAGCCCTTTCCTGAGAGGCTGGGTAGAGGCAGTTTGAAGAAGGAAATGGTTATTTTGCCTGTACTGGGCACTGGTGAGCTCTGAGTCATGGAAGGAGGTTGAACTGGACATATCTGCTCACCCAGGGTGACCGGAAGCAGAAGGAAGCAGCAGACAGGACTTGTTTCATACCCCACCACCAGGGACCAGCCTCCTCCAACCAGTGTAGGCAAAATGTTTTTGTGTACTGTGTAAAGTTCACCTTTGTGTTATTTAAATGCCGTTCTGATCTCTCTGCCCTCAAATATTGTTTCAGTCAGGACAGGTCATTGTGACACTTACACCAAGAGCTCTTTATATCAAGTTTGTGTGACCAGTTCTTACCATTTATCCCCTGTCTTATCAATAAATGCTGATCACCCAATGGCTGGGCAGAACAGAGAATTAGGGAGGGAGCTTCTGCCACCCAGGGGTGAGGGAGGATGGGGGAGGGAGAGAGTGTTTTAGATCAGCAAAAAAAGAAGGGGAAGAGGAGAACAGGAGAGGGCAGAGAACACACTGTGGGGAAAACAGCTGGAGCAGAGAGAGCTGGGACGGCTTCACAGTGCACACATCGTAGCACGGGGATGGGAGACAGCCTTGCACAGGGGTTAATATAAACCAATATTGCCCAGCCACTGAGGTGCAGCTGGAAATAAGTCTTGGTTTCTCTGTGTGGTTATTGGGGGTCTCACAAAGGTAAAGAAATAAAGACGCCAGATTAATTTACAAATTGCACTTAGAGTAAAATAATGCATTTTTTAAAAAAAAACCAGACCCCCGGCTGGGCAGTGGTGGCACACGCCTTTAATCCCAGCACTTGGGAGGCAGAGGCAGGTGGATTTCTGAGGCCAGCCTGGTCTACCAAGTGAGTTCCAGGAAAGCCAGGGCTATACAGAGAAACCCTGTCTCAAAAATAAATAAATAAATAAATAAACAAACAAACAAACAAACAAACAAACAAATAAATAAAAACCAGACCCCAAACCCCCATTTCATCACCTCTAGACAGCCACTGACAAATTACAGATCCAGTCTGAAATGAATCTATTCTCAAGGGGTCCATATACCCTTACCGTTAAGGAGGAGGCCTCTCCAGGAGATGGCAAATTTGCATTATCTAAGAACAGGAAAAACCCGCCTCCATCCCAAAAGCCATGCTTTGGTAGTGGATGTCTCTGTATTGTAGACCAGCCAGGGCTACACAGGGAGACACTGTTATTCGTTTATTTGTTTGTCTTCCTAGGCAGGGTTTCTCTAGGCAAAGTATAGCCCTGGCTGTCCTGGAACTCACTCTGTAGACCAGGCTGGCCTCGAACTCAGAGCTCCGCCTGCCTCGGCCTCCAGCATGGTAGGATAAAGGCCTGTGCCACTGTTGACACCGCTCACCTCCTGCTGAATGCTCTCAGTCAGGGGCTGGGACGGGGTCCTGGGACACCTACTCGGCTAGCATGGATTCCATCTCCAGTATCTAAAAGTATAAATACAATTTGAAAAAGATGAAGCCATGTGTGTCCTTTCCTTGTAAATTAACTTCGTGATACCCTAAGACAGAAGGATCATGAATTCAAGGCCATTGTGAGATCCTGTCTCAACAGAAAAAAAGCTATGTAGGAGAACTTCAGGCCTCAGTTTCTCCAAATCTAACTTGGGAAACTCTTTTTAGGTGCAACAGCACCACCTGGCGGCCACCAATGCTAGCTTGAAGCCCTGCCTCCATGATGAATCTTACCATAGGCGCAGTTCCGCTGGTGTCCGGCAGGAGGCGCGCAGTCCCTGCGGCGCCAGTCAGATGCCTTTCAAGTCCCAGAATTGTATCTTGTGGATAGTAGGAAACCTGTCATTATGCCTGCCACCTGGACTCTTGGCTAAATATATCCCTGCCAGAAAAAAAGGGAGCAGCAGAGTTAGGCTTTTGTCTTTGAAGACTCTATTTTAAAAAAATACTAAGAACAGTATTTTAGGGGTCGGCAACAAGGCTAAGTAGGTAATGGCATTTGCTGACAAGCTTGGATCCTGAGAATCTTGGCATCCCGGATTACACACAGAGGAGGAAGGAGAGAACCACTCCACTAGATTTTCCTCTGACCTCTATGCGTGTGCTGCCGAAGCCCTAGATAATAAGCCCTGAATGTCTCTCCATATCTCTCTCGCTCTCTCTCATACACACACACACACACACACACACACTCACACACACCACACACACCACACACACACACATGCACACACACACACACACACACACACACACACGCAATCACTCACACAGACACCCAGACAGCAGAATTTCTGTTGCTTTCAGTATCTAGGCAGGATGTTTTGGGGTGTGGTTCAAGTTCACAGGGACACACAAGATGATTAAAGTCGGGGTCGGTGTGCTCCTTGCACAGGTTGAGAGAGAAGATCTGCTGGCCCGTTTGATGCTGGAGCAGAGCGCCGGGAGTGCAGGCCCAGCTCCACCCCGGGGCCACACCCCAACAGATCAGAGTATCTAAAGTTTGAAGACGAAGTTCGCTGGCCACCCGCAACTTTTAGCCTCTCAAGCTAAGGTTCCAGGCACCTGCTGCAGTCTCGGGTTCTAGGGAGGATTCCCGGGGCGAGACTTGGATTGGCTGGAGCCACTGCATCTCCTCAGACTTGCCCGACACACACTCACAGAAGTGGGCAGACTGCTCAAGATCCTCAACAAGGGACCTGGGGACCACCCATGGGGAACGTGGTGAAGATGGGGGTTGCCCTGAGCGCTGGCGTTACCCATTAGGGTCGCCTCAACTTCTAACTGAGCTCACATCATGCCTCAGTTTCCTATCTTGCAAAATGGGACCTCAGAATCCAGAGAACTGGTTGGGCCGAGGCAGGGGCTTCACTGAGTTGGTCAGAGGATGGCTCTCCTTTCCCTCGCTCCTAGGTGGGGTCGTCATGGTTCCTCGCATTTCCTCGAACGCGCGCGCAGCCCAACCCCGTGCTTTTGCGCACGCAGCACCCTCACACCCCCACACCCCTGCGTCCCGGCCCCCGCAGAATTAGCCGCTCCGGGGTTTTTAAACCCATTTCAGAGTCGTGGAGCCCCAGGCCGGGAAGGTCTGGGTAGCATAGTGGGCGGAGGTTCCAGCTCCAAGCTTGGCTTATCCATCTCACGTTCCGGGTGAAACCAGGAAACGACCAGGGGCCCAGGTGACTTTCCGCTCAGAGGTGGGGTGAGGAACCTTTTTTACTCTTCGGGATTCCCGCGATGGGGCTCTCGCAGCCCCGCCCTCCCTCTCGCGTCTTCTGCGCCGTGGGCTGCGGCGTGCACTTTGCGCACGGTCCCTAAGATGTGGGCGGAGCGTCCCGCAGTCCGGTTCCCCCTTCCTTTTATTATTTATTATCATTTAAAGGGGCCGCGACCTGAAGTTTTCCGTCTACTCTGTGGCGGCTCTCCGGCTCCCCTCCACCTCCTCCCACCGTGGACGTCCTCAGATTGAGTTGGAGAGGGGGGACCCCGGTGTGGTGTCCTGGGAAAGCTTGGAAAGGGGGACCCTGGGGAGACACCCACTACCTCCTCCTGCGTCCCCGGGGCTGCTGAATCACCGGCGAGGTATTTGCATCTGAGAGCAATTTGTCACACGGCGATTCGTCTGCTGGGTGGGGGAGGGGCGGGGCGGGGGGCCGGTCGCGCGCGGAGACCTCGTCCCTATCCGATCCAGACGGATGGAGATGTAGACGCGGCCTGGAGACTCGGTGAGGCGGGTGACCCGGGAGCCAGGAGCGTGCACCGGGCACTAGGGGGAGGCCAAGGGGGAGAGAGGCCACTGGAGGCCACCAGCAGGCTGGACTCTGGGCTGGACTCCGGGCACCCGGGCATGCGCCCCCCGGGCCACCCCGAGCGGTAAGGCCTTTTGCAACGCGCTCCAGCGATCTACCCTAAAGGTGGCAGCGTAGGACACCCTGGAAACCGACAATTGCGGGGGTCCCCAAAGTTAGCCAAAGACGTGCGCGTAGAGGGGTGCAGGGCTGAGTAGGCGACTCGACGGAATCAGAGTTGGGGTGGCTGTCGCGGTTGTAGACCTTGGAGACCTTCATCCGGTACGCGAGTGCGCGGGGGTCTCGAGTGCGCGCTGATCGCTGGCGGAAGGAAACGGACCCGGGGTGTGTGTGTCCGTGTATATAGGCGCGCACAGAGGACTGGGGGCTGCGCTCTGGGGACATGGTTTTGCTTTTTCTTATTAATTAAAAAAGATGTTTGGAGATAGGATCTCACTGTGTAGTATGGGCTGACTTAGAACTCCGCTTAAAGCGCAGACTATCCTGAAACTCGAGGCCATCCCCCTGCCGCAGCTTTCCTTTCCAACTGCTTGGGAAAATCCCAGGCCAGGCGCGCCACCACGCCCCGATGCCTACAGTTCTTTTTCTCTTACAAACCAGTGTCCAGCGGGGTCCACCTTTCCCCCCACCCATTTCGTTCCCTAGCTCCAGTGTACCACTGGGGTCTCCACTTGCCCCGCGGGGTGCGCCCATCCAGATCCCTCCCATAGGGTCCCAGCCCCCCCCCCGCGCCCCCGGACACAAAAGAGGGAGCAGGAAGCGTGGAGTGCGCGCGTGTGTGTCAACTCGCAGCGGGTTTGTCAAATATCTTCCGTTTTTTACGACTTGGGCAGCAGGGTTCCCCCCCACCCCACCCCCACCCAGGAGCTCGCTCTTTCCAAGAAGCCTTTGAAATACCGACTCCGTTGGGGGGGGTTGTTTGTTTGTCTTGTTGTTCTACATTTGTCCTCTGACTGGGGTGTGTTTTTGCACATGTCTCTTGGTGGGGGGGGGCACGGTACCTTCTTTCCCAGCCCCCTCCCCAGCTCCTGCCCTTCCCCCTCCGCCTCCCTTGGAGGAGAGAGGGGCCCCTTTCGCCACCCTCGGGCCCTGGCCTTGCACAACTCCAAATAACCGTGTTTTGCAAGGCCTGGCCGAGCTGGTGACCTCTCTCTCTCTCTCTCTCTCTCTCTCTCTCTCTCTCTCTCTCTCTCTCTCTCTCTCCCTCTCCCTCTCTCCCTCTCCCTCTCTCTCCCTCTCTCCCTCCCTCTCCCTCCCCCTCCCTCCCTGCCTCCGTGGCTCCGTTTCTCTCTCTCTCTCTCTCTCTCTCTCTCTCTCTCTCTCTCTCTCTCTCTCTGACCTGAGGCTTGGAGGTGGTGGGGGACAAGGGTGTGGCTCTGGGTCTGGTCCTCACCCCAGCCAGATACTCCTTCCACAAACACGAGCTACCAAGTCCTAGTAGACCTTCTGTCTGAGAATGTCATAAATTGAGGGTGGGGGCCAAGGACAAAGGGCTGGGGGACGGATCTCTAAGGATGGGCAACATTAGCTTAGAGGTACCAGTACCTCTGAAGGGTGGGGGGATGTAGGGGCCTGACCCAGGGACAGCTTTGGGGTTCCCATCTGCCCCCCTCTACCGCTACCAGCCCCACCAGTGGAAGCCTACCCTGTTCCCCTCCCCCACCCCTCAACCAGGAAGGGTCATTAAACCAAACAGGCCTGGGAGGGGGGACGGGAGGCTGGGAGAGGGGCTTCCTCTAGCTTTTCCCTTGTTTGTTCCCCCACCCCACCCTCAAAGAGGGGGTGTCACTTTCAGCATTTCCGTAGAGGGTGTGCTCAGCAGGGTGGGGGAAGGGTGATGGACTAAGCCAGATAGTGTCCAGAAATGTCCCCTCCAGCAGTTCTTGGGTCTGATGGGCCAGGGTGACCAGCAGCCACAGGGTGTGGAGGAACTGTAAGTGTTGTGTCCAGGCCTCTAAGATTTTCCTGTATCGGGAAGCCTAGGCTGACAGGGGTGACCCTGGGCTCCCTTTTCCTTTGGGGACATCCACCTGCAGGTTTGGGGTGAGCAGATGTCTAGGGAAGGGACCTTACAGTTCCCCATTCTCCTTGAAGATCTTGAGAGTCCTGAACTGCAGAGGAGAGCAGTCAGGACTTAGTCAGGAGAGCAGGTGACCAGGATGTCCTCAGTGTGAGCAACAGCCAGGAGCCGGCTGCCTTCTTCACACACTGGGTTGTTGGGGTCTTTCCAGGGTTTCTGTATGCATAGACTTTTGAGGTTCAGGTTAGACAGAGGATGACCTTTCAGACTCTGTCTGCAAGGTGGACTAAACTTTCCCCTTGCCCTGTGGTCCCTTGATTTCAGGCAGTTTGAGTGCAGGCCCTGGCCTGCTGGGCACTGTCCACTGTCTTATTGGTGGCTCATGTGGGGGTTAGAGTTGTGGCCTGGGGCCAGGTGGGACCTGGATTCTGGTGCTGGCTGAAGGGAGGCTCAGAAGGGCTCCTGGCAGGGACACATGCTGTATTCTGGAACATTTCCCCCCTTGGAGCTCTACAAACTAGTGATGGCAGACCTGTGTCCTCTGCAGAGAGCCTCGGGCTTCACAGGACACGCAGATGACACCTGCTTGGTTCCCAAGTGTGAGGCAAGGGGACACTTGTAACACACTGGTGGCACACCAAGGCCCAGAGGCCAGCTAAGGGACATTGAGAAAGCAAGCTGTGAACAGACACATTTGTCCACCACTTCTCCACAGTGGCTGTCTAATCTTGGCCAGGGCTCCTCAGGCCCCTCTGGGTCAAGCAACATTTAGAACTTAGAGCCAGAATCCAGAACCCAGAGGGACTCTGGGGTCTAGAAGGGAGTATGACCAATAAGAAAGCAAGAACACCAGGCCCCTCCCCCACTGCTCTTCTTATGGGACAATAACCCAAGGTGTTCCTGGTGGACCTGACCAGAGGGGACCCAGAGATTCCCTTAGTGTCCACTGCAGTGACCCTGGTCCTGAGGAACCTGCAGATAGGCAGATGGAGGTGCGAACCCCGAGCAGGTGTGAACAATTCCCCCATCAGCTTTTGCTGTCATCTTCTGGGGCAGGATGTGTCAGTGGAGTCTGACCTCATCTCTTGCTGTATTCTCCCAGGAGTCTGCAGGTGCTTGAATGAGCCCGACACCAGCCTCTGCCCCCGGGTGCCCGACGTAACAACAAGGATCCCACTGGTCGCCCCTGGCATGCCCCACAAGTCTTCAGCCTGAGTTGGCAGCCTCCGCCTCTGCCAGCCGCCACCCTGCACTGTTCCGGCTCCCCCGAGGGTCCCACGCTGCAGTGCGGCCAAGACTCCTCCTTGCAGGGGCCACCCCCACCAACTGCCCCTGGTGCCCGGGGTGGCCCGGCCCGCAGGGCCATGAAGCTGCAGGCGGTGATGGAGACTCTCATTCAGAGGCAACAGCGTGCCCGGCAGGAACTGGAGGCTCGGCAGCCTCCACCACCCCCACCACCTGAACCCAGTAGTGTCCGGGCTCGGACCACCATGACAGAAGAGGACAGGGAGCCTGAGAATGCCCGGATGCATAGGACACAGATGGCTGCCCTGGCTGCCATGCGAGCTGCTGCCGCCGGCTTGGGACATCCGTCCTCTCCCAGGGACTTTGAGGACAGGCCTCCTGGCTTGGAGGATGAAGACACATCCCGGGAAGGGACTCTGAGTTCACCTGCCCTGCCTGGAAGTGGCCTGGAGGGACCAGGACACACCGAGGGAGACGGGCATTTGATGGACGTGGGCTCTGACGATGACATGTGAGTGTTAGGGTTGGGGACAGCGGCATCTAATCATTGTGCATCTGAAAACTGGGAGCCAGTGAGGTGACGGAGGGGAGGGGACGCCGCATGTCTGAGCAGGTGTTTGCTGAGTGCCTCTGTGATTCCTTGAGGGTCTGCCATACTGCTCTCCTGAGACTCAGTGAGCTCTGGGTTGGGCCAAAGGCTGCCGAGGGCATTAGGCTAGGGTGTCATGGGGGAGGAAGACAAGTTTGGATAGAACGTGACTGAGGAGTAGATGGAGAACCTCGCATGCCAGTCTAGCGCTGGGGACCACATGTGCAAAGTTCCTGGGGCAAGAACCTTTGGGAAGATGTTTTAGGGCCCCTTATAGGAGCTTGTTTGGGGGTGAAATAAGATGTGGGCAGGGATCCACTTGGTGCCTGAGAGGCCTTGTGGCTGCTCATCTTGTTTGCAGAGGAAGACACTGAGGCTGGGGCCATGGGTGGGCCTGTCCTTGCTGCTGAGACGTGGTGGTGTCTGGTGCTCTCCTGACAACAGGGTGCCCTGTGTCCATTCCAGGAAGCCCAAGTGGGAGGAACAAGAGCTGGAAGAACTGGGGGAGGAGGAAGAGGATGAGGAAGAGGACGATGACTTTGAGGAAGAGGAAGAGGAAGAAGAAGAAGGTCTGGGCCCCCCAGAGTCTGCCAGCCTGGGCTCTGCAGGCCTGTTCACCCACAAGGCCCCGCTGGCTCAGGCTTTCCGTGGGGATGGTGGTCCCAGGATGCTGAGTGGCCCTGAGCGCCTGGGCCCTGGCCCAGCCCACCCCAGTCATGTGGCATCCCAGATGCCACCACCAGACCATGGAGACTGGACATTTGAGGAGCAGTTCAAACAGGTAGGCCATGTGCTTGGATCTGGCCCCTTGGGGGCCTTTGATCGTCCCCACAGGCCCCAGGCATTTTGACTTGGGCACTGCTTAGACCCTGTGTGAGGCTTAACTGTGGGAATACTGAGGGGCTCTGCCTGGTCCTCTCCAGAAGAAAGGTGGTCTGTGGGTGTTGGGGATGGCTCAGTGGATAAAGAGCTCTTGTGCAAAGTGGAGGACTGAGTTTGGATCCTCAGCATACAGGGAAGCCAGGCGGAATACCAGGTGCTTTTGCAATCCTGCTGTTGGGAGGTGGAGGCAAAAGGATCCCTGGGGCTTGCTGGCCTAGCAGTCGGTGAGCTCAGGGTCAGTGAGAGATCCTGCCTCAAAACCTAAGGTGAGAGCAATCGAGGGAGGCGCCCAGCACCCGGCTCTGGCTCACATGGGTGTGGAGTCAGCCTCTGGAGAGCTCTGGGGTTCTATAGCATGTGCTGTGGGCTACAGTGTCCAGAGAACTAGGGCCACAGAATTGTGAAAGTACGGGAGCCAGCAGGAGCCAGTCACAGAATCTTGTGGTGGACAGTTCCAGGGGTGCTGGTATCCAGGCGGGGAGCAGTCTGTGGGACCCCCACACAGGCTTCCTGGGCCTAGGAGGGGCATGGGGGAAGCTCAGACTGCCCCAGCTCTTCCCTGCAGGCGGCCAAGCTGAAGGAAGTGGCCAGCAGGGTGCCTTTGAAGTCAGCAGGCCGATGGAAACCAGATGGTCGGCCTGCCGGGCTGCAGCCTGCATTCCAGCTGGCCCAGCCGAC